>NC_049250.1:24673706-25008706 GCF_011100685.1 Canis lupus familiaris
TATTAATTTCATAAGCTTCATAGTTATAAGTATTGTGGTATCATTCATGACAAAATATGTTGTCTTCTCTGGTGATTATAGTGACAGTAGTAAGAATTTTAACCAATTTTACAAATGTATCAAAATAAAAATATTTTAGATCAACTATGCATTCAGTCTATCTGCTTAATATATAATTTGCAAGTGATTACTTGATTAGACAATTTACTTACTAAATACTTATAAAATTAAGAGTGCTACACTCAGGAAAGGAATAGTTTTAGGAAATGTTATTAGGAGCAAATATTTAGAGTACTTGAAATAGACACATATCTATTTTGTTTTCAGAAACACTTTACTGAGGATTATTTTTTTCTTGTAGAAAATGTTTAAACTACTTTATATCATGCAAAATGTAGAAAACTGTATTTTTTTAGTTTTGTTAAATCAAGTGTACCTATAAATGGCGATAATATAACAACTCCTGCAGATATTTCCTAAGAATGACAGTCTATTTTGTCATTCCTTCCTCATAAAGGGATTATTTATCACAAGTTAGCCCTAGCTTAAATATTTTGTATCAGTTTTTAGCTTATTTTTATGGGTAATAATTAAACAGGAGGAGAAAACAATAGATTCATTATTCTATCACTCATGCAGTCCCATTTCCAATGATTCTTGTTCATTTTAAATATTATCTCTCTTTAAAATGTCATGAAATTGGTGTTCTGATATTTAAAGAATTTTTAGTGAGGTATACTGATTTTTATTTCAGCAACTACACCATAGATTAACTGATCAGAATTCTGTACCACAACCACTGGAGGAAATATTGGAGAGGAGTTCAAAGAAGATAAACGGAAGGGAGAAGATGTACTTAGTTGTGAAGTGGACACATGCACTTTCATTCAAACCATTTTGCTTCAAGTAATGACCATGGGTCAAGTTCATAACTCTGTAGAGAACTGGATGAGCTGGGAGATACACAAACAAGAACAGGATTACAGCTTATACATGCAGACAAACCAGAAGTCAGTGTAGAAGCCTTTTCTTGTATAGGGATGAGGTGGTTGCTTACTCTGAAACATAAAGTCTATTTTTAGCAACATGAAACATTACTGATATTTCAAACAAGCTGAAATGCCTTTAGTTTGACTTTTATTTTATCTTCAGGTCTTTGAGATTTTAGACTCCTACATTTCCTACTCAGAAACCAAACTCTAACTATTCTGAGGGCAAATATGCAGCCATAACTCTGACCTTACCACCAGTGAATACTTTTTAAATAAAAAATGACTGGCAAACTAGTCAGGCTGAGAATCAGGATTGGACACCATATGTTTCAAGTTAGGAAATCATGGCAGAGTATTTTCCTCTGTCATTGACCCTTTGGCCATCCTTTTGTGTACTCATGACACTGAATTTGTCTCCTCTTCTTTTTCAGATAAGTATAAAACAAAAATTCTTACACTAATTGATAATATTGGTGAGTTTTTTCAGACTTTCATTTGTAATTCATGAAGAAAAATTAAAATAAAAAATAACCATCTTTTGTAATATACTGTGATAGCTCCTAGTGTGATAGGAAATTTAACCTACAGATAATTCTAGGTTCCCAATGTAATGAAAAATAAAAATAATTTGTATATTTTTTAATTCACTCTATTTATCATATACAATTTACATATATTTACAGTTATGAATGAGGATACTCTGAAGGGTGCCAAGTTGTCCAAGTCGAACAATAGCAGCAAAAACTCAACCGACAACTTCTGACCAGAGCACATATTTTATACACTTAAACACACAAAGAGGATAGAGAAATTAGATTTTAAGATATGCATGGTAAATCATCTTTAAATGATTAGCATATAATCTCATGGAGGATTAAACACAGCAATTAGTACAGAGATGGTAGTTAGTAATCTTAAAAACAGTCAATAAATAATCATGATTATATTTTGTAAATGATTAAGTGGTTTTTCCCATCATAATCAGAACTGAGTTCTAATCACTTTTATAAATAAGAATTGTTTTAAAATCTTATTTCCTTGGTAATATACTCTATCCTTTTATTTGTAATTTTTAAAGAGAAGAGGTTTTAAAATGTTTTAGATTAGACTCAGTGATAACATTTCTCAGGATAGCCTTGGAAAGACATCTGCATTAGAGTATTCCAGAAAATATTTATATTGAATATATGACAGTATTAAAGTTCATTGCAGCACTTTGGCAGCTGCTCCAGATGCTACCCAATCTAGGGTTTTAAGATTTCAAATAAGAGCTTATGGGCAGTTGTCAAGGTAATTTCTCTTCCAAGAATTTATTTGGGCAATTTCATTACTCCAGTCACTACAGCTAAGGTCTCTTTCTTAGACTGAGCATAATTTCTTTCAAATTTAGTCACAGTATGTGACACAAACCAAGTACTGCTTTCACTGGCATCTGAAAATCTATATGATATCAAAGAAGGAGCTTGAGGAGAACTGCACAAGTCATGATTAAAAGCAAAAAGGCCAACCATATTGACAATTTTATTCAAGCTCTAACTTTTTTGTTGTTGTTGGGTCATTTCCATTTTTTAAAAACTTTTTCTTGATTACTTACATATCCAGTATATTTAAATTTTTTTCCTGATGCATTTTGTTCTGCTACACTGCTTAATGGCAATTATAAAGTTTCTGCAGGAAAACTTTAAGAATGACATATATTTGAATGTACAAATATATACATACATACATGTGACTGGATATTTCAATGCTTCTAAAAATGATAAATATTATCTCATGATTACACAATCTGAATATATGTCTTATATTTCTTGATATTTTTTGCAATAGACTTCTCTATTGTAATAAAGTATTTTTATTAATTTTGATTTCATTAATAAATTATTTCTCCTTCGGTGTTTATAGAGATGAAAAAGCTATTAGGTGTTCATTGGTGTTTAAAGCCATACTTGGACACTAGCCATAACCCTTATCAACATTATCATGTTAGAAAATAAAGGATGGTGATAGTGGGGCTTCAATTTATAGGAAGTAACAGTAAAACTGAGAAACCACAATTTTACAAAACCATCTCAATTACTCGGTTGCTGTATCTAAAGGGCCAAACTGAAGTGGAGAGTTGTACAATTGCTCCTGTAATTAAGTCCCTGAGAGCTCAAAACACATTTTGCCTAGATAATCCAGGTAATTCCAACTCAAGTGCCCAAGAGTCCCACTTTAAGATTACCCAATGTACTAGAAATCCAAACTTATGGAACAGCTAAGTCAGAGAACCATTCTCCTGTCACAAAAGGATTTATCCTAGCATTTTTTTTCATTGTTAAAGAGGCCATAGCTGCCCAAGAATGAGGAAATTTTTTTGCTTATTAACTAACTGGGTTACTCATACATGTCGACCAGCAAACATGAAGTTACTAGAACAGATCTAATTTCTGATACCCTTATTTTTAGTTGTCTAGAGCAGTGCTTTGGGAATTGAACATCTGGTTCAATATCCAAGATCTTTGCTTAATAACTGTTAACCTTGGAAACATCGTTTAACCTTTCTAAGCTCCTGTTACTCATCTATTAAATAAGGGTGACAATATTCCATATTTTATAAGACCGTTAAAAGTATGACAATGGATATAAAAGAGTCTAACCAGAAAAACAGTAAGCACTCAATTTTAAGTACTAATATTTGGATGCTAGCTCCTACTTCCCACCTAAAGGAAGCCTAAATTACATGTCCAAAATGTGATCAATACTGACTGAAGATAATATGCAGGTGGGAGTGTTGCAAATCTTTTTTTATTCTCCATGGCAACTCATTTCTGAAAGTATAATCACTAGATAGGAAACATTTTTATTAATTCATTTGAAAACTGTTTATTGAGTATATACTTTGTGCTAACTTAAAATCCCAGGAACTGAACATGTGATAATGAGAAAGTAACCTCAGGACTGTTCAGTCTTGCAAGGAAGATAGATAATTTATTTTGAAAAAAATTGATATCCTAACAACAGAGAGTCAAACTGTGCATAACAAAACTGCAAGGAGAAATAGATAGATCCATTTTTCTTCGTATTTTTTTTTAAGATTTTATTTATTTATTCACGAGAGATACACAGAGAGAGGCAGAGACACAGGCAGAGGGAGAAGCAGGCTCCATGCAGGGAGCCCGACTCGGGACTCCATCCCCAGGGACTCAAGGATCAGGCCCTGGGCTGAAGGCAGGTGCTAAACCGCTGAGCCACCCAGGGATCCCCTAGATCCATTTTTATAGTTGAAACTTTAACACCCTTCTTTCAGAAATGGACAAGTCCAGTAGGACAGGTCCAGTAGTCAGTACATTTCAGAAGTTCTCTCCCTGCTCTCCCCCACACTCAAGCTCTCTGAAAGAAAGAAGAAAGAAAGAAGGAAGGAAGGAAAGAAAGAAAGAAAGAAAGAAAGAAAGAAAGAAAGAAAGAAAGAAAGAAAGAGAAAAAAAGAAAGAAAGAAAGAAAGAAAGAAAGAAAGAAAGAAAGAAAGAAAGAAAGAAAGAAAGAAAGAAAAAGAAAGAAACCTAAAATCAGTAAGTTTTCACCTTAGGAAATTAGAAAAAGAGAACAAATTAAATCAAAAGTAAGCAGAAAAAAATAATAATTAGGGTAGAGACCAATGAAATAAAGAACAAGAAATCGATAGAGAAGAGCAACAAAACAAAAAGCTGTTTGTTGGAACATCCATAAAATCAATAAGCCTCTAATCAGGTTAACTAAGAAAAAGAGAAAAAAAATTACTAACATCAGAAAAGAAAGGGAGGATGTCACTAAAGATCACATGGACATTAAAAGAATAATAAAGGAATATTATAAAAAGCTCTAGGTCCACAAATTTAATAAACTAAATGTAATGGACCAATTCCTTGAAAAACACAATTTGCCAAAACTCACACAAGAATAGTCTCAATGACCTTATATCTATTAAAGAAATTGAATCAATAATTAATAAACTTCCAAAGCAGAAATCATCAAGCCCAAGTGGATTTACTGATAAGTTCCACCAAAAAATTAAGGGAAAAAATAACAATTCTCTACAATCACTTTCAAGGTTAAAAGCAGAGGGAAGACCCTCACTCCTTCTGTCAGCATTGCCCTAATACCAAAAACAAACCTTATAAGAAAACTCTAGACCAATATCTCTCAGGAACACAGATGCAAAAATCCTTAATGAAACATTAAAAAATCAAGTTCCACAATGCAGAAGAATTATACACCACAACCAAATAGGACTTATCCAGGTATGCAAACCCGGTTGAACATTTGAAAATCAATTAATGTAACTTATCATATCAACCAGCTAAAAAAATAATTATAGTAACATTATCATATCATTAGATGCAGAAAAATATTTGACAAAATCTAATATCAATTCGTAATAGGAATTCTCAGTAAATTAGGACTAGCGGGGCTCTTCCTCAATTTGATAAAGCTTACAAAAAAGCCTACATAGAATGTCAGACTTAATAGTGAGAAACTAGTTTTCCCAGTAAGATCAGGAACAAGGAGAGGATGTCCCCTCTCACCACTCCTTTTCAACATCATACTGAAAGTCTTAGCTAATGCATTAAGACAAGAAAGGAAAATAAAGCGTATATAGAGTGGGAAGAAGGAAATAAAACTGTTTACAGATGACATTATCATCTATGTAGAAGATCTGAAATAATTAACAAGTAACTCTTAGAACTAATAAATGAATAGAGCAAAGTAGCAAGATACAGGGTTAATCCACAAAAGCCAATCACTTTCCTCTATGCCAGCAACAAACAAGTGAAATTTGAAACATAACATTCTTATAAATATTATAACACCCAAAATGAAACATTTAGGTAAAATTTAACAAAATAATCTAACAAAATATGTACAAGATTTATATGAGGAAAACAACAAAACTTTGATAAATAAAATCAAAGAACTAAATAAATAGTGAGATATTCCATGTGCATGAATAGAAATACTCGATATTGTCAAGATACGACTTCTTCCCAATTTGTTCTATAAATTCAGTGTAATCGTAATCAAAATCTTAGCATCTTAGTTTGATATCAACAAAATTATTCTCAAGTTTATATGGAGAGACAAAAAACCCAAAACAGTCAACACAATTTTGAAGTAGAAAAAAGTTGGAGGATGGATACTACACAACATCAAGACTTACTATAAATCAACAATAATCAAGACAGAATAGTCCATGATAGAATAAACAAATAGATCAATGAAATAGGATAGAGAGTCCAGAAATAGACCCACAGAATATAGTCACCCCATTTGATAAAGAATCAAAGGCAGGACAATAGAGCTAAGACCATCTTTTCAACGATAAAGGCCTACATCAAGAAAAAAAGATCTTAAATAAAATCTAGGATTATACAAGAAACTGGAAAAAGATGTAACAGATAGTGACTATAGTTAACAAGAAAGTATTGTTTATCTAAAAGTTGCAAAGAAAGTAAATATTCAATATACTCACAATAAGAATAACACAATAAAATGGTAACTATGTAAGATGAAGGATGTGTTAATTAACTTTATTGTGGTAATTGCTTCACAATATATATGTGTATCAAATCATTACATTATACAGCTTAAACTTAAACAATGTTTTGTGCCAGCTATATCCCAATAAAGCTGAAAAAAATTTTAAAAAGACATATAAAAATGGAGATCATTTTTTGCATCAGCTTCCTATGATAACCCATTCTCCACCAAGTAAATCTGGTTTCCTTTGCCTACCTTTACACTTTCATCCTCTTTCCCTAGTCAGTCTCTATAGCTTTTTTTTCCCACCTTTTATAGATGTTAACATTTTGGCCTAGTTTATCTCTGACACTCCCAGAGACATCACTGCATTTGATCCAGCTTAGCTCACCAATGTCTTCTTGACAAATTCCTTGGATAATTTTCTTTTCCTTCTGATTTGATCTGTCTGTGCCATTTGGCAATGTGAGATTTTTCCTCCTTTGAGATATTTCTTTTCTGATTTCCACAGTGAAAGTCACATTCTACTATCCTAAATCTTGCAACCATTTGTAAAACTAATGACACTCCTTTTTCTTCCTATTATTTGTGTGTGCCTGTATGTGTGTGTACGTATGTAAACTACTTCCTATAAAATGCAAGTTTCCTGAGGACACAGACTGTATAGTAATCACCTCTGTAACCCACCTAGAACTAGGGCCAGTGTGAACTAGATATTTAACAAATACACTTGTACCATTTTATTTCAAATGAGATCTTTAACTTTTTCTGTAAAGCTAAAACATAATAGGTCCATTTACTGAAACTTAAGAAATATTTTACACACAAATTCAAAGGAAAGAATATGCTTGTAGTAACTGTAATTGTTTTTTAAATATTTTTTAATCCCATGCTATATCTTTCCCTAAAGAATAAGTACTTGTATATATTATATATGTAATGTATTATATTATATGTAAGAAAATCCACTTTAGTATAGGTGGTCAAGAATTGTAAGAAATGGGATCTAGCTTCCTGAATATAGAGTCTGCAAACATTTGTGTTTTATTTTATTTTTTTAAAGATTTATTTATTTGATAGAGAGAGAGAGCATATGGGGGGAGGGGCAAAGGGAAAGAATCTCAAGCTCTCCCTGCACAGCAGGGAGCCTCACAGGCAGCTGGTGGGGATAAGGGGTGGGGGGTGGGGGGGGAAGGGGGGAGGAGGTGCTTAGTCTCATGACCCTGAGATCATGACCTGAGCAGAAACCAAGAGTTGAATGCTTACCTGAGTCACCCAGGTGCCCTAATATTTGTTTTAAAACTATATCTCCCAATACTCTCTCCCTAATTAATTAGTCAGAATTGAGTTTGATATTTTTTTTTTGAATCTGATATTTTTAAATCCTTTATAATTCTTTATTTTAAAATTATTCTTTAGGGACGCCAGGGTGGCTCAGCAGTTGAGCATCTGCCTTTGGCTCAGGGCATGATCCCAGAGTCCTGGGATTGAATCCCACATCAGGCTCCCTGCATGGAGCCTGCTTCTCCCTCTGCCTATGTCTCTGACTCTCTCTCTCTGTGTCTCTCATGAATAAATAAATAGAATATTTTTAAAAATATTAAAAATAAATAAAATATTTTAATAATATATCTTTTCTCAGTCACATTATATTTTTTATATGTGAGAAGAAATGATTTGTATTCCTTAATAAAATAACCTAATTTTTATTCTTTTTGCCCTATTATCCTTCTTCTTTTTGTCTAGCTAATGCTACCTTTACTGGTAGCATTACCAATATATTTCTATCCCATTAGATAGAGATAGCATTTTCTGGAGCTGAAAAATGTCACTGAGGTTGGATGGAGAGAGAAGGCAGAGAATGGGAACCAGAATAGAATGCTTTCCTTGGGCAGGCCAACCCTTAATGTGCCATCCACTGGGCTGAGCTGGACTTGTGGGCTCTGAGGCTGAGAGAGTGATATATGGTGGATGAGGATCAAGTACTTGAAACTGGCATCTCCTTCTTCCCCCTTTTCTCATTCATTTCTGCTAATGATAATTTCAGTCACTCTTAGCACAGCTTTAGTTGTGTTTGCAAATAAGAGTAAGCCACAAAACTTAAAAGAACATTCAAAGTCTAAATTATTAGCTTTTTTGAAACCCTAAGGTTATAACTATATTCTTTGTTTTATTGTATTTGAAATGTTGTAGTCAAAGAGAAAGCATCTGCTTTAAAAGTATGTAGTGAAAAATTCCCCAAGATACATATCGAGAATAAGGCTTAAAAAAAAAGATTATTTATTTATTTATTTATTTATTTATTTATTTATTTATTTATGAGAGAGAGAGAAAGAGTAGGGGCAGAAGTAGAAGGAGAAGCAGACTCCCCATCAAGCAGGGAGGCTGACTTAGGGCTCAATCTCAAGATCCCAGGATCATGACCTGAGCTGAAGGCAGACTGAGCCACCAAGGTACCCCGAAGATCTTTTTTTTTTTAACCACCTAAAATTTGGCAAGTTAAAGAAGATTTAATATTTATTTAATGACTTGCTGAAGCATAGTTGGAAGGAGGAGTTTGGCAACTCAGCGAGGACTTCAGATTCCACTTCGAGTTTATACTTGCTGGCATTTTTAAAGGACACAGTGAATAATGCTTTTTTCCCTGCCTAAAGGTGGAAACTGCTGAAAGATGGCTAGAAGAGACTTGAACATAGGCCACCTTTATAAAGGTGATATTGAAAAGTATAGGCCTAGTGTGAGCAGTACTTTCTAATAATTCTTCCCCAAGTTAGACAAATCTATACACCTAAATGCAATTGGTGCTAGACAAACACAGGCCTGCCCAAGTGCCTCTGTAAAATTAGCAACATGGAGTAGCAAAGCAGTACGTCTGTTTTCTGGTGGTCCCTTGACAAACTGAGGGGGATACCTGTCGAAAGGAAATGGGAGGATTTCTTCTCCCTAACTCATTAACTGTCTTTCTCCTCCTTGCATGGAGGAATCATAATGGTAGAACAAGATGCCAGGAATTAAGTAACATCTCTTCTGATGGGACACACACCCCGTTCCCAACAACTCTTACTGGAATAGAATCCTAGAAAAAGAGAAAGAGCTGCTATTACATACCTATTGGATATCAGAAAAGGAAACAGGAATCTACTAGTTAAAACAGGAAAATAACAACAACCAAAATGGTACAAAAAAGGACAGGGTTTCAAAAACTTCAGAGGAAAGAAGCATTCATTCATATTTTGATTCATCTGCCTTTCCACATGGAGTCAGAATGGAAAATAGGTAAATATACTAATTTTTTAAAAAAATAACGATTTCTGCTTATTTGTAAAAAAAAAAAAAAGGCCATTAAAAGAATTAAAGTAGATCTAAAAGTTGTGATTCAAAGACAATGTGTCACAGAGTCATGAATACATATGTACTCCTTTTTTTTTCCAATATGTGCTGTTAAATAAGTCCTTTGAAAGCATTACAGAAGTAATAGTATCTGTATCACCTATTTTATTAGTGATCTATTACTAAATGGATAGCTATCAATAAAGTAGTTTTGTTCTGTAGTCATTTTTTTGACTTTTTTAAAAAAGACCTCAGATTCACATAAATATTGTATAACTCCAGTATCACTGGTGACTCTGGAAGTCACCATTGATAGCCATCAATGCCTTCTATGATATTCAATCCAAAGGGTATTTTCAATCTCTTATCCCTTCATGCCTCTGTGGCATTTAACAGTCTTGACTATTCCTGCCTATTAGAAAAGTGGTCTTTCCTTGGCATTTTGACAAAATTTTCTCCTGTTTCTTCCTACAAGACTGGTCTTTTCTCTTCCATTTTTTTGGTTTTGTTTTTTGTGTTTATGATTTTATTTGTTATTTCAGAGGGAGAAAGAGAGAGAGAGAGGGCGCACAAGCATAAGTAGGGGGAAAGGGGTAGGCTGAGCAGATAGCCCACCATGGGGCTCCATCCCAGGACCTGAGCTGAAGGCAGACACTTAACTGACTGAGCCACCCAGGAGCGGAGCCCCTGTTTGTTTGTTTAAGATTTGATTTATTTATTTTAGAGAAAGAGAGAGCAAGGCAGGGGGAGGGTCTGAGGAAGATGGGGAATCCCAAGCGTACTCTGCACTGAGCACGGAGTCCTACCTGAAACTCGACCTCACAACTCTGAGGTCACCACCTTAGCCAAAATCAAGAGTCTGTTGCTTAACCAACTGAGCCACCCAGGTGCCCCTTGAGTTTCACTGTTACCTCATTCTGTTCTACCATGCCTTTCCCTGTTAGTGTTGCTCAACCTTTTATTACAATGTGCTCTTTCGTTGGATAAGCTTATGCATCCTCAGGACTTCAATTGTCCTCTGTAGAGCTCTTGATGTCTTTTCAGAGTTCATGCATGTATACTCACCTACATAATTGAAGTATTACCCATAAATTCCAAAATAATCTCAAAACCAATATGTCCAAAATTAAGCTTCTCATCTTCTAGTAGTTTTTATCAGTGAATGGCTCTTCCATCCATTCAGTTGCAAAGATCAGAAATATGGAGTCATTCTTTTTTTTTTAAGATTTTTTGGGTTTATTCATGAAAGACGGAGAGAGAGAGAGAGAGAGAGAGAGAGAGAGAGAAAGGGAGAGAGGCAGAGACATAGGCAGAGGGAGAAGCAGGCTCCCTGTGGGGAGTCTGATGTGGGACTTGATCCTGGGACTCAACCGCTGAGCCATCCAGGCGTCCCTTGGGAATCATTCTTGATGGCCCCTTGGCATTATCTGTGATATGAAATCAGGAAGGCCTTATAAAATTTTATTCTCCCCAAAAGAGGGTGTAATTAAAAGTAATTATAAAAAGGTAAATAAAAATAAGGGTAGAAACATAAACTGTTGCTGGGAAAACCATTGTGAAAGTTGGTGTATAAGATTGTCCTTGGTCTTTATTCAATTCTTTCATACAGACCTATTTGGAATGGAGGATTGACAGTTAAACATCTGTTGGTCTCTAAAAGGGAATATCTCCCCAACTATCTTTGGAGTTTCTCTGGAGAAATAACAGGACTTATGGGGATGAGCCTTTGAAAAGAGATGCTGTTTCTCCTAAAGTCAACGGACAGGTCTGCTTTGAATCATCAATTACTGTCAAAAATAGATTTGGACATTAGTGTTCAAAATGCTCTACTCACTTCAGCCTTTTCCTCAACCAGGTGGGTGTACCAGATCTGGGAACAAATTAAAAGGTTTTAGCTTGTTTGTGTCCTTTTCCAGAGAACATGATCTGAAAAAGATATATTTTCTACTCATTGTAAACTACAGGATAATGCATATGGAGTAACTATCTTGGTGCTTACAGAATTAGCTGGGCAAGCCTTGTTGCTGCCTTAAGAGATTTTTAATTATATAGTTTACTTCAGTAATTGCTTTATTTTATAGTGCACTTACTTTGTGTACATGGCAACTGTTGTTCCTTTAATTATAAGGTTGAGTATCATATAATTACAGAGTAAATACACAGTTATTTCTGTCCTCTGTGCCAGTGTTTAGGTAACTTGGTATTTGTACAAAGGAACCAAATGGTGCTGGGAAGCCTTTTATTTGATTCCCGTATAAATAGGCCCCAGTGCAAAATCTGATCATGTATTCATTATTTTTCTCTTTCAATCATTTGCAAGTGCCAGACCAAAGCACATCTTTCTGAAGTAACTTACATTACAATGAGAACTAACATTATAGGATTTTTTAAAATGCTGTTATGAAAACTTACTTTCATAAGTGTCAAGGAAATAATTTGTTATGATTATCTTTAATGCTTCCCAATTTAAAGTTTTATTGTTTGTCATTGCTATTAATGCTTAGCTGAAATCTAATACATTTGCCTAAAAATTAGAAAAAAAACCCACAATTCAGAATATATTCAAATACTTATAAGTTCACAAACTAAAATAATAGAATAAAACAATGGATACTTTCATCTCAGTTTCTTTACCTGTTACCATGATGACTAAAGTTATTTTTATTTTGTGATTTTTAGAAGGTATAAGTTGTCAATTTCACATCAACTTCTACAATGATCTAAATTTTGAAAGATTTTTTTAAATGGTGTGTTTCATATTTTAGTTTCTCTCCATTAATCATGCCTAATAAATAAACATGTTTCATTAATAAATTCATTCTAAGGACATTGATTTGATGCTGTGTTCTAGGAACTGAATGTACTGCATTCAATGTGCTCATTATCTAACAGGAGAAGGAAATAAATAAACCAGTAGTTGTAATTTGTGTTAAAAGTTCCCCAGTATTGCTCCATAGATGGCTAAGATGTGGTGCAGAGGACAGAGTCATCAGTTACAGTGAGGGCAAACAAGGTGGGTGACTAGGAGAGAGAGAAATTGGACCTTGAAAGCTGAAAAGTTGTCCTCTACACAGGCAAGATGAATTTTCAAAAAGTGCTATCAAAAAGTACAATAATGACCACTACCAGTTAAAGCTTGATGGAAAGGAGTATCAGTTCCATTTTGTAGTAGGTCAAATATCTGCATGAGTCTCTTAAGCCAAAAATTCTAACACAGTAGTTTAAAGTCTACTGATGATAAGATTATTTGATGGTGAGGAGAATTACAGCTAAGACTTTCTACTGCCCCCAAACTACAACCCTAATAAAGTAAAATGAATTGTTCAGGATTGATAATTAAAGGATGGGAGCATATGGAAATTCTTAGGGAACTTCCTGTCACAAAACAGGGCCACAGAAAACTCACTGTAGAGGATCACAGTCTTGAGCATGTATATGAATTTATTGTTCCCAGATGAATGGAGAAGAGCCTTCTCTGAGGCCCAGCTAGCACACATAGTACCACAACCCAAATTCACTGATGATTTGGTATGGATTAAGAGTTACACTGTGTTTAAGAGTGTTATCACAAATGTCTCACGGTATAATGCGGTGGTTAATATCCACCGTGAATCAGAATAGGAAAAAATATCCTGCACATAAAATGTGTCCACAATTTACATTTCCAAGGGATCTGAGAAGACCCAATTAAAAAAAAAAAAATGTCCGCCATTTACCTTGAATTTGTTTCCTCTTTTGCTTCTAGAGTGATCATCACCCTTCCGGGTTTATGGTGAATTTGAACCCACGGATGATTCTGCATTTCAGCTTCTTGGACCACTCCTTTGTAGTTCTTGTCCTTATTTCTTTTAAGCCATACTTAAAATATCAAGATCCTCCAATGTAGATTTGGAGTTAATCTGATTAACTGAAGTTAATCTACTGAGGCAAGGTCAGAAGAAATGCTTTACGGACTTTTTGAAGCACGCCCCCACATGTGACATGGTTGGAGGGTTACTGGGAAACCATGCTGTGGAATGCTCATCCTGATGCCAAATAAGTATTTATATCAAGAGACGAGATTGTAAGCAAAAGCCTCTGTACAAAAGATCTTGTTAGCTACACACTAGAAGGGCTTTGTCTTCACCCAACACTGAGAAAACACTTTGAGTCTTTTTCAGATAAAACTATTTCAGGTAAAACTAAACCTACTTCCTAACATAAAAGACTAGAAGTTATGGAGACCTTTCATGTCTCCATGTTATAAATATCAGTTACTTCTAAAGTTACAAGAGACAGTTTTTCTTTTATAAACCACAAAGCTGCAATATAAAATGAGCTGGGAGGTGGTTAAGAATAAAAGGTAAATTAACTTGTCAATAAGAGAAAAAGATATAAATGAGCTTCTACTTATCAACATTTCAAAACTAAGAACATACCTCCTCACTAAATGCATGTTTCAGCTTAAAATCCTCTTTAGGGTCAATGAGGAAACATTGCAAAAGGAAAAGAAAGGGAGAAGAAAAAGAATAGATGACTCAGTCGTTTCCTCAGTAAATATTTTAACTGGAAATTAATCTGCTCTTTTCATGACTTCCTATGTATTAGAAATGTGTGTTGGAAGTAACGCAGTCTTGAAAGATCTGATATAACAAACTGCAATTTATATCCTTTGATTTAGAATTTTTTAGCTCTTTAAAAATAAAGTCGATTTTCTGTGAAACCTCCTAAGCAATTTAATACGATCGAGGTTATGATTTGGGTTTGAGAAGTTTGCTTTAGTAGAATTACTCTATATTTTCTAAAGTCATTTTTAATATAAAACTTTATTTACAATTCCTTACGGAGTCTCTTAAGAAAGGACTACAAGAACGCGTACCAGAACCAAAGGTTAGATAAAGGGCCAGCAGTTATTAATTTTTTAGTAGCACTTGCTTAATTTTGTTTTCAAAGAAAAAAATAAATCACTGTTTGCATAGTTTGGATAGTACCTTGATAACCAAATGCACAAATATATATGTGTGCACAAGCACACATACTATCAGAAAACACCCTGTCAAAAATAAATGGGCTAAGCATGGCTCACAAATCTTTGATTGCCTTTTCCATTTGTCCAAGTGCCTCCTCTGAAAAGCAGAGTCACAACAGCCTGCATTTCATCACTGACCAAGAATTACGTTTGGCTATAACCTGGCTCTTAGGCAAACCTAAAATGATGTCCATTACACTTTTCTAGTGGTTAATTATACATCCCCAGATTGTTGCTGGCTTCTCATTTATGCTACTTACTACCCTATTTAATTTTAAGAATAACTGGTAACCACAGGTTTTGCATGGTAGAGGGAATCTGGACATGTGCAACAAAGATTCCACAATATATTTTTGTGCATATTAATTCTTTTTATTTTATTTTTTTTTATTTTTTTTGTGCATATTAATTCTGTGTCCTTAAACACAATATTTGGTTTCTGATGCAGGGGAATATGAAGATCAGGGATTTCTTCAGATAGTTGTTAACACGTTTTAGATTTCTTTTTTTTTTTTTTTTGTGATTGTGGTATTACCAACATTAGCTCTTCATAATAACATGGATGTGAAGACGAATCCTGAAAGTTAGACCTTAATCATATTTTTATTTTCCTGTTCAAATTACTCCATGTCAAATCTCATAGAAACTCATTTTCTGAGTGTGTAAATCAATGCTCAAGAATATTCTCTCTTGAATAATGAAATGTATAAAGATTCCTAGAATTGGGCAAACATAAAAGTTGTGGATTTTGACCCAAGACCACCCACAGGTCTTCTTTTGCTTCCCCCTAAATCTTTTAGTTCTTCTGATTATATCAGAGAAGAAGCCTATATTAGGGACTGGTTTGTCTTTAGCACCTTTCTTTAATTTGCTAACCCCTCTTTTAACAAAGAGCTTGTGTTCCCAGACCTGGGTCATTTATATAACTAGACTAGCCAAGAGAATGAAGCTAGTGGGGCTGAAGCAAGCCAGAGGAGCATCAATCAATGGAGCACCTGTCATGTTGATAATAAATACTGAAAACTGGGAATCCTAAGTCTACAAACCTAGAGGGTGTCCTGTATTTCATTCAGATGTTGGAGTAGCACCGTCCCTTTCATCTGAATTTCCTGAGAGCTAGGCAAACATGCTCTTTTTTTTCTAAAGATTTTACTTATTTATTCATGAGAGATAGAGAGAGAGGCAGAGATATATGCCAAGGGAGAAGCAGGCTCCCTGCAGGAAGCCAAATGTGGAACTCGATCCCAGGACCTCAGGATCAGGGCCTGAGCCAAAGGCAGACCTCAACTGCTGAGCCACTCAGGTGACCTAAGGCAAACATGATCTTACTCTAGATAATATTGTATGAAGCTCACAATAGGCAAATACTTTCATTCCCCAGACACGTTCCCACGGGTACATTCATATCCTTCAGAGCATATCAGACTTTACTGCTGTGAAAGTCAACCGGATGAATGCATTTCTCTCCATGATGGCAGAAGGTGTAGGAAAGTTACAAAAGGCAGCACCTGATGAGAAGAGCCTACCTTCTCCGCTCCATGCTTTCTGCAGGCATAAACGTGGTCCTTCATACTCTCCCAAACAACAAATGGAATTTTTCTGAGGTCTCAGGACTTCAGAGAGAGTGGAAAAGGGATCAGAGTATCTCTCACTTTGTGGGGACACCTCAGTAGTTTTACAATGTATGAGGCTCCACTTGTCAAGGCAATACCTTTGCTAAATATTCCTGGGGTCCTTCGTAGAGCTGGCTGGTGCTGGGAACTGGTAAGAGCAAAATAAATTAAAATTGCCTCCTGCCATCAAGTTAATCAGTCTAGAGAGTGTAAGAGAAACTAGTGTACCTCCAGCATCTAGAACAATTGGCTACCTCATTACTGGCTCTCATTGTATTTTTCAAGAAGTCATGATATAGTTTGACAAAGTTAAAATACAACTACAGGGGTGGGGAGGCACAGAAATGTGAAAGAGGAACACAATTTCACTGACAAAGAAACTGAGGCTTAGACATGTTGAGTGACTTGTGCATAGTTTACAGCTACTAAGTTCCAGGGCGATTTCTAGAGCTTACCCCTTTTGCAGCTACATGGCAGTATCAATGTCTAGATAAGGAGGGATCAGCGTTAATGTACATTACTTACCTAAGCTGACTCGTCCAGTTTAGTGTTGCTGGGCCTGCTAGCCCTGTGCGCTGGCTACTGAGAATTATCTTTTTTTTTAAAGATTTTTATTCATTTATTCATGAGAGACAGAGAGAGAGAGAGAAAGAGGGAGAGAGAGAGAGAGGCAGAGACATAGGCAGAGGGAAAAGCAGGCTCCATGCAGGAAGCCCTACATGGGACTTGATTATGGGTCTCTAGGATTAGGCTCTGGGCTAAAGGCAGAGCTAAACTGCTGAACCACCCGGGCTGCCCTTATTTATTTATTTTTAAATGGAGCAGGCCTGACCCAAGCCAGTGCCTCTATGTCTTTTAATTACATCTGGGGCACGGTGTTCACAGTGCACTTGTGTGTGTTGATGAGACAACTCTTCCACCCTTCTCACATCCTGAGCATACATACAGCTGGAAAATTCCTGAGAGAAGAGGAGGACAAGGAGAAAGGAAAGTAAGAATTCCAAGAAACCTCTTTGGCTATGATCATCTGTTTCTTACTGAGACTTTCTTGTTGGTATTCAGGTTTCTGCAAGCACTGAGTGATTATGTGGCTAGTGGGTAGTTCACTAGCTCCTATCATCATAAAATTCACTTGTAAGCCCAGTAAAGCATGTTTGAAATACTCATTAAATGGATGGAAATAACCAAAAGTAATAGTTTTAATACAATTTTTAAATTTTAGAATAACTTTAGGTTTACAGACAATTTGCTAATACAGCACAGAGTTCGGGTATATCCTCTATCCACCTTCCTTAATGTTAACATTTTATACAACCATGATATGTTTATCAAAATTAAGGAATGCACTTGTGTTCAGACTTTAAACACTTTACTGAGAGTCATAAAAGATTCATGAATAACGAGAGATAAATTCCATATCCTTGTTTGGAAGACTTCATATTATAATGATGCCGGTTCTTTTGGAATTAATGAATACCCATAATATTATCCCTATGAAATGCCAGTGGGATTTCCTTTAGAAATTTGACATAATAATTTTGCTTTATTTTAGAAAAGTAGAGTAATAAGAAATATATACTACTAGATATTAAAATATATTATTTACTTAAAATGATGTCATATTGATGTAATAAAGAGGCAAAATGAATGAAAAGAGAAACCTCAGAAATATATCTAGGTAAACACAAAAATATGATAAATGTTACAGATCAAACCAGTAGAAAAGGATGCATTATTTCATAAACATTTTGGATCAAATGGCTAGAGAATGATTTTGAGAACCATAAGTCAAAATAAATTCCTAAGAGATTAAAATTGTTAAAGAGAATAAGAGTGTTAATATGTGTATTACATATATATGCATATAGTGCAATATATATGCATATGAGTATTAAAGTATACATATGCATATAAAGAGATGTTAAAAAGTTATAACAAAGGCAGAAATCAATAACTTAATAACAATGAACTTAAATAACAATTGAGTTATATACACTTTTAATATATTTCCATAAGGAAAAGTAAAGAAAAATTATATACCTAAAGGTGGAAGAACATGTCACTCCAAAATATGTCCACCATGGCATTAAGGATTATTTTGAGCTAACGGCACTTAAAAAACAAGCAAACAGCAAATGCAAGCAAAGTGTTTAATCTCCCCTTTTCTTCTGAAAACAGGAGATAAAAATTCCCATGTGAAAGATGCCCTTCCTTTACCAGGAAAAAAGCAATATTCAATTGGGAGTCAAAGTTGAGAGAATTCTGCACAAACAGACCTTGTTAAAATAATTTTTATCTTCCTTTGGCCTCTCCATATTTTTTTTAGTTTCTTTTTCACAACTGTGTCTCTTTATCCAATCTAATATAAAAGCATTTAGGTTTTGCCACTTCTTTGAGCTTCAGTTCCTTATGAGCTCTCCTGTGTCGTGTAAAACTTATATAAACTTGCATACTTTTCTCCTGTTAATCCATTTCACAACAGTTTAATTCTCAGGCACAGCCGAAAAACCCTAGAAAAGGGAAGAGATAAAATTTTGCCTCCCTACATTCCAAGAACATTTACATATGGCAAATTATAAATTTAAAAATAAACTTAAAAATCCAAACACAGAGAAGACTGATATCCTTAAATTATAAAGAACACTTGAAATCACAAAAAATCATAAAAATTCCAGTTAGAATAAAGAACGAACATGAATAAGAACCATGCAGGAGAAGATCTAAAAATAGCCATACACATATTAAATATATACGGTTTAGACAGGTATGCAATTTCTGAGAAGACACCATGTCTCTTTTAGTCAATTGGGAAAGATTTAATTTAAATTTAAAAATAACCACAGCCACGGTTATCTTAGGACAAGTAGTTGTGGAACGTCAATTCATGGAATCCATAGAACCATTCCATGAATCGCTTTCACAATAAAGATCTAAAACCTTAAAAATTCTGCGACTCCATTTTTTGTAACCTTAGGAAACAGTGAAATTCTGGAATAAAGATTTAGCCACAGATATAACTACTATTGTATCACTTAATAAATAAACTTAGAAATAATATAAAGGCCCTTAGACAAAGAGTGATTGAGAAAATTTAATTTCATTTATATGCTGAAATACTAGAGAGTAATAAAAATGATTTTGAAGAAATGTATTTATTGATTTGGTAAATGTTCACAATTTATAGTTAGGTAAGAAAGTATACAATAAAACATAACTGCATAAAATACATATACATAAAAATATCTGGAAATATACATATCAATATGTACTTTTAGTAATAATGACTTAGTTTTTGGTGTTGCTTATTGATGTCATTTTTATCTATATATTTGTTATGCATCTTAGAGTTGAAATTAAAAATAAAATTAATCATAGAAATTGTCTCTATGCTAATCATGTAATTAGATAGACAAATGTCACACAGATTTACTTTGTACTAAAAATTGCCACCAGTGGTTACTGAGCAATCATTTTCGTAAGCAGTAGGATGAAAAGGTTCTAAAAATTTACAGGAAATGAGAATGTGTTCCATCATTAATATCATTTGAGTTAAGTTAGAAAGTCAGATAAGGCCCTAAGGTCACATGGAGTCTTTAATGGAGCATATGTTTGATTCAATAGAAATGTTATAGCCAAAACATTTGCATCAATGAACTACACATGAATTAAAGATAAGTGAATCAAAAGCCTTAATGTACTGATTTGGAGTCACAAAATCTGTATAATTGTTAAATGTTTCATTAATTTACCAAATGGTTCCTACTTCATGTCTTTTTCTATTTGCAAATTAGAGATAGTACAAAATACATTCGGTCCGTGCACCATACAAAATGTTAAGCTAATAGTTAGAAAATGCTATAGAGTTCTTTTGAAGAATGTAAAATGTGTATCAAAAGAAAGAATATTATGTCTTTTAAGAGAAAGGTTTATGACTACAAATTTTTGAAATATTTTTAAACTTTAATGTACTTATTCTTATATTAATGATACAAATTATATAGCATTGTATACTTAAAATGTTTTAACATGTGATTTCATTGAAATTCACATCAACTCTGTGAAATACGTGAACAATTTTTGTATACCTATGTGTGGGAAATAGAAGCCCAGGAAGAGTAAGATGTGAGACACAACTGTCTGTAGGTCAGACAAGAGTGGTCAGTTATTGGTATCTTCTTTAAAGTATCTTGACAAATCTTCACAGGGAGATAGCCAGCCTTGTGAAGAAGTCTTGAAATTATTTCATATGATTGGTTGAGAGAACGGAGGAAATCTATCTTGGAAAAGAGACTATGCTGAATATAATGAGAGCTGTTCAAATGTCACCATGTTACTTTGGACAACAGAGAATCTCAGAGTTATTTTTGTTTTGTTTTGAACCAAAGGACACCTAGGTTTACAACTTGGTTCTGCCTTTTAGTAACTATGAGACCTTAGAAGTCTTGGGTTGCTCATCTTTAAAATGAAGATTTTGGTACTTACCTTCATTTTAATTGATAAAATGATTCTGAGCCTGAGAAAGGAATACAGTAGTTCCCCAATTTAGAGTAGAGAATGCTTTGACACAATCACAGCCAATTTACTAAAATCAAATTCACCAACCATACCATGAGAATAACATTTTAAAAAATAATTGAGTTCAATGAGACAGCGCCTGCCATGTAGCAGAGATACAGAAAAATATAGCTAACAAACTCATTTTGTATCTTTCGATGTCTTATGGAGCCAGGTCTTTGAATATGATTTTGATAAATTCGCTGTTACAAAGCCTGTTTCTCAGGTTGAGAGTCAAACATATTAGTTCTTAGATGGCTGATCATCTTCTGTATGGCTGAGTTTGAGACAAATACGAAGTGCTCAGTAATTTAGGAGGTGTACTTTTATCCCCAACTACTCAAGGCAATTTTCCTCCATATTGTTTTGGGAAACCTCTTTCTCCCTTTGTGGATTGATTAACTCATGTTACACTTCCTGTTTAAACATTTTCAATGGTTAAGGCTGAAATATAATCTGGAAATAGGGTTGTAATCTTAGAATTTCCAAGAGCTGGTGAGGACTCTCCAGTGGTCCTGTATATATAATTCTACAGAGTTACCAGCAATTCCAGTTCCACACAATTTAACTTTAGGCATCACTAGGGCTCCAGTTTCACAAGGAATAACTCAAGATCTTTCAAAATCACCAGAAGGCCACTAACCTAACGGTTACATTCACAGCCTCTAGAATGAAACAATTTTGGTTCTACACTTCTTGTGATATGTACTGGCTATGTGAACTACTGCAAATACTAAGCCTTTCAGTATCCCAGCTACTTGACATATAAAGAGGGTTTTTAATAGTATCTGCCTCAAAGTTTTGTTGTGGGAATGACATGAATGAATATCCTTAGATGGCCAGAATATGAGTTGAATAAATATGTTATTAATATTTGCCAAAGTGGCTAAAATAATACACTTAGAAACAATTAGAGCATATATTCTGAGAATCTCTTCTAGGCTTTTCTTCATTGAGGTTTGATGTCCACTCAAATTCAGGGTAGTTTTGAACACCTGTTGGTAAGTAGTCTGATGGGTAGAAATCCTACAGAGTAGCTTTTTAAGACAGTTTGTTCAGATTCAGTTAACATTGTATTCGTCTTTGATCTTTAAGCTTGTTTACTATACTTGGAAAATGCTAGGAAAAAAAAAGAAAAGAACCAGATGAAGGAGAGGCAGTAGAGTTTAGTAATTAAACCATTATACCTGAACAGTAAGTAATATTAGGGGAGAGTAAGGGAGATATTGGAAGAAAGAAATGAGCAATAACAGAAAGGTCAGATATCTGATTCAGTGACTGAAGAATGGCCTCAAATATTGGAATATATTAGCCAAGGAGGATGGAGTCCAGGAGATCTATGAATTAGATTTCTTGGGGGAAGGGAGGGGATAAAAGAAAAGATACCAGAAAAACTTAGCACTGCTAGTGATTACATAAGCCGGCCTGCATATATGACATAAGTATCAATTCCAGCATTACCTTTATCAGAACATCAAAGAAATATGACAAATAATAACAAATACATGATGAGATATAAAACAGGTGTAAAAATTCTTTGAAGTATTTCTGTTTTAAAAGTAGAGGCTTTCTTTAATTAATATATCAATTAGTTGTTTGGAACTTAAAGCATTTTCCCTGGAAAGACTGCTTCAAACCTTAGCTATGTTCCATGAGAACTATCAAATATCTATAACACAAAATATAACTGTAGAGTGGTACTGAAAGTAGCACTCTGTACAAGGCTCATATAAAGTATAAAATATACTTTTATTTTATAAAAAACATAAAGTGGTATAATATACAATCTCAATTCCTGATTAAAAATAAAAACCCTGCATACCTATTAAATCATGGATAGAAGATGATTCCTAAAGGTTATCTGTCTGGACTCAACAGTGCAATAAATGTTACAATGAAATTTGGCATCCCCACTTAAAATCACAACTGGTTAAGGATGCTTGCTCTTAGAATACTGGAAGTTCTAATCATTGCAATCAGAATAAAAGGAAATGATAAATACAGACATGGGAAAAGAAGAGACAAATAATTTTTATGTATATATAAAACAATGGATATTAGGGAGATCCTAGAGAATAAATGGAAAACTTTTCAGAAATAACAAGTTCTGAAAAATAGATTAAAAATAAACCTACAAAATCTACATTCCTACACAATAGAAATAATAACTTGGAAAATATAGCAGATTACAATAGCAACATATATAAAATTACTAAGTACATTTTAGAAATCTACATGAAGAAAACTATCAAATTTTACTAACCTGTATCAAAATTTCTATTTTAAGAATATAAATTCCCTCAGTTAATCAATGTAATTTTATGTAATTCTAATCACAATTCTAAATAGATTTTCGAGGAGTAGGATGAGACTGAACAAGTCATTCAAAATCATATTTGGAATAATTAACAGTAAAGAATAGGCTATAAATTTTTATGAGTAAAAGACAAGGGAAGACATGCAATCAGACTACAAAGACAAGGTCATTTAAAAATGATCCTGAGATGCCTGGCTGGCTCAGTCAGTAGAGCATGTGACTTTTGATCACGGAGTTGTAAGTTTAAGCCCCATGTAGGTGTAGAGATTACTTAATAAATAAAATCTTAAAAAAAAAAATCCTGGAACAAAAAGGTCCATATGGAAAAAATCAACTTCAATCTACATCTCTCACTCTATACAAAATTTAAACTCAAAGTGGATCATATGTAAATATAAAGCATACATGTAAAATGTAAATATATAAATTTTTAGGGGGAAAAAAGCCATAGAAGAAAATCTTTGTGGCCTTTTTAGTCAAGCAAAGTGGTCTTAGGTATGAGCAAAAATTCAATTAATAAATTAAAAAACTGGATAAACTGCATTTCATTAAAAATCTTTGCTCTACAAAGGACATTGTTTTTTTTTTTTTTATTTTAATTCTGAGGTCTTTTATTTTCTTTACAGTTATTTATCATGCCATGAATTCATAGGGAATGGGTTCCAGCAGTTCAAGCTCCTTTCCATTGGTTCTCACAAAGTGTGCTTCTCTGGGTGGGGCAGGCTGGCACTTCAGTTGGACCCAAGTACCTTTCTCTTTGGCTTCCTTCTTTTTCTGATCATTTTCCTTCACACCCTTCAGGAAGCTATCTCCGCTCTTTGAGTGTTTCATATGCTCAATGCGGACATCAATTCTCTTGGCAAGAATCTTGCCCTTAACTTGTTTGTTTGCAACAATGCCAACAGCATGCTGAGTAACATTGTAGACTCTTCCAGTTTTGCCATGGTAACATTTGTGGGGCATTCCTTTTTGAACAGTGCCCATTCCCTTGATGTCCACAATATCACCTTTCTTATAGATTTCTAAAAGGCCTAGAGAACATATAGCGGGTACCTCTCCTCTTTCCCTTTGTGTTGGTCATTTTGGCGAATTACTGGAAGATGGCGGTTCCAGCTGAAAGGAAGCTACAAAGGACATTGTTAAGAGCATAAAATGATAAGACACAGACTGGGAGAAAATATTTTCAAATCATATATTAGACAAAGAACTTATATCTTGAATATTAAAAAAAAACTTTCAAAACTCAACAGAAAAACAATCAATATATGTTAAATGACTAAAATATTTGAGCAAAAACAATAAAAATAAATAAAATATTTGAGCAGAATGCTGAGGAAGATATAATGACAGCAAGTGAGCACAGGAAAAGATGTTCAACACCATTAGTCATTAGGGAAATACAATTTAAACATACACAAAGGACAACATGAAAAGATATTTTGAGATGTTGGGATTCCTCTGTATCCAGTCTGTCATGTGATTACCAGAACTATGCGTGTCTAAATATCATAGAACTGTATACTAAAAACAAAACAAACAAGCAAACAATCCAAAGAACTTTAAGCTTAAAATTTTAGTTACAATAAATCAATGATTGGACAAATAAAAAAAATCACAATCAAAATATTGTGGCAAATGAATTTTTAAAAAATCATTGAAATAGGTTGACCTCAGAAAAGTACTAAAATATCCATTAGAATTTGATGTATGATAAAGATGAATTTTCAAATAAGTGGGAAAAGATGGACAGTAGAATGAATGAGGTTAAAACAACTGGATCACAATGCTATGGGCATTTACTTAAAAAAAGTAAATTCATTTTATTTTATATTTTATTTTATATGACTCATGAGAGACGAGAGAGAGAGAGAGAGAGAGAAAGAGAGAGAGGTGGCAGAGACATAAGGAGAGGGAGAAGCAGGCTTCTCGCAGGGAGCCAGATGTGGGACTCGAAACCCAGACCTGGGGATCACGCCCTGAGTCGAATGCAGGTGCTCAACCTCTGAACCCCCCAGGCATCCCAAAAACTAAATCCCTTTTAAATCAAATTTTCATATCAAAAAGAAACTACTAGAAGAAATATGAGGAGATATTTTTATAATATTAGGAAGAGGGGGATGTTTTTCCAAGCCTAACAACAAAGACAGAACTCAAAAAGTAAAACTGTCAGATGTGAATACATAGATTATTTCAAAACATAAACAATGTAAGTAGACAAATGATAAAGTAGGAAAAAAATATTGCTTTTGAAGAGTCAGTAGGAACAATAGATAAGGTTCCATAAGTTGCATTGTTTATGTAATACAAAGGAGCCACGGCACCAACTAATCAAACCCAGCCTCTGTATAGAAATCTTCATGCTCAGGAACACATAGGTGGGCACATTTAGAGTAGGTGATGTGTGGACAAGAACAAATACACAGAATAAATAGGTTAATATATCTGTATTATAATTGTAAAGGGCTCAAAAGGATCATTCGGACATACTTAAAGCCATCATCATCTATTACAATTTGACTTTTGAAGTTCAAATAATACTTCTCTTTTATTTAAAACAAACAACCTGATTTTCATTTTCTCTTTGATTTAGAAACTGGGCAATGGATGGGCAAGCATATAACTTGTATCTGACTGAATGTCTGTAAAACTAGAAATAGTAGATATTAATGTACCTACCTCCCTAAGCATCAATATCACATAGGCTATAATCTGAAATGTACTTTGTAATGGCTTTTTTTTCAACCTCTTTTCATGAGTGGAAAAAGACTACCTTAAACCCTAGTTTCAAATAGAGAACATAATTCCTGACTCTACCTTGTGTTTAGCATCTATCCTCCCCTGTGTTTCATGAGCTGGTCATCTGGCTCTCTCATCCTGCTTCTTGATCAACAGTCTAAGGGACATGTGGCTTAAGCCTCACTCACTGCTTTGCATTTTAATTCTATTTATTTTTGGTCCCAGAAAATTTGATCTTGTTTTGAATATCACATATTTTTATTTTTATATTTATGCCCAATATTCATATGTTTTAAGCAATCTAGAGGAATTTCAGAGTACAAATTTCTCATTCTACTTTTACTAAGAGTTTAAACTAAGCCTGAGGGAAAAGAAGCCTTAATATTGTCCATATTCTTAATATTGTATGAAAAAGATACTGTTCAGTATGAAATCCTTGAAATCCACATCAGATTTACACTAGCATTGTCAAATTAAATACAAGAAGCCAGTTAAATTTAAATTTCAGATAAACAATTAATGAATAATATTTTTGTATGAATAAATCTCAAATACTGCATGGAACATACTTATACAAAAAATATTTGATTTGATTTTTTAATAGAAATAAAAGTCTACTTATGTGTTTCCTACTGTACTTTTATTTACTAAATATGTCAATCCTAAAGTAGGCACAAAAATAATTTCTTATAATGAGAATATTGGATCTTCATGGTCACTTGTTTCTGAAACCTTCAGGCTCTAATCACAAAACTAGGCATTATGGGTCTCTCCTTCCTAGACCTGTGAAATTGAATGTGTTTATGTCTGTAAAATATTAAGCATAGTGTTTGGCCAAGGAAAAAATTTCAGAAATAAAAATTAATTATTAATGTGTGAAATACTGACTGCATTGAAACTGACAATAAATACTTCAAATAAAGGAATAAGAAATCAATATAAACTAATGGATTCTAGGAAGTGTGTGAAATGATTGGACTTTAAAAATGACTAGCATTTGGATATGAAAGAGGCCAAGAAAACCTCTTTACTGAATGTGATTTGGGAGTAGGGGGACATGGCAAGTTTACAGACTAATCACTGGATTTGGAAAAGGCAAAGAGGAGACACTTTTGACAGATTTTCTCGCATAATAACATGAAATAAGTTTGCAAGGGGAAGAAAGAGTCAGATAATAAAACAAACAGAAAGGCAGGCAGAAGAATTTGGACTCAATGTGGTAGACAGGAGGAGCCCTTTTCAATTTTTGACCAAGGAAGTAAAATGATGAAACTGGCCCCTTACAAAATTAGTCTGTCCAAGTATGCAAGATGGATTGGAGGAGAGAGAAACTTACCAGACATATCAGTTATGAGGCTATCATAGTAATCCAGCTATGAAGTGATAAGGACCTAGATTAGCTGGTGGCATGAGAACAGGTGGAGCAAGCAAATCTGAAAGATATGTGAGAGGAAAAATGACAGGAACTGAAGAGGAAAAGAAAGTCAAGGTGATGTCAAGAATTCTTAAATGTACAACTAAAAAATGGTAAAGACAGTGAAAGAAATAAGAACATTGATAAAACTGAAAAATAAGACTAATTTTAGACAAACTGCCATGCAGGAATAAAGATGACTTTTCCTGGAATTACATGTGTTTTTTTTTTCTTTCAATAATCAACCAATATTAGCTACATGGCCACTTGATATTTGGATAACTCTTATTTCCAAATCAGATAATCAAGTTCAGGATACTGTCACCTGGCAGGGCTAGAAAATCAGTTACCAATTAAGGGAATAATCGATGTAGATCTCTATATGCCAAAAATAGATTGCCTGTGTTTATAGAATTATACTATAATGAAATGATCTCAAATATAGACATCAGAATATTCAACAATTCTTTTGGTATTTTATGAAATTATTCTTGGATTTTGATGTAGCATTGTATCCAGTAATCATAATTATTCTATATCAATACAGAAATGCTAAGTAATACTATTCTGGAGCAGGATATTACAAATATACCACCTTTTGAGGCTTCTGCTTTGTTTTGTTTTATACTTGTTATTTTTAATATTAAAACTTACATGTTAGTAATTCTGTATGGAAGGAATTTTTATTTCTTTCTGCTCAAATATGGTAGCTGTTTATAATTTTCAGACCAGTTTCCTAAATATTTTCCTCCCATCATTTTTATTATCATCTTAACAAGCAGTTACATCACAAATTTATTCAGACAAATGAAGCAGGAGCACCTGTGTGACTCAGTCATTTAATGGCTTCTTTTGGCTCAGGCCATGATCTCAGGAACCTGGGATCAAGCCAGAGTCTGGCTCCCTGCTCAGTGGGAACTCTGCTTCTCTCTCTGCCCCTTCCCCTACTCATGTGCTCTCTCTCTCTCTTTCTCAACTAAATAAATAAAATCTAAAAACAAAACAAAAACATATATGGAAAGCATTTTTTTCTTTTCTTTCTTTCTTTTGTTCTTTCTTCTTTCTTTTTGTTTTTCTTTCTTATTTTTTTCTTTCTTCCTTTTTTCTTTTTTGTTTGGGGAGAGTAGAGTGATGCCAGAGAAAGTAAGAAAAAATAATCAGAGGAGTGGTTGAGGAAGAGAGAAAAAAAAACTATTATTTCCAGTGGAATATTCTGTTTTGAATTGATAATGACCTTCCTTATTTATGAAGTATATTTTTCTTGCATATTTTTGATATAAATTATAGATTATTTTTTGTATATTTGCATGTATTATATCAACGTAACATCCTGGAAGTTAGCTTTTGTGAGTAGGAAAAATATGATTGTCTCCACTTTCAGATCAAGAAAAGTGAACTTCTGTAAAAAATGTCCACATCCTCATGACTGGTGAGTGGCCTAAACACTTACATCTTCTAATTTTCTGCATTGTAGCCATTCTTGGCAGAAAAAAAAAAAAAATCAACAAATGTGGGTGAGCCCTGGGGAAAGAAGAAGAGGAAGTGTTACTAATACTTTTTTACTGCTATTAAATAGCTTTTCACAAATGCAACTCTCTGACTCCCAAAAAGCCCTAAGAATGGTTTACTTTGGTCTATAGGAATTATTTCATACCTCTTCCTACTCCCATTCTGACTTTAAAAACATCCTAGGTTGATAGCTTTTGAACATCTCACAGACCTTTTTTTATTTTTCTTTTAGAAGTTAAAGATAAATTTTGGGGAACCTGAGTGGCTCAGTCTGTTAAATGTTTGCCTTTGGCTCAGGTCATGATCTCGGGGTCCTGTGATGGAACCAGAGATGGATTCCCTGCTCACTGAGGAGTCTGTTTCTCCCACTTATGCTCTCTCTCTCACACACACAAATAAATAAATAAAATCTTAAAAAAAAAGAAATTAAAGATAAATTTGAAAGCAAAGGAAATGACTTTTTCAGTATGCATAGAACTTAACTGGTTAAAGTAGTAAATTATAAATATACCATGCTCAGGATATAAAAATTAAAGATTAGCAGAATTGCTTTGAAAATGTAAACTTAAAAAAAAAAACTTAAGAAAAAGAAAATGTAAACTTATTTATGAGTGGCTTTCTCCTTTTTATTTCAATTTTCAAATAGGTTATTTCATATTATTTATTCTTCAACAGATTGAGTCATAAGATGATGGAAACTCAGTCTATATTCTGCTGTAGAGATTTTAATAGTACATACTTTCTTTTTTCCTTGCCTTTTTCCTCTTCTTCCTCCTTTTTTTCCCCTTCTTCTTCCATTCCTGTCAATATTTTATGATGATGATGATGATGATGATATAATTTGGAGAACTGGATTGGGGCAATGCCCTCATTATTAGTTATTTTTAGCCATCACTACTGTATAAAATATATATATTTTTTCTTTTTGTGTATCTTGTGTACTAAAGCCTTCAACTATCAGGACTGTAGCCATCCTGTTACAATTTTCTAATATGTATCAAGGGAAGATTTGGGATTGTATCCACTGTACATTTTATATTTGATACCATCTTACCGAATTTTGAAGGTTGGGGGCTGGGTAAGAAGCAGGAAAAAAAATATTGTTTTGAATGGAGTATTCTGTTTTTGAATTAATGATGATCTCTGTTGCTTGTGAAGCATATTTTTCTCTAGCCTATCTTTTGATTCTTTCCCTGACAGACTGCTGTAGAACATGTTTAATGAACATGACATAGTGGGTAGTAAGCATTCCTGACAGTTCCGAATAAATATTCATTATACTAAAAAAGACAATGACATTCTGTTCCCTTCATCATTAAAGGATCTTGTACACTTAACTCATTGTCTTATGATTACAACAAATTCCATTGGATGGAATGTCTAACTTGTATTTTTATTTACTCTGTCGAAAATAAATTTCTTTTATATCCTCAAGTGATCAACACCCTTTAAGAATAGGCTCATGTAAAGTCAAATAGCTAAACAAGTGATAAAGTCCAATAGTCGACCAGGTATTTTAGACAATCCAGTTGGTTCATGTAATATAGATCATATATCTAGATGAATGACTTTATTTTAACCTTTCATTTAGGATTTTTTTTTAAGATTTTATTTATTTATTCATGAGAGACACAGAGAGAAAGAGAGAGGCAGAGACACAGGCAGTGAGAGAAGCAGGCTCCATGCAGGGAGCCCGATGTGGGACTCCATCCCAGGTATCCAGGATCACACCCTGGGCTGAAGGTGGTGCTAAACCACCGAGTCACCCAGGCTGCCCTATTTAGGATATTTAAATTGATTAAGGCCTCTCCTAATGTCTTCCAAAATATAATGCAAACCTACGGTAAAAACATAATGTGTAGTCCAAGAATCTTTTGGTAACCTTGATCTACTTAATATACACTCAATTTAAAGACAAAATTGACTTAAATAATGTTGCATGTTGTCTCAAACTAATAAAGGCAAAAAAAAAAAGGACTTACATAAATTGATATCTTTCAAAATGAGATGATCTTGACTAAATTGAAGTAAAAGATACAAGAAAATAAAAATATGGCTATCAAGTGAGCTATTAGTAACAACTTTGGAGATACAGACTTTTATTTTTCCATTTCAAATTACAGATGTTATGTGGACTCAGGTGAATTTATTTATTACCTTTCCAGTTGAGAAAATAATTTCAAGGCAAAGAGAAAGTTGAGTACAATCTTAAAGCATCCATATGAGCTTTTAAAGTGACATAGTTCAAATTAAAACTAAATGGGATTTTACTGATGTAAGTTTGAAACATGGATACAAACAATTCACCTATAATGATATGAAAGTTCTCCACCTTCACCTCTACTTTAATAATGGAAACACAACTTCCTAAAACTCTGATTGAAATTAGCCCGTACTGCAAGTTTTCAAAAAGAAAAATGTTCAGAATAGAAAATCCTGCCACTGGGCACAAGTATACTGAATTTCTCTAGGGTCAGCATTAGATATAGTTGGCTACCTTTCTGAGAATATTTAGCAACAGCTAATTGGAAAAGTCAGATGTAGTTCAAATCCAAGGTCATCTGAAGTATTGAAACTGAGAAAAATAAATTAAAAATGGTAAGTATAATAGCTAGGATTTATTGAAAGTTTTCTGTTTGCCAAGTATACTATTTTGTATAATATTTCATGTATTAATTCAAGGAATCCTCACAACAATCTGAGGAAGAAGATAATATTAGTTTTCATATTTTATATATGAGAAAATTGGGACACATAGAAGTTAAGTAGTTTGTCCAAGATCCAACAGTTAATGTCAAAACCAAGTTGTGACCCCAGAGAATTTGATCTTAGAGCTTACAACATGCCACAGCAAACAAATGACCAAAGTTGATGACCTAAGGTAAGTGTAAAGTTGAAGTTTGCAAAATTGTTGGATACCCGTAAATAGCATAAATATTTGATAAAATTCATGCATTTGTTTTCTTTTGTCACATTATTTGAGTTCATTGGATCCTAAGAATCCAGTTTCCACATGAAATTAATTCCATATATTTTTTAGGGATTTTATTTATTTATTTGAGAGAGAGTGTGAGCAAGACAGAGAGTACAGGAACTGGAGTAGGGGGAGCAGAGGAAGAGAGAGAAGCAGACCCCCCATTGAGCAGAGAGCCTGAAGCAGAACTTGATCCTGGGGCTCGATCCTGGGACTTCAGGATCATCACCTGAGCCAAAGGCAGATGCTTAACCAACTGAGCCTGAGCCCCTAATTCCATGTTGAAAAGCAGCCAGCTATACATCTCAAAGAGCTAAAGGACTAACAATTAATTGGTATTGGAAATGGGTCTTTTGTCCCCGTTAGTCTTTATTTCCTCACCTGAAAATAAGGATTTATATTTGTTCTACTAAACTTTCAAGTCTACTATGTTCCTAGAATAAATATATAGGATACTTAAAAAAAAAATGTGGCACCCAGACTCAAGAATCATACAGTGTGGTTGGTAAGACAGATATAAATTTAGCCAACGTTCATAATCATATACTAGTAAGGGCTACTGAAGTGCAGAAGTGGAAGCAGGACATCGAAGTACATAGAAGTGTTGGGCAAAGCAGGAAGGTGAGGCTGGGCCTGAAAGTGCAGCTTTCAGGTTATGCAATTCTAGGTATCACTGTTTGCCCCGGAGTCTGAACATGACCTAACTGCAGCCATATGCAGTGACTTGAGTTGTTCTTGAAAGGATTCTTTGAAAAACTGCAACCAAAAGAAAATGCTTGTAAATGGCAATGGACTATATAAATACAAAAAAAAAAAAATGTTGTTGCCATTATTATTACTAAATTATACAATGGGATCCATTGTCTGCTTGAAAAGTTCTACTTGGTTAGCCCTGAAGAGGAAATGGATATGAGCAGAACAAACACTGTGGATTAGTAACGTATCATTAACTTTTAAAATTGTACAATAAACGTTTGTCATTCTCTACATTCACGATCATGATGGGAACTTACTTGATGTTAACTTATCACCTTGAATTCCCTATTTTAAGGCATCTCCGTCTTAAGAAGGGAAGGCACCGATTCCTTAAATCCTCCCTTGAAAATACATTCTAGTATCTTCATAAGAATACGAAACAATTTCTGTCTTTATTTTCAGATGTAGAAATTCCATGCAATTTCTGGAAAAGTTTTTCAAGTGTAATAAATTTTTGAGAATGTGTTTCTGATATATTTTAATTTTTGTCTTTAGATTATATAAAATTAGTATTTGCTATTGTTTTTATGTATACATATTTTTCCTGTTTGGACAGGAAAATTGCTAAGTTGTAAAAAAGAGCAATTTTTGACCTATGAAAAAATTTAACTTACTTGAAAACACTCTTCAAATGATCGACAAAAAAAGATAAAGGAAATTCTGATAAAATTGTTTACATCTGTGGACATTTTCTAAATTTAGCTTTTGGTAAATATTAATATCAGCAGTTGGAAAGACTTGTAATACTTAGGAGTAATTTATCAAAGCATTGTTTGGAGCTTGAAGCCACACTTTTTCCATTCACCTTAATAGAAATCATGTTTCTAACAATCTAAGCAAATGAACTGAGAATGTGTGGAGTAGAGTTTATAAATTGAGATTTAAGAATTAATATTTAGGGAATGATATATTAACTATAAACCTTATTCTGAACATATGCTTAAGTGTAATTTTTTTTTTTTAAGATTTTATTTTCTTATTCATGAGAGACCCAGAGAGAGAGAGAGAGGCAGAAACACTGGCAGAGGGAGAAGCAGTTTCCTCTCAGGGAGCCCAATGCAGGATCCCAGGACCTGGGATCACACCTTGAGCTGAAGGCAGATGCTCAACCGCTGAGCCACCCAGGCATCCCTTAAATGTAATTCTTAGAAAAATAAAAAGTTGTGTCTAATATTAAAGAATCAGTTCATCCATACGTGAATGTTTCCCTTAGTTTGGGATTCTCTTCTTTTTTAATTATTCCCAGATTCTCCATGAAAATTAGTAGATGGTGTGTGCCAACTCTTTAATATCATTTGTGATACCTACCACATAACAGTCTCAGCATAATTTTGAACTAATTAATACATAAATAATTGTGCTTTTCCATTTTCTTTTCCTCTTGAACAAAAAATTCAGGCTTGTAAGTAAACATAAGACCAAATAGTCAAACAAAAATTGTGACTAAATTGTATAGGTGTCTCCACTTTCTGAGAAAAATTTTCCACTGATCTGTGTGCTGCTGGTTTTGCCATGGAAAGAGAGGCTATGCCAGACTCCTTTAATTTCAGGCATTGGCCATAATTTTAGCAAAGAATGGCTCTCATTCTTTTAGCTTTCCTTCTTCCTTCCCTGCAAATGTTTTCTATCTGCTCTTTTTAGAATTAATACTTTGGATGGGGGATCCCTGGGTGGCGCAGCGGTTTAGCGCCTGCCTTTGGCCTATAGCGCGATCCTGGAGACCCAGGATAGAATCCCATGTCAGGCTCCCGGTGCGTGGAGCCTGCTTCTCCCTCTGCCTGTGCCTCTGCCTCTCTCTCTCTCTCTCTGTGTGTGTGACTATCATAAAAAAAAAAAAAAAATACTTTGGATGGCCTTGTCCAAAAGTTCAGAAGGTAATTTCTTATTTGTCAATTTTACTGATAATACAACATGATAGGACTTAAGCTGGTAACGTGAATGGATCCCCTTTCCTGACCTACACCAAACAAGCAGAGAAAAAATGTTCACTTCTTAACAATGTGGTAACTGATAAAATAAGAAGAAGGAAAAGGAAACCTACTCTTTATTGAACACCTATTATGTGCTATGTAGAAGCTTCACAATTATCTTCTAGATCTAAATATTATCTTAGTTTTATGGATATGGAAAGGGAGACTACCAGAGGTTAAGAGATTGTCTGATGGTTTCTCATTTTTTAGAAATTGAATAGTTTGTATAGAGTTTGAAAAGTAAGGTATTTAAAATCTAGGTTCTTTCTTTAGCATCATACTAGTCAATATATATATGGGTGTTTTTTTTCTTTTCTCATCCCCAATGTGTACAACAAAAATCTTATCTTGAAGAAAAATATATAAGGTTTTAAGGAATGAGCAAAATATATATGTGTGTGTGAGAATATGTATGTGTATGTATATTTACATGTATATGTTTATATATATGTATATATGTGTATATTATTATTATTTGCAATGTGATAACATTATGTTATTTAAGTCACTCTATTACTCATCTAAAAATTATATTTTGGTCATTTTGAGTTTCTTACTCTTCATTTTTAAAGCATCTAAAATTGTTTATAGTAATCCATAGATTTTTAATCAGTCCTGTAATATCTTCTTTTTATACTCCTGTTGACAAAGGTGTTAGGCTCAAAGTTTCATTACTATAAGATTGTATCATCAGATAACTAATAGAGGAAAGAATTCCAGAGGATGATTGGCAATGGTGATGGAAGGTTGCATGGGCTTGCAGAAAAAACGAGGGTTCTTATGTCCCACAAGCTAGTGGCCACTCACTGGGTTTGTGACCAACAGTAAGTCTCTTGCCTTTCACTGAGCTTAAACTTCCTCATTTGTGAAGTGGGCGTATCATTTATTTGCAAAGTTCTTGTGAGTTTACATAACATACGATCATGGACTTATGGAGTGTTTCAACAAACACTTCTGGAGTAAACAATTGAGTCTGCTGATCACTTTTAGTTTAGAGATAGGCTCTTGTCCAGCATCCATGCAGGGTGCCTAGTTTGTTAGAGGTTTTGTGGGTGACATAACTAGAATGACATGAACTAGAATACACTAGGACAAATTATTCAAGTGACAACCTGTCGTTAGCTGCAGCTGCCTTATTAACCCCCTACAAACTGGCTTAACAAAATTTCTAAAGAGCAGAGATCCAAAGTATCTTGACAAAAATTAGATGCAGAATCTGGCTAAAGCAATTATCTGGTAATATCTTTTCTTTGAAAACTCATGCCAAATGGCATTAAATAAAGATATGTATTTATGAAGGTATATGTGTTAGTTATTATTGTTTTAATGCTATTATTATTAATTCGGCTATATGTTTAGTAGCTATTTTTGTTGCTATAATTATTTTTTGCAACTCCCTGGTCCTCAAGTATTTCTACGTAATAAAAATACAAATACTATATTTGTTTGAAGCCTTGGGCTAGAACTAGTAATCTTCTGAGATATTTCAGCTGTAACATTCATGAGTAAACAGATTTGCAAACAATAATGTTTGATCTCTACAATGCTGCTTGACTGAGATGTAGTGATCCTTTTATTTCTCCTATTAGTTTACTTTTTCCTCCTCGCTAAGGATTATATGCTATTTCTGAGACCCAGGTAGAAGAGTTACTCAAATCCTTTTCTGTTGTTCTCCTCTCTTCCCTTTTCACTGGCACATAGGGTTTTATAATGTGCCCCTATTAGAATTTCTTTCTGAATCCATTAGTAGAGAATGTTGTTCTGCTTGCTAGTTCTCTTTGCTCATTTCTCAGAGATTTTTTTCCCCTACATTTAAACAACATGTTTTCTTTAAACCAATTTTTCTTTCATAAATTCTTTATTTTATATTGGGGAAATTAAAATAGCTCTACATGCGGTCTCTTTCTTCACGCTAATTAGGACTCCTGGTGGTGTCTCCCGGTTTCTATTTCTAGATTGTGATCAGATAAGAATCTGTCTGTGTTATGCCCATTTCACTCTGGTGGGGTAATCTGATCATCCAAAGCTTCTGTGTTAAGATGAGAAAATGTATCTCACTGCAGGTTTTTTATTTTCCACTTTTTCCCCCCTATTTTTAATTTATGACAAATTAATTCTTCTAAAAGGAATTATTAAATATAGTGTTCTGGTGTTTATAAAGCTTTTACAAGTTTGTGGCAGTATGCTTCATGGAATAACCAAAGTTTTCATTTGCATTCAGCTCTGAAAGATACTGTATGAGGGCTCAAGTTGTGATTTAAGGAAGGGCCCAGACCGGTGTTAAGTCCCACTCGTTAGAGGAATAATATGCTACTTCTCTATGTTAAATATTCAGTCTATAAAATATGTGAAAAATCTATTTTCTGATACAATTATATCAAGGGTAAATAGGTCAGAATTTGAAGCAAAAGTGAAGGTGTAAATAGCAATGCCATCGTAAGGACTAAAGTCAAAATGTAATCCACCTTGTATAATTCAATTTAAGGAAGCAAAGACCTATATATGCAAGAAGGATCTAGTATGTATGGTGAGGGATATATGCCAATCAGAAAAAGAATGAAATTTCTGAAATGAGTTAAGTATGAGAGACGTGCTTCTAACATAGAAAGTATAAGAAAAAAAGATTAGTTTTAACTATCATCAAGGATAATTGTCCTATCTTCTTTACCTGTTGAAGATATGTTTACCAGCTTTGTGTTATGCAAAAATATGTATTAAAAATTGCATTTGAAAAAAAATCTCTTAATTTTTGTTATTTGTCCTTATTATGCAAAAGTTTTAAAGACTTTATTTGTTGCACTTATAATAGCAAAAAAAAAAAAATTTACAGGAATGATTTTGAAAACAAAATAAGTTTCATTTTCCAGTTAGAATATTTTCTCAAAACCTTTGAAGAGGACATACATTCCAGTCATTTAAAACATTCATAAACAGCAACAGTATTTCCTTTTTACTTAAAGCTCAGCTATTTTATAGGCCTGAGAAGCAATTCTAAGTGAGTGGTAATCGTTGGTCTAATAAAGGTAGATTGCTGTAAGCCTCTTTCCTCCCATTTCCCTTCTTTGTGACCTTTATGCTTCCACATTTTGCACGCTCACCCTACCCCCCACCATAAAATTGTCCAGCCATTTCTCACACTCATTTGTATGATTTTCCTTAATAGCCAGATGTGTCATGCTATTTCACATGGTCCCTTCATTCAGCTGAATCTGCTGGAAATTTTGCTCTTCATTTCCTTCATTATTTTATGCATCCTTCCCTCTCTTTTGTTTCCTGAATAATGTTTTGATATCTAACAAATTAACCTAAATAAATATCTCACATTTTTTATGTTATGATAACATCCTTTCTTTTCTTTATCTGAATCAGAGTCAATCTTAATAGGATATTTCATGACAATGAAATAAAATTTCAAACTAAATCCAAGCCTTTGAAGAACATTAACACACACACACACACACACACACACACACACACACACAGTCTCATCCTACAAGAGCTTGGCATCACAGATTTTTTTTTTTTAACATGGTTTCAAGTGTGATCTAAAGATTTTGAATTTCCTGATCTTTGAATTCCTTATGGCAAGCCAAATGCCTTAGGCTAAAACCAGCAAATATAAAACAGTTTATTTGGTGGAAATACAGTCTTTTAAATGCACAGCGTTTTTTAAAACATGGAGCCCTATTTAATTTGTAATTTGATAATTAGCCTATATGTGTGTCAGTTTACTTTATGATGTTTACTAAACATCATTTTGATTATTAGCAAGTGAAATATTCAATGTTATCCTACTGCTACTTCAAGCATTGATTAAACTCTCTACTGTTCATGAAGGCTGACAGGGATTCAAAGGAGGAAATGTAAAACTTGAAGGTACAGCAAAATAGTGACATTTCACTCTATAAAGCTGCCAATATTTTAATCCTGCATGTAAATCATTTTTATCAGTTCAATCCCATATCTTAATTTGTATACCAAAGAAAATGCCCCTCTGCATTAACTTTAACAAATAGCAATGTAATATTAATTGTACTCCATTTCAAGGTCCTTCTGAGCAATGAAGTTTTTTTTTTTAATATTTCTATATTGGTCGTCTTTTTTTTTTCTTTTTTTTTTTACTTTCCTGTGAATAGATTCTTAAGGTATATTTTTCATTTTCCTGCTGTGAACAACCTACCTTTCATTATTTTGTTATTTAGAATCTTTACTTTCTCGGCTTAAGTGATGTCTTTGTCAATGATAACATTGTATTCATTTAGAGTGATGATTGATATGGTAATAGATACAGTGTGATTGAAAGCAACCTTTGTCAATAAGAAGGCCAAATACTCAAACTGTGTATTGGTCTGAATTTGCTCATTATTGGAGACCTTTCATAGTCATATTGACTTGCTGTCCAAATGTTGTTACTTACCTGATGCTTCCATTGTTTAAATGGTATAGACATTAGTATTGAACATAACTTCCCCCAATATTTGTCCTAAAATATACATGGCTCAATTTTCAATGCTCAAGCACATTATAAATGTGTATACAATGAAGATTTTGAGCTAAAATGAAAGGAGATATTTAAGTTTATAAAATGAAAAAATCACATCAGCAAAAAGCTAAGAGTATTATGCTTTTATGCATTCAGTATACTATATTTTAAGGTTTGAAACATCACTTTGTCCACTTTTATTGGCAAAAAGGTATACAAACATTGAACAGAAAATATTTTATTACTCAAGTATTTCATTTTGTTATATTTATCTTTGGAAGATCCATAAAAAATAATTTGCTATAGAATCCATGACATTTTAATGTATTCAGATAATTAAATATGCATTCATGAATGGAAAAATTACCCCTTTAAAGATTCAGTGCAAGAATCATGATTGTGAAGAAATCTTTGACTTCTTTTCACTTAAAAAGACTTATTTTCTCTTTTCCCTGGCTGCGCCAACCTGTTATTAGAATAAGTATTATCATCTGTTTTCCCTATGGCACTCTGAATTACCTGAGGACATCTCTTGCCTGTATTTTCCCTCAGTGTTTTCCACTGTTTGTCGATTTGAAGAATATGGGGTTTCAGGGATTCAAAAAGAAAGACCATTATTATTGCTTTCCATATAGCACTAAATATGGAAAGAGATGTTACTTAATTCACTGAAAACACTTTCAACCCAGACAATATGAGGCATATACATGATCCTTGACTGTCTTGCTACAGAAACAGATAACAACATAAAAATATTTTGTTCTTTACTGTTAAGCCTACTCACAGAATCATCATGCTCTCAAATGGTATAATTATCCTCATTAACAATTATTATCCTTTAGTATATGACCAAATGATCCCTACTTATTGCCTCGTGCATTTCCTACTTCTAAATTTATTAACAGACTCATCTAGTTTTTCAGCTGATGATTTCTGAATTGTCCAAGAACCTTGCTTTTTCTTCTTTTCTGCTGAGTTGCTTGAGAGTTACGGTCATTTAAATAATCCTCCACCACTTCTCCCGTATAGCAGTGCTTCACTTGCAATGCTTTTGATACTACCTATTCCTTGCTTTCCACATCCAAGGTGTCTCCCTAATCCAGGCCCTGGTAACTGGTATAACTGGCTTACTAATTAGACATTGGACGCTAGTATCTCTGCCCATCTTCTACTCACGTTTCATCCTGCAGCCTGTTTGTGATCATGTTACTCAAAGGCTTCCATTTGCTTACAAGGTGAAATTCAAACTCACTATACTAGCATTCATGTAATTCCTTGTTTTGATCCCAACCTATAATTTTTTCACTCCTGTCGACTCTACGTGAACTTGACCTACACACTATATCCAGCACAACCTGCTCTGGTCTTTCCCCAAGTTTCTGCTCAGTTACATGCCCTTGTCAAAAATAATTTCTTTTCCCCATTCTCACCAGGTTAAGCCCAACATACCTTTCAGGATCCTGTTTTGCTACTAATTCTTTTGCAAGCCCTTCCTGAATCTTCAAGAAAAAAGCAATGGTTTGGGTTAGCTTCCAGGTGAGGGCTGACACAATAAACCCACCTATGCCCTTCTTTATTTCTTTTTGTTTGTTTTTGTTTTGCTTTTAAAGATTTTATTTATTTATTCATGAAAGACAGAGAGAGAGAGAGACAGAGACACAGGCAGAGGGAGGAGAAGCGGACTCCCTGTGGGGAGCCCATGCGGGACTCCATCCCAGGACCCTAGGGATCACATCCTGAGCCAAAGGCAGACACTCAACTACTGAACCATACCGGTGCCCCTTCCTCATTTCTATGCAAGGAAGAAATGTCATATTCATCTTTTGGAACTCCATGTTGTCCAGCAGCAGGGTCAGCTTCACATGTGACCTGTGTGGTTACACTGGACTGCACATTTAGTAGGGCCCTGTGCTTTGTTTAATGTTCTGCTGTTACAATTTGACATTATTAAATTTCGAGCAAGCGTCCTTAAATTTTCCTTTCACACTGAGCCCCACAAATTATATAGTCAGTCCTAACAATGTATTTTTCACTAAGTAATTGCTCAATAAATATCTGTTAAATGGATTGTTTGCCAATTTCCATACTCCCTTCTCTCCTCTATTGAGAAAACAGCAGGTAAACACCTGCAACTAATTCAATCAATGCCTTTATTTTCGTAGGAAAAGTTTAAAAATAATATTTAGATAAATTTAATATTTACTCTTATCCCATTGTGTTGCCATAGATGAAAAAGTTGACAGCATTTTATACAGGTTGGAAAAGATTTTTTTAATGCTTAGAAAATGATTTGTTTAATAACCTAACATATAGAAAAATATGGTTTGGTAATTTCATAATTGACCTTGAGATTGATAGATATAGTTGATATTTTGCTTACAGTGACTGAAGTCCTTAGAAAAACAGCAAAAATATATTCAGCAGGAAGTAGTGATTCACTGTTTAATTTTTTTTTTTTTTAATTTTTTTTTAATTTTTTACTTATTTATGATAGGCACACAGTGAGAGAGAGAGAGAGGCAGAGACACAGGCAGAGGGAGAAGCAGGCTCCATGCACCGGAAGCCCGACGTGGGATTCGATCCCGGGTCTCCAGGATCGCGCCCTGGGCCAAAGGCAGGCGCCAAACCGCTGCGCCACCCAGGGATCCCATGATTCACTGTTTAATCAACTCTGTTACATTGGCTAATTTTTTAAGACTTTTCTTGAGGTTGGCGCAGTGTTTGGCAGCACATTTGTATAATTAATATTTTGAAAGCAGTGGTGAAACAAGACTGTGTAGGATTTTATAGTTGGAGAGAAGGCTGACAATCCTTAGATCCTGTCCTGAGTGGCTCATCATGTGCAGTATTTTAAATCTCTCTGACAAGAATTTTTCTCTCTGAGTTATTTCGAAGGATGTTGATCTAGATATATTTCCAGACTATTCAGTCTTTTTCATTCTCTATAGACTTTGTCTTGAGTACATACTCAAGGCTAAATTCTCCCTGCCCACGATTCACAATAGAAAAGATTCTTCAAGGACATTGCATGTTTTCTCTGTGTACTGAATGCCCCAACTACAATACTGTGCAGGGACCCATGCACAGAAGAGGAATTTAAACACCAATGCCCATGCAGCAACATCTTTGTCTTACTGTTTTAGGAGTTATATGTTTATATTTTATAATCCAATTTTCATTAACCTCTGTCTTACTATCTCCAAGTGGCTATGAGAATATAAGGAAAGGTGACTTTTACTTAGTTCCTATGATAGTTAATTTCCAAGGTTTAGAAAGCATGATTTAAAGAAATATTATATGTTTTAAGCCACGGATGGGTTTTGATTACCAAATATCAAATAGGTATGTACTGATCCCCAAATTATGGTAGGTGGGTGGTGATACAATAAATCCTTTAAAATTCATAACTTCTGTATATCTGAAAGCTTTTATTTGCACTACCTTCTCTGCATAACGTTTGGATTTCTAAATATGCAATAAAACAAAGAATTGGTGTAAGTGGTAATACTACCAATCAACAGCAATATAAAATACTTAATTTTGATAATTAAACATATTTGTACAAAAACAAGTCTGATATTTATAAGACTATGAATCGATTATCTTAGCTACTTCCCCACTAATGGAGCATGGGAACTTACTTGGGAAACAGCCCTGCTTTTTAAATGAATTATAACTAAGAATGTTTTCAAATTCTTGAGATGAATATCAATAGTAACTCTGATATAGGGCTTCAGCATTTCAGTGTTTCAGTAATATTTATCAAGTTTATTCTATTTGGCCTGAAAATGCATTGTGAACAGTTATGAGAGAGAAACCCACATAGAGGTAAGTGTCATATGGTGTGGCAAGCTCTAAACAAAATATGAACCCTATGGGAGCTAACCCAGAGGACAGACTCTCTGATCATTTTCAGTACTTTGAATAGATGAGACACTCATAAATATTTTCTGCAAGTCTGGTGAATGAGGCAGATGATGCTTTAATAATTTCACTGAAAAAGCTGATGAATCAAAACTTAATAGCTTTTTAAATAGAACATATATTTGAAAAGAGCCAAATTGAAAATAGATTATCTTTTAAGACAAATGAATATTCAACATCTTTGGGTAGAGAAAGAGAGAGAGAGAAATGGGGGTGGGGTGAGGGAGAGAAAGAATGTATTTAGAGGGAGATAACATGAAATAGCGTAAACTTGCTTTCATTTTGGCTATATACCCTAAGCCTAATATGTGATGGGACATGATTGGCTTTATTTTTAAGATCCCTTAATTGAGTTTCTCTTCATAAATGTAATATTTCCCCAATACAAGAAGGCTTAGAATTTTCAAGCTGAGAAGGCCGTATATTCAAGGAAGGGTAAGGGAGAGGAGATGACTTCTAACAAAACTGTCATGATCATGTTCACTAGCCAAAAATATTTACCGATCAATAAAGAAATAACTTCTCTAAGGGTTAATTAATCAGTTTTAAATGGTTGCATTCTCAGCAAGCATTTAAAAATAAATATCTCACTGGAAACTAAGTGATCCAACTCCACCTGTATGCTAATAGTGTTTGCTAATATCTCTTTTCTTGATGGCACAAGACTTGAGTAATTCTCTGAACCTATCTCATCTATTTAGTGCTACCCAATGTATAATGGCATGTAGATATAAATACTAATGGAGAAAGTGTACTGCCTTAGGGAATGCCCAGCATGACAAGTAACTAATTGCTTTACGTACATTAGTACCAAGTGAAGCGTTTTACATCTTGTGAAAGGCACCAGCACCCTCTACTTTCTAATTTACCGAAATGTCAAGTCCCCTCCTGAAAGAAAGAAGACTTTCTTGAGGTATCACACTGATTCCCTTCAATTCACTGTGCCCTGCAAACTGGATTGAAAACAATTCAAAGTCACAGAATATCTAATATTACACATGAAATCACTCATGATTGGGTGATTTTATTTCACTTAATGCATAACCATATATATATATAACCACATATCTATACCATATATATGCATACTATATTTATACTATTATATATGTATGTATACTAAACATATATACTAATGCGTACTAAACTTTGTATACTATATATTACTTGGATTCTGCTCATATAGAATCAGCAAAACTATTGAAATATTACTCTTACTCTACAAGAAATTGCTCTTTATGCAAAGGGAAAATGAAGGAAACACACACACATACACAACTTCTTTTGAAAACAAAACCAAAATATAAGGAATAAGTATCAATCTCAAGCATTAACAACATTTCCTATGTGGCATGGGTACTTTGATACCTGTGTCTTTAGGAGCATGGTTGGTGGATGATATACCGTTATTCAAGAGTTAACCTGCATAATGGGAAATGCAGAATTTCTTGGGTTTGATGAGTTAAAGTTTTCTGTCCTGAAGATGTCAATGAGACAAGTTACTACTGCTTGTATACCAAATAATAACTATTAAAGCAGCTACTGTGGCAATTATTGAAAATTAATAAAGGTGATTGCAAAGAGGAGGAAGCAAGTTAGACCAAATCTTTTCCAATTTTTCTTTCTCCTGTTATTGCCACATTCTCATCATATATTTTTACCTCTCCCAAATTTGAAAATAGTCCTTCCTGTAAAAACAAGCTGTATTTCAGTTACACGATAGGTTGTTTATTCAGACCTATCAACACAGTATATTTTGTGGCATTCCTTCCTTAGGAGGAAGAAAATCAGTGTCTTCCGCGCCCATAGCATCAATGCTATCTCCCCAGAGAAAGGAGGGTGCTAAGCTGTGCATTGGAGAAGAAAAAACAGGAGTGTGAGGATATGAAGAAGGTACTCCCCATATTGTTGTAGAAACTTTATTTTATATTGTAACATGATTATTTAGGCTAGATGGTATGTATTGCTAGTTCAGTTCAGGTGTCTAGAGAACAGTGGCAGGAGATTTATGAAATCTCACAGGCAAGATTTATGATGCAGAATTCAGACAGAAAGGTAGAATTGCAGAGTGAGCCAATGTGCAGAAGCTAGATGCACTGGCTATGGAATTAGGTACACTTAGGTTTGAGTCCTAAGGACCCCAAGTCCTTGGACAAGTTTCATCTTACCGCAACTCATTTCCATTATTTGCAGCATTGGCCGTTAACATGTATTTCTTATAAGGCTGTTGTGATAATTATATGAAAAAATGTACATAAAATGCTAGACACAGCTAAAATGAAGGCTTGAAATGAATAGCTAATTTCTTTTGTTGTTAATGATTAAAGTAAAAATAGGCTTTCTTTGCACATTTCCAGTTGTTTAATTTTTTTTAACTGAGTATAAGCCTAATAAATACAAAAGCTACGTTTATCTATGTTAGGAAGGAGCCCGTTCTTGTACCCGAAGGGATTCTTTGATTTCCAGATATTATAAGAAAAACAATAGATTCTTTGAGGCAAATTAAGTCCTTAATATAAAAATAAATATCATTAACTAAGAGTAGCATAGATACTGATACATGATTACAAACTACTATTACAAATTATACTATTATTATAGTATAGCAAATTACAAGCTATTTACAAATACTATGCAATATGGGTTTGTTTATTCCTCTATATTAATCATCAATTACTATGTTGCATATTGTAAAAGTTGGACATTAGTGTTTTACTGTTTATCTTATACAATCTGCATATGTATTATATTTATTCATATACATGTATTATCAAAATTTACTGGAAAATGTAAGTAAAAAAACCCACTTTTTTTATTGTACCTTGATAGTTTTGAAAGACAGATGCTGTATATGATAATCACTGATTTTTTGAATAGGAGAAAAAAGAAATATTATTAATATTATTTTACATGTCATATCTTTTTAAATCATTACTGTTAACTATCTAGCCACTGTCAGAGTTAAGACAACAACTATTTATTAGGTAACCCATAATATACAAAGTAACATTTAGACTCTGTAATTTATTACTGCTTTTCAGAGTAGAAATATCTCCTGAAATTGTGAATTTATTGAATATTTTCACTCCCTTTTGGGCTCTGTGCTCTGTTCCCTCTCCCCTTACCCCTCCCCATCCCATGCTCTCTCTCTCTCAAATAAATAAATCTAAATAAATAAATAAATAAATAAATAAATAAATAAAATTACCCCTATGGTTTAAGTAAAAAATGTATCCTTGTTCAAGTTTGAGTTGCTTTAATTTTGAAAGTACAGATGTTTACATTTTAATTTTTCTTACATCTTTTGACAAGAAGGTGATTGTTAGGAATTTAGTACACTTTCTTTTTTTTCCATGTGATACAAATATCCACTTTCTTTTTTAGTTCTTTCACAAAATAGTGAGACCCTTACTCATAAAACATGTCTTTTTTTCTCTATAGGTTTATTTCCTCAAGAGGCAGCAAGTCCTCTGTCCCAGAGATTCCAATAAGGGGTTGCAGGTCACTTAACCAGCAGTGTTCTTTAATGTCTTCTAGCATGGAGGATGGATGAAGACAAGCTTGTGTGTCAACTATAGTTCAATAAAAAATAAAAATAAATAAAAATCAACACATATTAGTGTGATAATAATGGCCATAAATGTAATAACACAGCAGCTATAAAATAGTAGAAATAGCATTATTAAATAATTGTTTTAGACATGATACCTTGAGTGAGAATTCTAAATATTTCTAAAGGAAGTTCTGATTCAGCTACACTATATTTTCTAAGAAGTCTCAGGGATCATTCATTCTATATTAAAATGGAAAGAATAAGCAAAGTCAGGATGCCTTTGCTTTTTTAAACCGTGGCACCAAAGAAGCCCAAATACAAATGTGTATAAAGAGCATCTCTCAGCCAAGATTCCTTGCCCAACTTGTCAAAGAGATAGAACCAGCTTTGTAGTCCAAATTGTGGGCTCTGGAAGATAAGCCTCAGTCACTTTGTATCTTGTCCTTTGTTCCTGAAATTATAGTGTCCTGGTTATTACCCCAAAAGGGAACTTTTGGCAAATAACATATACACAAGTACGAGCAAAAATGTATAAGAGGGAGTGAAGAGAAAGGGCCACTTGTCTCAAAGTTGTCCTAACTTAGATTAACTCTGAAGGCTAGCCTGGTTCTTACAGTCAGGTTAAGACATTCACTTAGCTGACATAAAGAAGAGAAGCATTCTTCTCTCCTCCCTTGTGCTCTGTGTGCCTTTACCATCTAGGCTTTCTGTGCATAGCACAAATTATTGCTATATGGGCTTTCTCGATTATTCTGAGGATTAGCTTCATGTGTATGCAGACTGAGAAAAATTATCATAAATATCATATTCTAAGAAAATGTATGCAGCTAGTTCATGGGCCCCTGAATTTCCTGGGCATCATATAACCCTTTTGTAACCTCTATTAAATGTAAGAATAAAATGGTTGGACATAGAATAATGAAGGGTAAGCAAATTACTTGATGGGAAAAAAAAGCTCCCATAAAGGCACTTTGTCCATGAACGGATGCCAAATTGTTGCTGAGAGGGGATATGAGGAGGGATGTCTTCTTCACCAACATTGCTTTTTATTAAGGACATTGGGGAGCAAAGAGTTAAGAGCTCCATACAAGAGGAAGGAAATCATGGGCTTGATAACATAGTAATTGTCTCAGATAGCATGAACTTCTCTCAGGGCTTGATGGAAAAGAGTTCTAAATGAAAAAAAAAATACAAAGAAATTTATTTATGGGGTATGATTGTGTGGGGGGAAGGAGAGGCTTTAAGAAGCAAAGTGACAAAATGTAAGGAAGCCTATGAAATGGTTTCTTCTATTTCCTTAGGCTCACTGAGGCTGCAGAAAAACTGGTACAACTTTGACATTTGACCTGTGACTTTTGAAACACTGAAAGATTGCACCCTTGGCACTTAAATGGTACCCTTATCTGAATGGGTTTTGGAAGCAAGGAAAGAACACAGGGACTCTTAAATGGCTTCTTAGGCCACTAACATCAGTCTGGAAGGCCAGAACTAAGTGCATACAAGAGCATGGAAGTTCCCCTAAGGGTTCCTTGAAATAACTTTAAGATGTTGGGTATGAAGGTAAGGAATGAACAGACTATGTGGGCAAGCTGGGGTGAGAATCAGTGATAAGTGGATTGTATTAATAAACTACCAGTTAACACTTGTGCTTTTTTGTCAAAATGGTTTTTTTGTCAAAATGAATAATCCTTAAATAGACTGTAGCAAGAATTTAACATTCCAAACTAATCTTTCAAAACCACTTTAACGTTTTTCACTCATCAAATCATCCTTATCATCTCATATTTAACATCAGGTATATGTTATGAATTACGTCCAAACGTGGCGAAACTATTCCAGTTATAAACTATTCCAGTTATGCTTTTGTTATGATGAGAAATGAAATTTAGTATTGATTTAAATAATATACTTATTTTTCTACAAATATGAGATGTACTTATTGTCCCAAGAAATTTTATACTAAGAACTTAGTTTTCAAGGCTATAAAAGAAATGTACAATTATAACATTCTTAAAGAATATATGTGTATACACACACACACACACACACACACACATATACACACAATTTGTAAGTAGGAAAGGCTTCTTCCTGTTAATATGCTAATTGCTTCTTTGAGATGACCCCAGTGTTGCATATACCTAAATGTACTAGTTCCTGTGACATGGCTTTGTTTTCTCTCTTGCTACAATTAAAAACTTTCTTAATTTTTGACATATCTTGCACAGAGAAGGAAAAAAATATATTGAACCTGTCCCCACACATCGTCTTTCGTTGCAAATCCTAACACCAAGAATTTAACCTAACAAATGGTAAGTTAATCATCTCATCTTCCCCTACCAAGAATCACCCTTTCTGAATTTTGCTGCCACCATTAAAAGCTTCATCTTCTTCCTGTCCCCCAGGCTAAACGTCTTATCATCATTTTCCCTTTCCTTTTTCCTCACTAGATCTAACCCATTATTAAACCTTGACATTTGGGGGAGGAGCCTATTATGTTTCTTGAGGCTCCCTTTCCAATTGAATAGCCAACACTTAATCCCAGGCATTGGGGTCTCCCCTCCACATGAAGAGGAGTGCTAGAAACCTACTCACTTCCTTGCATCCAGGTGCTCTCCACTGTACTTAATTCCCATGTATACTCTAAAATAACTCTCCTCCCCAATTTTCTTAATCAAGTAATCTGCTTACCTTTCATTATTTTAATTCTACCTTTTTACCTTTACTTTCATTTAAAAAAAAAAAGATTTTATTTATTTATTTATTTATTTATTTATGTATTTATTTATTTATTTATTCATGAAAGTCACAGAGAGGCAGAGACACAGACAGAAGGAGAAGTAGGCTCCCATGGGGAGCCCGATGAGGGGCTCAATTCCAGGACCCAGGGATCCTGACCTGAGCCAAAGGCAGATGCCCAACCACTGTGCCACCCAGGCACCTCTATCTTTGCTTTCAGAGTTCCATTGTCAATTGCATTTCTTATTATTTTTGTTCTTGAGACTCTCTGCTCTTGTTAAGGTAAGTATACATTTCTTTCCTACACTTGCTCATGTTACCTCCAGTTCCTTATGTCCAATGCTTCCTTTCTTGTAGCTCTCCTGTATCTCCTGAATTCCTTGTCTTAAATGTTTAATAATAGGGAATTGTTAAGTAAATGATGCTCATAGAATAAAAGGCCATGGAGTCCCTGAAAATATTTTACACGTAGGTTTCAATTGGTAATGCTGAATTGATAATGCATATTTTCAAGTGGGGATAAACGGATTCAAAAATCTTTTGCAGAGGATTTTGAGTGAGGTTTCCTGGGAAACAAACTCTAAGAGAGATATCTGCTTGCAGGAAGTTTTATAAGGACTGTCCTTGGGCTTGGGATCAACACTTTCAAGGAAATGAAGCAGGACTGAGTAGAAAGGAGTTGAACTACCAGGTAGTTGGGACAAGGGAGTTGGGCTCACAAGGATCTCTTCAGGTGACTCTCAAAGAGTCATCAGCTCAGGATCCACAATTTCAATATTCCTAGCGGTGGAGACATGAATGCCTCAGGGTTGGAGGGGCATCTGGGTGGCACACCACAGTACCCACTCAGAGATGAAGAGAAGTAAATTTGTAAAATAGATAATTATAGGGGCAAGAGCTGCAAAGAAACACAAGATATATGCTTATTATCTCTAGTTAGTAGGATTGTAAATGACTTTTGTTTATTTTTTTCTATTTTCTAATATTTTCTACATTGGCTGCAAAAAAAGAATGAAAAAGTTTTAAGCTGGTTAAAATATTGCATGGTACTCTAAAAAATATCAACTTTGACATTTTTTCTTAATTTTTAAATATTTATTAATTAAATAGACTGATTACTCTGTCCTACCTAAGGACTTTGTGTATATGTTGGGGGGGAGAGGAGTCCAATTTGATCACTTTTTATTTATAACCACAACTTCTAAGCTATTCTATATTGGTTTTTTTACCCTCTCTTTACAACTAGATAATAAGTGTCTCAAGAATAGCTATCGTGTCTCTTTGTTCTACTTGGATTCTCTTTTTTTATTGTGATGTTAAGATGTATATATATATATATATATTTAATAAATACATAAATTATACATATACATTTTAATAAATATATAAATTTTATATATACACACACACACACATATATTTAAAACTGTTAACATGGCATTCTTTGCAGAATAGATGATTATGCTGTTGAGCACCTGGAGGAAAGGAAATTCAGAGCTAGATTGGGACTAATTTTAACAAGTAGCCACAATTTATCAGCAGATCCTGGCTCAGAAGCAACATTGTGCCTGCAGTTGAGATTTTCAGGCATTGTCTATGTAACCCCCTCATTCCATGGTGCAAAATAATAGCTAACAGAAATTCAGGAGTGCCCACATCTAAGAGTAATTTTGGTGATTTTTGGAAGTGGCCTGTTAATGTTACCATAAAAGATTTATTTCTTATTTTTGGGACTTCAGCTTGTCCCATTGTATATTTTCCCCAAATAGAGAATGATAAATTTCATAAAGTTGTGTTAGAAAGCTTTTGAAAGGGTGAAATTGCCTTGATGTTTTGTAACTTCTGTGGGCCATGGACTTTCCAGTCATTTTTAGAATAGTAGATAATCATCAAGTAATAGTTTGTATAAAGAATTATTGTGAGAGCACTTTTTTAAAAAGCAAGATGCCTGTAATTCTAATAGCTTTTTTCCACCCTAACTTGACATTGGAGAGAAAAAAAAAGACAGAAATATCTATTTTTGCTATATGTCAATCTCAAGCAAACTTGAGTCAGAATGAACTAAACATAGCTGTTAGGGTCACTTAAGATATTACTTAGAAATAGCTTCAAGCCCCAAGGTTATTTTGAGCTTGAAGTTACTTAGTCCAAATAACTAAATTTTACCATCTTAACAGAAGGCAGTTACAAATTCATACTGATCAGTGAAGATTCACTAAAATTCAGTAGTTACTTGGTGTGCATATTCCAAGGACTTTGTGTGTATGGGGTGGGGGAGGGAAGGGAGTCCAAGAAGCATGAATTCAGAATGCAAGTAGGAGTCACAAGAATGAATTTACAGAATTCATTCAAACTAGTGATACAATTTTCAAAAAGTTTAGAACAATAATAAAGCTAAGTTGATTGACAATTTTATTTAAACTTGGCTTAAACTTAATTTCATGTTTAGTACTGTCCTAATATTTTGTATATACTATTAATGGTTCTGATAATGTTTAAATATTATTTTTAATGAAAAATAGGTTTCCTGATGGTTTTTTAATCCTACCTATTAAAAAACATCTAATTTATCCCACGTTAATCTACAAATACTTGTCTAAAAATGTATCCTATTATCCATCTCCTTCCCGCAGTCTTCAAAGTAAATCATTTTCTTTCACTTCCTGTGTTCTTATTCTCTAAATTTCTTTTTTCTATCAACCCAAGGGCTTATCATCTATAAAACCTGTTTTGATCTTAGATTCTGCTTCCTCATTCAGTAGACAAAGTTGTAGATTCTACATCTTCTGTGGCCTGAAGAGTGACTCTTGAATTTTGTTTTTTTCAATCCTTCCTTTCCCATTGCCTTAGGCTAGAGCTTCACAATGCCATGAGCTTCAAAATCTCACTACATCTGTCTCTTAGTTAACCTCAGCTTTTTCACTAGTAAACCTCCTCATCCTTCATAAACGTGACCATTTAAAACCTTTGTTGCTTTCCTATTGCCTAAAGAATGAAACCTAAATTATCTCAGAAAAGGAAATATAAGCTAGCCTCCCTAATCTGTTTCTCCTTCTTTTCCAGACCTCCAATACTTCTCCTCAGGCATTCTTCAACCTCCTTTGACCAAGAAGCTAGATTTTGGATGGATGCACACGGAGCTATGTAGAAAGATGAAGGCACCAGTTTAGTCAGCCAGAAAATAAAGAACCTTCTGGCTATATATGCGATGTTAGATGTTGGAGCTGCATCACCTTCTATTCCCCAATTAACCTACATTCCCAATTTTCTAAACTTCTCACAATTTTTTAGACTGTTAGCAATTTTTTAAACTCTTTATCTTGAAACCATTAGTTCCAGAGCAGCTTTCAAACATTTTATAATTCGATAAGCGTCTAGTGTCCAGTCGTTTTTTGGGATCCACCTAAAATGTCACCGTCTCAGTGAAATTTCTTCAATACCTTCGGGAAGAATTTGTTTTTATTCTGGCTCTTACAGTAATGAAGCCATATTTCTACGTGTTACATTTCTAACACTTATCGAGCTATATTAAGATCTGCCCCTTGGCTAGATACTAACTTGATCTCCACACAGGTAGTGCCTATTTCAGGGATAGGAGTTCAATAAAGATGTGCTAATTGATTGAACAAATTAATACACCAATTTTCCAGACCTCCAAGGAAGCTATGGTGGATGTACATGGCAAAGTCAATCTTAAGCACTGAAGAAACATCACGTTCTACAACTTTGTTAGTTTTAGGGCATTACAGGAAAACCTCAAGCAAAAGATAATTAGGACTGTAACTATGTTAATAGAAATAAAAAGACAAAAATTAATGATACTTTCCAGGTAGAATCGAAATGTCCAGGTGACATTTGATAAGAGGAATAATAGGAGAAAAAAGGGAAACACAGCTTTAAACCTGACTGAGATAGTTTTTAAGTATATAAACACTTTTGTTTTGTTTTTATTATTTGCATCTATGTATTTTTTCATACCTAGTGAACAAGGCTTTGAAGTTTATTTCAATAATTTGTAACTTAGCTGGAGACAATTGTATCATTTTTTAGAGTATTGATAGAGGATTCTTTCAGTGTAATTAAACAAATTGAAGACAAAAAAAAACCCAACAGTAGTTACTTTATGCAAAAATTTGAATCTTTAAAATCAAGGGTCAGGAAATAAATGAGTGATTAAGAAATAGGAGATCAGGGTCCTAGTTTCAGATCAACCTTCTGTCACTATAACTAGGGGAAATAGACTTATTATCTAGTTACAATGGCCAACTCATCAAAATATTGGCTTCTATGATTTTCTATAGCTCTTAAAAAGACTGTATCTAAACTTGACTTTTTAACTACCAAACTCTAAATTGAAAAACATTGATTTGCTGTTGGATTGGGGGAGGAGCAGGGAAAGGGTAAAGAAAAATCAAAGATAACTATGTTTTGGTCACGACCAATCTGATAGATTATAGTGACATGTAATGAGATATGAAAGACTGACAGAGAAATAGGTTTGTGGGAGGGCTTGGGAAATTAGAGTTCTATTTTGACCATAATAATTTCGAGACACCCATTGTACAGCCAAGGGGAAATATCCGGTAGGCAATTGAATATAAAGTGCAGCAGGATGCCCTGGGCTTTCCTTTCCTGGTGTCCAGATAGATGACTAAAGCTCCAAAGTTGAAATAATAGGTGCTAGGTGTATTCCATGTTTCCTGAGAGCCACCGGAGTGCCATTAGATATATCCTTCACCTTAGGAGTTTCAGGAGCAGGTACAAAACAATTATGGAATTGGATATGAGATTAAATTATAAACTTAATTTGGCTGAATACTATGATGGCTGAAAGTAACTGGAAAGATATGTCCACTGCCATAGATACTATTATGAGATCTTCAATGTTCATAGTTGAAGGCAATAATTGGAAAAAAATATGTTTTATGATTACATCCTTATTGTCTCTTTCATACTTTTGTAGAGCACTTATGAAAATGTCTAGTATGGATTAGTCTTATTTAGGCAGACAGTTAATTTAGAGAAAAATAAAAGAGCTGCATGAAATCCTGGAGCCAACAAGACCTACAGTGTGAGCAAAGGAGGACAGTCAGCAGAAGAGATTGAAAATAACAGTATGAGTATGAAAGAACAGGGAGAGCTGATTGCCATAAAATCCAAGAGAATGCTTCAAGAAAAAAAGATTGATCAATTATCTCGGAAATTATTAAGAACGGGAGGAAGTCGAGAATGAAAAAGTAACTATTAGGTTTTGCAGCACACAAGTTCATTGTACAACTCTGATGAGACCAATTTCACTGAAAGAGTGGGCACTGATGCTTTATGCACAAGTCAAAGAAAGAAAATGGCATGGTGTTTGGAGAGAGTGAATATGGACGACTCTTTTGAAGTAATTTCTGTGAATGAATGAAAGTCAACAAATAAGATAGGAGATTAACAGTGGAATCTTCAGGGTGGAAGGTCCAAGAGTATGTCTATGTATTAAGGACACAAAGTAGTAAAAAAGAAAATTAATAATTCAAGAGATAAGTTATGATTATATGAGTAACATCCTTGAGAATGTGAGAAGGAACTGAAATCTAGACCTGTAGGAAAGGATTTGACTTTGGATCTGAGTGGGCACATTTTTCATTATAACTGAAGGGAAGGTGTTAGAAAGATTTTGTGGGAAGAAAATGAAGGTATTATTAAACCTAGAATATCAGTTTGTGTGCTCTCTCTGTCTCTGGGTTATACGTTTGGTGGTGGCAGTTATGGATTATAGGTGAGCCACTGGAAGGTGGGGGAGTATATTGAAAGTTTGAATAGGAAGGTTAGTAAAGGGGCACCTGGGTGGCACCTTTAAAATCTGTTAAGGGTTCAAATCCTGGTTTCGGTTCAGGTCACCATATCGAGCTTCTCATCGGGCTCTGTGCTCAGCATGGAGTCTGCTTGAGGATTCTTTCTCCCTCTTCCTCTGCCTACCCCCCACCAGCACTCTGTCTCTGCCTCTCTCTCTCTCTCCCTCTCTCTAAAATAAATAAATAAATCTTTGGGGAAAGAAAAGAAAAGTTGGTATAAAATAGTTATATTTATGTAGTAGAGGACAAATAGGTTAGGTAGGTGGTCAGTTTATTTATGGTCATAGAGTAGAGTTACTCAGCATTTGAAGATTTTTCTCCCTACCTAGTCAGCAACCCTATGTGAGGTGCAAAGTAAGTGAATATTTGGGCTTAATTTTTATCTAGTGTCATGGCCTCATCAGAAAATCACTAGGAGGGAGAGAAATGTAGGAATATTAAGGCCAATTGCAAGGGAGTGATTATAAAAGTGGCAGAAAAAAAATGGTTTATTTAGAATCAATTATTTAGATTTTTTCTTAAATCCCCATTTCAAAATACTAGTATAAACTTATACAGAAATTGTTTTTATTTCAAGTTGTTATTTTAATATTGTTCAACCTAGGGACACCTGGGTGGCTCAGTGGTTGAGCATCTGCCTTTAGCTCTGGTCATGATCCTGGAATTTTGGGATCGAGTCCCAAATCAGGCTCCTTGCAAGGAGACTGCTTCTCCATCTGTCTATGTCTCTGCCTCTCTTTCTGTGTCTCTCATGAATAAATAAAATCTTTAAAATAATATTGTTCAATCTAATGTTTTTAGTATCATTTAACATATGTTCTTCAGTAAGTATCCAAATTATTTTGAGAAACAATTTAAAAACAAGGAAATAAAAATAGATGACAATTAATATTAATATACTTGGACCTAGGAAAACTTAATAGCAAAGAGGAAAATGTAAGTGACTTATATCCTCAGGAATGATTAAAATAATTTCTCTTGTAAAATTCCTTTGGATAATTCAACAGTTCTGAGACATAGAAGTATGATGGGCAAAGAAAGTCCTTTTTAGTAGCTTGGCTGCTATTGTTCATGGCACTATAACATGGCCCCACTCAAGGTCTGCCACCATGAAATAGTCAATGAAAATTAGTTGGACATCAGGGATCATTTTTGAACTTGGATGTTTTTGTGATATTTGCTAACTAGTACATTTCTGTGTTTCTCCTGTTTTAGTTTTTTTAAATGTGTACCATTAATATAAACATATAAAAATAGCATGAGCAAGATTAGTGATTCCCATGTACCAGATACTATATAACTCGATTTAATCCCTGAAATAATTCTATGAGGCAAATATTATTACCCCATTTTAGACAACAAGAAACTGAAATTAAGAAACTTTCTATAATTTGCTCAAAGGCACAAATTTAGCAAGTGACTGAATCTGGATTTGAGCCCAGATCTGTCAGTCTACCAAATCTGTGTGCTTTTTAGGTCAGAAACTTGCCTCCAGGTTTCTAACTGAATGTCTGTATCAGTTTAATTTGTGCAACCATGTAATATTTAAACTAATGGATGTGATGAAAAAGGGCACATAAACAAATAAACTAGTTGTTTGACAACACTTAAAGCACACACAATGCAATTCAAATTTCTTCCTCCACATCACAAGGTTTCAAAATTAGTGGTATGTAGGCTTAGTATTTATTAGTATTTCAAATTAATTTTGATAATATAAATTGGTCTTGATTACTTATATTTGGTCCAATATTAAATGAAAAGTTATATGCTGCTGACTATGGTCAAGGCTATGCTATCTCTGTTTTCTCAGCTCACTCAAATGAAACCAGATAATTCCATCTGTTTAATTCCCTTTGACCCAATTCACAGTAACCCCTAAATGGATTCCAGAAATACCAGTTCTGCAGCTTGCACAGTTTTCTTAAAGCAAGCCTAATGGATCAAAGTGTGTCATTCTATCTGGCATCAATTTATTCATCATGCAATAAATTCACATTTTGTATAGGCTTAACACAGCACTTGAAAAAAGATAAAGCCAAATGAGTCTCGACCTCAAAGATATAAATATATCCATATAGATGTGTGATAAATATAGTTATCTATATTATATATATATAAATATATATAATGCCTATATAGATATGGATACAGATATGTGAACATGCATATGCAAATATATTTCCATATCTGTATATGTAAAATGTATATATATTGTATGTATATATATATATAGTTTCTTTAAATTCCTTTAAATTCATATACATATCTGTATATGTAAAATGCATATATATATAGTGTGTGTGTATATATATATATATATATATATATATATATATATATATAGTTTCTTTAAATTCCTAAATTCCATGGCAAATTTTGTGCAACCTAGAACTCAGTGCAAGTCCCCTGATGATGTACACTGGTGACTTCTGCAGAACCACCTGGTAGTCATGAAGGCCCCCCCAAAGTCCCTCTCCACGAGAAACTACACTGTCAATTCCATAAGCTTCACCCCCTAGGAATTGGCCCAGGAAATTCTCAAGTACATACCAAAATCCAGATCATGCACGTGGATTCTGTTTGACAGGCCATAGCAGATAGTTGGCTGATGAAATTTGGTGACAGCAATGCTTGGAAGTATTAGGGATGGAAACACAATTTTGATATTCCAGAGTTGGTGTATATATATATTATAATAACACACACAGACACACACACACACACACACACATATCTATATATCTATATCTATCTATCTATCTATCTATCTATCTATCTATCTATCTATATAATTTATTTAATAATCTAAGAGTCCAAAATTATAACGTAAGATTGCTATACATAGTAATGTATCGATCCCAAAAAATTCAGAAGAGAGAAATGTGAATGTAGCCCATAGTATTAGCAATACAATTAGTGGCTAATATATATATATATATATTTTTTTTTTGGCATTTAAGCTCTTTACATGAATTACCATTATCTTATTTAATTCTTCTTTTAGTTATCTATACTGGATATTAAAGTATGCTCCAAGTTAACAGCTTAAAACTACAAACATTTATTATCTCACAATTTCTGTGGGCAGGAATCCAGGTGCTGCTTAACTGGGGCCTCTGGGTCCAGATGTTTCCTCAGGTTGCAGTTAAGCTGTCATTCAGTCAATATAGCAGTAATTTTAAGGATCAATGGGGACTAAAGTACATACTTCCAAACTCACTTGGTTGTTAGCAGGCCTTAGCAGATCTTATAAGTTCACTCAAGTGGGCATCTCTATAGGGCTACCTCACAACATGACAGCTGTCTTTCTCCAAGGTGAACATTCTGAAGAACAAGAGAGAGCACCCAAGATGGAAGCCACATGTGACATCCACCACTTTAGCCACATTTTATACATTAGAATCAAGTCAAGAAGTTTGGTCCGAGGGTGGCCCCTGGGTGGCTCAGCTGGCTAAGCATCTGCCTTCAGCTCAGGTCATGATCTCAGGGTCCTGAGATTGAGTCCTGTGTCTACCTCCCTGCTCAACAGGAAATCTGCTTCTGCCTCCCCACCAGCCCTCCTCCCTGATCATGCTTGCTCTCTCTGTCTCTGTCTCTCTCAAATAAATAAATACATAAAATTTTTATTTTATTAAAAAAAATAAAAAGAAGTTTGTCCCATAATCAAAGGCATGGCATTACAAAGTGTGTGAAAACCAGAAAGCCAAGGATCTCTGCAGCCCATTAGAGGCTGTCTACCACAATCCTAAAAAAAATCAAGTGAAAAATTTTATGAGATAGTACTATTTTAAGTAGATAAAACAATCAGGGCGTAGGTTGGCTAAATGCCTCCCTTAATGTTACACAACAGAAAAAAGGAGAAGGCCAAGATTTAAACCCAGAAAGTATTATTGTAGAGTCTAAACATTTCCAGAAGTAAACGTTCAGAAAAGTACTTCACTCTAAAAAAGTAATAGAATATAAGCACAAGCAAGAGACGCAAGTATAAAATTATATATAGTATTAATAATGTAGAAAAATTGATTTAGAAGTTGGTAGAAAATCTAGCAGGAAAAATTGGTTGATGTTAGTGAGCTTTTAATATATGGCTAAAGGAGTTTGGATTTATGGCTAAGTAAAATGTCATCAATTTCTTTTAAACTTTACTATGGTAAGAACACTTAGTCATCAGTTTTTTAAAAACAGGGAAATAACACAGTCCAAGTTTGGTACTATGATTTGTCTGTAACTTTGTGGGACAGTCTGGAAAGGTGTGTGACGGAGGAGATAAGGAGGCCTGGGGAATCCCTGGGCGGCTCAGAGGTTTAGTGCCTGCCTTCAGCCCAGGGCGTGATCCTGGAGTCCCGGGATCAGATTCCACATCGGGCTCCCTGTGTGGAGCCTGCTTCTCTGTCTCTGTCTCTGTCTCTGTCTCTGTCTCTGTCTCTGTCTGTCTCTCTCTCTCTATGTCTCTCATAAATAAATAATTAAAATCTTAAAAAAAAAAAAAAAAAAGGAGGCCTGGGCAGTAGGTGTATGCTCTCACCAGGCACTGGTCCAGGGCAGAGTCAGTGGAAAGAATAGGTAATACCTGTAAGTTAGAATTACCAAGATTCTTTGGTGAACTGGATAAGGAATTTAAAATAGTAAGTGATGCAAATTACTCCAAGGTTTTGCGAGAAGAAGACTTATAAAAGAGGGATCCCTGGGTGGCACAGCGGTTTGGTGCCTGCCTTTGGCCCAGGGTCCCATACTGGAGACCCGGGATCGAATCCCACGTCGCGCTCCCGGTGCATGGAGCCTGCTTCTCGCTCCGCTTCTCTCTCTCTCTCTCTCTCTGTGACTATCATGAATAAATAAATAAAATCTTAAATAAAAAAATAAAAAAAAAATAAAAAGAGGAAATTCAAGTGAAGATTCAAAAGGCAGTGTTTTTATCTGGTTTCTTCACTATTGCTCTCTAAGCCTGGACTAGGGCATCATGAACACCCCCTTCTCCAACTCGAACAAATAAATAGCAGCACTTGCAATATATCGAACATAGATTGACTAAGATTAGCTCAATAAAACAAACAACAACAACAACAAAAATGTAAGGAGAGTTAAGATTATAAAGTTTGATCCCCCTAAAACACAGGCAGATTTTATAGTAGTTGGAGAACATCAAGAACCAGGACAGGGCTTGTCTGGATGAGCTAGTGTGCTACATCAGTCTCTCTCTCTCTTTCTCTTCCCCACCCTGCTTTATCTTTGCCTCTTCATCACTTTGCACTCGTGGGTATCTTACCCTATTTTTGTAAACACATCTGCACCATTTTCTGCTGTGCACCTGCAGGCTGTGCAGATGGTTCCCTATAATTTCAACTTGCATTTAGCTTTGTCTTGCATTGATGAAGACTATGACTTTAATTTTATAGTATAGAATGTCACTCTTAACTGATGATAAACTTCTTGTGTTAGTTAAAATGGGAAAGATAGAGATTGAGAGAGTGAGAGAGAGAGTGAGAATGACTGAGAGAGACAGAAAGAGACAGAAGCAAAAAACAGAGAATTTCTCTTTGGCTCAGGCTGGGGTCACATGTCTTTCCCGATCTAATTAGCATGGACAATGGGTAGATGAGTAGTGGTTATGAAGCCTACTTCTCTTAAAGTTGGGCTAGTAGAGACGTATTCTCTGGGAAGATGGCATAAGGAAGGGAGGCAATTTATGATCATGTGCAGAGCAGGACATTATTATAATACATAATTTCTAATCCTTGACAATGGCTCTAAATATCAAATGAGGAAACTGAGGCTCAGAAGATTTGAGGTAATTTTTCTAATGTTACATAACTCATATGTGATTTTAAACAGGACTCCAAATTTGCTATTTTCTGACCTTAAAACTACTATCTTGCTCTTTCTACTTCTAATGGCAAGGTACCTAAGAAAAATAAAGTGAAATCAGAATGGCTGTTTGTTTAGCCAGGAGACATGCAGGCCAGCCTATAATGGGGCACGGGTTAGTAATTGTAGACAACTAATATCCCTGACTCTTATCACAGCTCTGACCTTGTATCAACCTCACCCCATGTCTGACATATAGTGAAGCTTCAGGATGGGAGAGGTCTATCTTAACATGTTTCTTGCTATTAAACACTCTGGAAGTTTAATGGTTTATTTTTAGCCTTTGCCAACAGAGCTGTTCTTCAAAATGCCATATGCCTTACAGTGGAGACCACAGTCATCAAACACTAGATGCAGAATTTTGAAAGAAAGGTGAAAGAAAATGTAGAGTTATGTAACATCAGCATCAAATATAAGTTGGGATAGTTTGTTAATTAGTTGTTTTCTCTAGGGAGGGGGAACCCATGTGTTTCAAAGAAAAAAGGAACAGTGGAAAGAGAATGAGTATAAACTAGAAACATAAAACTAATGGCAAATAAGAAGTAGAGAGGGAGTGAGAGTAAAATCATTGCTGAAGAAATAGCATATCTTCCTAAGTGACAAGAGGGAAAAGATGTGAAGAAGAAAAATCTCACCAGATACTACATTCTAAATAAAGAAGGAAATGATGTGTCTTGCTAGGAATGAGGAGTAAAAAAGAATTTGTATCTAAGGGATGTAAAGGCTTAGAACAGAATGAATCCGTGAGATTTTCTCCAAAATATTCAAATGCAATTACACTGATGTGGATACTTTTGTCATATTAATTTAAACATGTGTAATATTATATGAGAGCAGTCTAGAAGGAGGTCATGTTCAATTATCTTTGTATGATGCATAGATTCAACTGCAGTGCTCTTCACATAGTAGATGCTTAATAAATATGTTAAATAAATAAAGTAAAACAAATGATACTTATATTCTAAATTCCATTTAACAAGTTCTATTGTCATATTTGGAAAATATGAATTCCATGCAATTATTTGAGAAATTATTTGAATAATTATTTTTTATCTGCATATGCAGGTGTAAGTCAGCTATCCCATACAAGGTATTTATAACAGCAATTTTATATAATTAAAACCGTTTAAGCTTTGTTTGTGATACTTTATCAAAGAATATTACAGAAGAATATTCTGCTAGGAAATATTTTTGAGAAAAATTCTCAAATTCATTTTCATAAATATGGAGAAATTATTGATAAACACATCTAAATTTGCAGATTGGTTCTTTTCAGAGGTTATTTGGGGTCATAATTGTAAATCTCATTACCGTGCTTGAAGGAGGTCTCTTTCATTATTATGGTGCTGAGGTCCATATCCCTGAAGCTAATTGCAAGGTAGAGCTGCAGAGTTCTAATTGTTTGCCATCAAAATAGCTGTGTAAGCTTGATTAACAGTGTTCAGCAACATTCATAATAGTCCAAGCCTGGCCCTGCATAAAATAGAAACTGGGAAAAAATCAATAAGATTTAATAAGATCAGGAACAATCACTTACAATAGTACATCAATCACACAAAGTAATAGGTGCAGGATTTGATAGGGTCCTGAACTGCCTGAGAGATTCATAACCAGTACTCGTTAATGATTTGTTCATTTGCATTTTATCAATCCAGCTACAGCTGACAAGCAGAAGGAGCAGGCAAGAAATATGTTGACTTAAACTCATCAGCTTTGCAATTAAAAAAATAACATATAATAGCAAATGTCTTGTCACATGGAAATCTGATGTTATTACAAAGATGTGTACAATCCTCCTTGGCTCTTCAGACTGGGCTGCAGTTACACTTGCAGAATAGCTAGGATGACAGTGTCCCTGTGGTCACTAGGAAGTCTCAAAGGTCAGAAAGAATGTACATGTGAATATAAATTTCCTCTCCACCTTTCATAGACCTTGATTGCATAATAATATTTAATGCCAAATGTGCATATTTCCTTGTTTTTATCTCTTTGAAATAAATGAAGCTCCTGGCTTTGCCTTAGGCAAAACCTCTATCAAATGCTAAAATAATCATAATGAGATGGCTTTATGGTGATTATTGCTTGTCATTATATCCTATTTCGGTTGATGTTATGACTATATAAAGTAATCATACTGTATTTACCATCTATATTAAAACACATTTTGGGGAGAAAGGTAAATGGATAAGATAAAATTGTGTAAACAATTTTCTGATTTTAAATAAATGATATTATTTAATGTGAACAAAATAATCCTCCTATAAACACCAGAGGCATAATGAAAAGTCTGAGTTATTTCCAAGAAATTCATGTAGATTCCTGCTTAGAAAATTTCATGCAGGCTTTCTATGGAGAGCATTATGTGAGTGGTGGGATGCAGAGCACATTGTCAGAAGCCAGCAGTGGTACCATCCAAAATGTGGATTAATTAGCCTCTGTCCAAAACTATGGTAAATAATGTGCTCCTTCAGAGAAAAACGTTGTGATTCAGGTCCTAGTGGATGATGTTTAAATAGCTGATTTCTATATAGGATTCTTTAATTCAATCAAAGTACAGGTAAAATCCCATTATAATGGACTCCATGGGGCCTCTAAATTGTTTTGTTGTGGTAGAATTTGGTTAAAATGAATAAATACATTTATCACATTCCCAGTATGTAGTACATACTAGAGAGACAGACTTGAAGCCCAGTCTCTTTTCTATTGAATTAACACATGAAAAGAAATGCTTTGAATAGAAGTGGGGGCAGGAGCAAAGTATAATGCTCACATACCTAGTAGGCTTTCTCAAAATCCTGGATGACTTTCAAAATGGTTTGGTATTAAGATAAAGTGGTTTTTTTTCCCCTTTCCTTTTTAAAGATAGGATTAATTAAGCTGACCAGGTTTTTTCAATCTAAAACACTGAAGAAAATAAAAAGTAATTATTATTTCCTGACAAAAATAACTATAAAGGAGTCAATTTTATGCAGATTAATTTGCTCTCCCTACAAAGCAAACCACCCCAAATCAACTGCTTCAATTATACAGGTTGACTCTTTTGAGGCCATTAAACACAGAAAGCATTAGGAAATTTACCAAGAATCAATTCATAGGATGCCAATTTGCCTAAAAGCAAATTGATAAATGTCCAATTTAGTGAAAGACCAATTCACACTAAATTTTGGCATTCAATGATTTGTTTCTGGTGAGTTGGTTGGCCTCAAATATACAGTTATCAGTTGCAAGGGAATTACCATTATCAGTTATACTGAATATGGAAATGGTTTTAATTACTCTGTATATTCTTAAACTCTGGTTTACTGTAGAAACACTTTTAGCCTTGACATTGTAAAAGGCCTCCAAAGACATAAATACTAATAAAGCAAGTATTCCAAATGTTCACATTGTAACAGAAAAAACATACATCTTATACATATTCTTTAAAATATATTAGTAGTGAAGTCTCTTGATTAATTGTAGAAAGGTATTAGCTCTAAAACAGGATACTTTCAATAGTGAAAAGTAAGCTATTAATACTTGCATTGAACCAATAGGAGTAGACAAGGATTGTTTCAAGCAAACCAGAATATATTGTAACCTTAGCTGTAAGAAGAGAGCGTAAGGTATGGGTTGTTGAAAAAAATAAGGAACTGATGATTAGTCGAGATTTTAGAAATTAGTAGAATTTCTTCATTCTGAGTGAAGAGAACCCATTGATAGACAAATGAGCATGTGTAATAGAGTTAAAAAAAGTGCCTCATGTGTCCAGTGATGGATGGTTGATGTAGGGAAATGGAGCTCTGTCCACTCTAAATTTGGAAGACCTTCAAAAAATTTTTTTTTTCTGTAGAATACAGGGATCATTTGAAAATGAGAAACAGGAAGAAGAAGGAGAAGGAGATGAAAATATGGAGAGAGGTAGAAAGGGAGACTCAGCCTGGTTCTAGTTCTTTCAACTATCCCAGCTGATACCAGAGATGTGAAAAAAAAAAAGATGTTCTCATGGGCATCCAGCCCCCAGTAGATACTATGTGTGGGACACTGCCAAGCAATTCCAATCATACTCAGTCAATATTGAAGGATCATGAACAAATAAATACTTAATGTTTTAAACCATTAGATTTTAAGGTGGTTTCTTAGACAGTAACAGATAATTTGAAACCAAGATTTGTACCCAGAGTAAGGTTCTATTATAACAAAATAGTAAATTCTATGGCATATGCCTAGGGGCCAGCTAACAGGTGAAGTCCTAAAGAGCATAAGGGAAATTTCTATCAGACACTGGAGTAAAGAGGACTGTAGTCTTGTACCACAGGATAATTAGTAAGATTGTCATCTGCAGCAACATCAAAAAAGTATTAGTGCCTCTGAGATTTCTAGAAATAATATTGAAGTGTCAAATAGACATATTTATTTTCCTATCATAAAATATGAAAGAAGTTAGATGAGCTAAAAAAATAGCATTTCAGAATTTAAGCAAAATGTAGAGGAAACATAAGAGAGATATGATTTGCTGTGTTAAAAAACAAAATTGTTTCCTACCCCTGGGGTTTCCCAGCAGAAGATTTTCAAAATTAGAAATCAGCTCAGGTCACAATCAACGTCTGAGTGCTGCTAGTTAGTTACACATGACCTCGCAGTAAACATCAAGCTGACGCTGAGAGTGAAGGACACTTTCTGAGACATCAAAAAGAGTTAAAGTTTTGCCTCAGAAAGCTAGATGAAGGGGCTCCATCTATACCACATACAATCACATCGTTTAAAGACAGCTATATTGGAGGAACTACTACCAGCTTGCATTAAAAGTGTTGAAATAATTAAAAAAAAAAAAAGTCTATTCTATGAGAAGGAAGGAAGTTGAGAAGGATACTCAGTTGCAAATATGTGCCATTATTTATGAAAAGGAAGAAAAGTCAGAGGGTAGATTAAAGGGCCGAGGTGACAGAGACAAAGCTACGTAGAACCACTCTAAGGGAGGTCCTAAGCAAAGACCATAGAAAATAATAAATGGAGGTTGTTTTAAGCAACTAAATTTTGTGGATGACAGCAACAGAAAACACATTCGCAGCATTCTCCAGATTCTGTTATTTGCTACTGGCTTGTTTTAGACACCATTTGTATTATCACTTCAGAACCTGTTGGTCTTATCTGTCTTTAATTTCATTCACTAATGTAGTGACCAGTTCTACCAAGGCTCTGAGAAGCAGTCTTGACATTGTGCAGATGCCATGCTGTCATACTGGTTCAAGTACATTTTAATATCATTTCAGTTGCACCAGGTGAGCAAGGATTAGGAAGTATGCTTGAAGCCCTAGGAAACCACAAGGCATGCACGAGAGGGTGAAATGTTAAACTTTCAGAAAAAATGTGAAAATTTTGGGTGTTTAAAGACATGAGGCATCCATCCTGATACATCCCCTTCTTTTTTGTTTTTGTTTTGTTTTTTTTTTTTTTTCTAATTTCTTTAGCAATTCATAACTACTAGAAAGAGGCACAGGACATTTTGAAAGCAACTACTGATCCAATCCATTTGTTAGGTGACTTAGAAAGCTGCAAGTTTCAAATATAGTCCAGTCGAAAGCACAATCTTCCCTGCTACATAAGCTTTATGATCAAATCAACCCAAAGTTGTTAGTAGTGTCTCTGTTGGATAAGGGCTGCTATGCGGCAAGCCTGGATAGTAGGAGTATAGACTGGGTTCCTGAGTAAGGACATAACCTTCAGTAGTAAACAATAAATATTCTCAAAATATCTTCAGTAGCTCTGGCCACTATAGCTTTTTCACTAACTCTTCTGCATTACCACTTTGCAGCTTGTGTCCAGCCAACATCTGAACTGACCCTGTGAAGAACTGACCTTGTACCTCCTCCCCCTTAGCCAAAAATTCAGGATCTCATATAATAGGATATCAGCCAAATATGGAAGGCATGAAGGATCTGAATGATGCCAGGAGTGTACCACATTGACCACTTCTTTCATATCACTTCTGATAGTTCACCTCACCTGTTTCTTGCCAGCCACCTCTGTGCAGACAGGGTCAGCACAACTTTGTGTAATCTCCTGGTGGATAACACATTATTTCAGGCCCATGTTGTACTCATTTAATCTCCTCTCCTTGGCTGGTTTTATAGTGTCAAGAGAGAAAGAACCCATTCTGTTCACATAATGTGCAAGTTGGAAGTATAAGAGAGTTGATATTCATTAGGCAACCCAAACAATAAAGGATAGTAAGTTAGTAGAAAACTACTTTCCTTATCTACACCATTAAAAGACAATCCTGAAAACCATTTCATATGCTTTATCAGAATCCCATATTCATACAACCAATCAACAGAGGCTATCTTGAAAACTCATATTTTTTGAAAAATTAGTTAAAAAAATACACTTTTTAGGCACACATGGGTGGCTCAGTCAGTTAAGAGTTGGACTCTTGGTTTCCACTAGGTCATGATCTCAGCATCCCAAGATCCAGCCAGCAGGCAGTCTGCTTGAGATTCTCTCTCTCTCCCTCTGCCCCTTCACCCACTTGCATGCATACATGCATTCTCTCTCTCTCTCTCTCTCTCTCATAAATAAATAAATAAATAAATAAATAAATAAATAAATAAATAAATCTTTTTGAAAAGTACACTTTTTAATCAATTGAGAATAATTTGCTGACATGACACTCTATTATCCCCAAATGTTTAAATAAGCATTCTAGCGAACAAAGACATTCTCCTATATAACTATAGCATAATAATCAACATTGAGCAATAAATACCGGTATGTTACTATATCAATAGTAATATTGATACATCAATACATATACTGATGCATTACTTTATCAATATGGGGACCCATTTTTTTTTTGCCAGTTATCTCCATAATTTTTTTATAGCAAAAAGATCCAATCCAGGACCACATAGCGCCATGCTGTTTCAGTCTTCTTCAGTCTAGAATAGTCAGTCTTTCTCTGACTTATAACCTTGATATATTTAAATATTATAAACTAGTTACTTTGGAGAATGTCCTACAATTTAGATTTGTCTGATTTTTTTCTTAATATTAAATTCATGTTATATACTCTGGCAAGTTTCTTATAGAGGAGATCTCTTCCTTTTATTACATTTTATCAGGTAGTATATGATTTTGATTTGTCTCATTCATTGTTATGCTAACTTTAATCACCTGATTAATGTTGTGCCTGCTTAGTTTTTTCATTGTATAGTTATTTTTTTTTTACCTGTTTGTAATTAATAAGTATTTTCTGGGTAGTTTTTTTTTTAAATATCCCACTTATAAAGTCTTACCCCACTAGTCTTAGCATCTATTAATGTTTATCATGACAGTTGCCTAATAATTATTTTCTAATTTTAATTTCATAATGTCTACTAAATGTACTTGTTAGCATCGTGTTTGTTGTAAAGAAAAACCTTTTTCCTCCCTTCCTTCCTTCCTTCCTTCCTTCCTTCCTTCCTTCCTTCCTTCCTTCCTTCCTTCCTTCCTTTCTTCCATCCTTCCTCCCTGTCTTTCTGTCTCTCAGATTATTATTTTATTCAAAGGGTTCTAATCCATTAATATTGTTATGTATTTTAATGTTCAAATGATCTCAAATTTGTAAGTGGACAGTCCTTCAAAGTGACTTTGATGTCTTTTTGGTATGTCTCATCATTCTTTTAGCACAATTTATCTATCTATCTTCTATCTATCTATCTATCTATCTATCTATCTATCTATCTATCATCTATCTATCTATCTATCATCTATCAATCATCTATCATCTATCTTATTTATTTATTTACTTAAAGAATGTATTTATTTATTTGAGAAAGAGCAAGCTAAAGAGAGAGAGGGAATGAACAAGGTGGAAATAGAGAGGGAGAGGAAAAAGGGGACTCCCTGACAAGCAGGGAGCCCATGGAGTTTGATCCGAAGGTCCTGGGATCATGACCTGAGCTGAAGGCAGATGCTTAACTGACTGAACCACCCAGGCAAGCTTCTTTTAGCACTTTTTAAATTTGTGTCAAAACAGGATGTTCCAGGCTTATGTTGTATTTTCCCTGACCAAGCCTTTATCCTCCAAGAATTGCTGCTTCCAAGAAATTTCATCAGTCATCATGTTCTGGTACCTGCACCTAAATGCTCTACAGCTCTAAAGAAGAAAGCCATACTTTTTCCATCACCGAGCCCTCCTACTTGTTCAAAATTAAAATTTGCAAAGAATGTATTATTCAAATTTTATAACTTGCATGCATTAAAAATTCACACCACTAAGTGAACAGTTCTATGAATTTTGATGAACACATACACTCATAACCACCACTATAATCAAGCTATGATAAAATTTGATCCTCTCTCCCTGGTGCTATTCCTTGTATTTAAACCTTTCCTTCATTCTCAACCCCTGGTAACTAATATTGTGCCCTCCATTTTTATAGTTTTGACATTTTTGGAATCTCATATAAAAGGAATAGTAGGATTTATAGCCTTCTACTGACTTCCTTCACTTAATGCATTTGATCACTCACATTGTTGCATGATTCACTAAACAGTTCTTTTTCACTGTCAAGTAATATCCCTTTATATGAATGTACCACATTTTGTTTTTCCATTCCTCCTCTGAGAGACAGGTTGTTTCCAGTTTGTGCTATTACAAATAAAGCTGCTATTAATAAGTGTGGACAGGTTTTGTATGAATATAAGACTACTAAATTTTTTCCAAAGTGATTATACCATTTTGCATTTTCCCCAACAACGTAGGGCAGTTCAAGTTGTTCTGCATCCTTGTCAGCACTTGGAATTGTTCCCTTTAATTTTTATTTTATAGTTACTCTATTAGTAACTCATTCTTTATTCAACCTGCATTTTTCTGATAAACAATGATATTGAACCTAAAGTAGCACAATTTCATACAGAGCAGAAGGTCTCCATGGTAATTATTCTCACCTGATAACTTGATTTGGACGTGACACCTCAGTTTCTCCACAATGATAATGTGGACTTCTGTTATAGTTCTGATTTTGATCCTACCTACCTTAAATCCTAAGAAGAGCACCTTCCCAATCCCCATGTTAAAAACCATTGGCCTCAAAATTAGAAAGAGGTAAAAGCTGAGAGAAGCTATAAATAAATGGAGATAGAATAAAGGGGGTTGCAAGCATTAAACTGCTATGACCTTCATGTATTCAATCAAGTAAAAAATGGAGTCATCTGTTCAAAATAAAATGTAAAGCTATTTTTTATAACAGAAAGATTTTATTTTATTATGGAAATCCTTATCTAACCTTTGCCTTTCCTTCTTTACTGGATGGAAGTGTGAAGTAACATCAGACATCGCTATTTTACAAGGATTTCATTGTTTTAGTGCAATTGAATGGACCAAGGTTGCCTGCAAACTAATCCATAATGGTAAAAACAAGCCAGTTTCAGTTCACAATTTTAAAGTGGAAATTTACCAGTTAAATGTCTTTGAATGGCTTTGGCATTGACACTGAACCTGCCGGCTATCTTTTGTATAGGGAAACTTCATAGAGACTGCTCTTGGATAGTATGACATATACAACGTGACAAAGATTTTGATGTAAAGAGTAATCTCAGCAGCCTCATGACTTTCTGTTGAAGAAGTGAAGTTGCAGCAAAAAGCGTTTGTTTCTTCAGAAGCATCAAAGTATACAAGGACATTATTTTTTAATTAAATCTATGTATCTCAAAAATATGGTAAATAGAGCACATTTGACCCTAAAGAATTATCAGTAGTCTATATAGGCTTGTTGATAATGCAAATTTAAAGAATAGGAAGAGCTGACAATTTCCAAATAGAGAATAGTTCGTTTTGGGGACCAACTGGGTAAATAGTCTGTGTAGATGTTGACTTTTCAAGTTAATTTTAGTAATGGAAACTATCTTTGCATTGCAATGTCTGGTTTCTTTTTCAAACAGTTTAGCCATCTTCATCAGTGCTGACAGCCACAGTAGTTTAGTTTCTATGGCAAATACAATTTTTGAAGCCTTGTTCATTTCTTCTTCTTGACCCATCATCTTTTTTCCTTTTTTAAACTAATACCTAACACAACTGGTAATTAGAAACCATATACAGTTTTTGTTTTGTTAGAATTTACATATCGCTAACATTTTATACTTCTTGTGTGAAATATCATACTTTATTTTAAAATGGCAGGCCAGTTAGGGAAAAATAAAGAAAACCAGATATTTAGTAAGATTTTATATTAAACAACTGTAGGTCAGAAAAATAGAATCATACCAGAGGAATTTCAAATCCTGGAAAAATAGAAAAATAATCTAGCAACATGAATTTTTTTCCATAGCAAGAATCATATATCAATGGGCTCTGGCCAAGATGATTCCCTTCACCAAAGGTAATGCAAATAGTATCTATTTACTAATTGAGTAAAAGATCTCTTTAAATCCTTTCCAGTTTTTTTCCCCTTTACACTAAGGCTTATGGGCAAATTCACATAATATCGGTGGAACCATTCCTCAGGATGTGAACTTAAGGAGAAAGATGTCAGATAGGAATGTGGCATTTCCTAAATCATCTTAATTATGAAATATAAGCCCAATACATTGTTTATTTGCTTATAATTTCAAACTCTTTTATTATCATGCTTCTACTCCAGGTTAATTTCTATACACATATTTTTAAAGAAAATATTACTTATAAATAGTTGCCATTATTTTATCATGTGTAGTATTCTAGAAAGATTCAATGTCTAGAAAGTTTCATTAATCAGTTTAGCCATGGATTTTCTTAGAAGTTTGTATTGTGTTAACTTTATGCACAATTTGCACAATGTGTAAATGGCCTATCTTCTTATTACAATATTAATATGATTAGAATTGATTAAAGTCCTATACTTGTCTTGTAAGTTGTGCTTTTCACCTATACCAGCTTATTATAAGAGGAATCATTCCTAAACAGCAGTCCAAACTCAAGTTTGTCAAAAATTTCTTCCAAGGAACAAATAATATAAATACAATATCAAATACATTATTTTAAAAGATTTCACATGATATAGGCAAATAAACTACATCAAAGTGATGCTTTTTACTGTTAAATTTAATACAAATGCTGACCGTCAATGGTGGGAGACTACCTCTTCTGATGTATTATGCAATTACATTGATGGATGGTTAATTGAGTCACTGTGGCAGACCATATGTTTGCTCATGACCTGAATGTCATTGGTCAGGTTATGGCTTTACATTGCTGACCTATAAGCATATACTACTTTGGAAAATACTGTTTTAAATTTAAATTTAAATTTCAGTTTTAAAATGTCCATAGTAAAATAAATTATTAACCTTATCATCAGAAATTCACATACAATTGTTTTCATCACTAAGATCACTTAGACTGTGTTTGTCACGTGGTTTAAAGTCACCAGTAAATGTAATAGGACATTTGTGTAAACAACGAAATTAATTTTCTCAGTTTAGGTGTTCTCTGATATTTACAGAAATTTCATTTGAATTTTTATAAATATATATAGGTGTAGCTATTTAGATAATCTCTGATCAAATATCTGCTAGTAAAGAAAAAATGTTAGGAAAATGAACTAGGGTTAGAATTTTTGACCACTGAGCTTTTGTAAAATACTTAAGTTGCCTTTCGGTGAATTTGATTCTGGGTTATGATTATCATCTTCTATTATTGGAAATTTTGAAAAGGAAGAGAGAGCTCTAATTACCACCTACCCTTTACATAATGCTGTGTGAATACTAATAATACCCCATATCAGTGTACTTATCTTTTATCTTGGAAAGAACTTACAAATGATTTTTAAAGTCAATTTCTTAGCACATATTATGTGTGTTTTATCTCGAGTCTATTAAGATGAAAATAGATGAAAAATCCCCTCTGTTTCATGGAATAACCAAATACATTCGTATCACATGATAGAAAAATTATAGGATGGCCCCATATATATCCATCCTCTAGTATGTACACCCCAGGACTGTGAATACCATAATCTAATTATTCCCATAATTAGGTTAATTTATATGCCACAGTTGACTTTAAAAAAAAGAGAGATTATCTGAGGTGAGCCTGACCTAATCAGCTGAGCCCTTAAAAAGGACTGTGCTTTTTCAAAAGTCAGAGATTCAGAGTGTGAGAAGGATTTTATATGAGAGAGATTCTCCAATTCTGGTTGTGAAGTTATAGAGAGCCATAAGATAAGGAATGCAAACAGCTTCTGTGGGCAGAGTGGACCCCCAAATAATAATAGTCCACAAGGAAACATGTTCTTTAGTACTACAAGGACAAGAAGTTGAATTCTTCCCCTACACTGATACTGAAAGAGATCCCCTGGAAGACTCCAGATGAAAAATCAGACTGGCTAACATTTTGATTTCACCCTTAGAATGGGTGAATTCTGACCAGGACCAATGGGTGATTTCTGAGCCCATCACTCTGCACCTGGATTCATTAACAAAAGGCTGTTATTCAGGTCACTAAATTTGAGATAAATTGTCACATTGTAGTAGAAAATGAAGAAAATGAATATAAACCATTTAGAATATGGTTTATTTGTAAGCAAGAGAACCATTCCTAAAGGTTAGTGAAAATATAAAAGAGAATGCATGCTTATGAATAAAATACCTACAGGTCCTAGTTAATGCACAAGAGTTATGCATCTTTTTAATGTTGCCATGATTAGGAAGTATGGTGAGTATTTTAATAAAATACTTCCTTGAACTGTGATTGCTATTTTTAACTATTTGGGTTTTGGGAGTCAGGATAAATATTTCTGCTTATTTATCAAAAAGACATAAAATACCTTCTATACTCATATGAGCTCTTTTGCATATTTTCTCTCTGAACCAATAATTTTTAAAGCTATTTAAATTTCTCAAATGTTTTAAGGTAAATATTATTAGACTTTTACATCGATGCAGTAGGACATGTATCTAAGCCATGCTGCTTTATCCATGACACATCTTTGATGATTCATCCAGTCTGACAAGTAGCTGTCTGCTTTTGAGCTCTTTGGTTTGCATCAACACTGAGATGAAATGAGACTTGAACAACGTATACTATTGAAGCAAAATATCATACAATCATTGTATTGTTAGAAAAATAAAGCTTTGTAATGGACAAAAATTGTTAATGGACCAGTATCTTTGATTCAATCATTAATTTTCATACAAAAATATCCAAAATTAACTTACATATCCTTTGTCCAATGACTTTGACCTATAATAATAAAAAAAAAGGAGGACTCATCTCTGCTGTATAATTTTTTAGGGCTACGTTGAGAAAGATTATGATAATGTACATACAATAAAATTGTTGACAATGGTTGAGTCTTGTAATTGTGAATCATCTTTAAGAAGGCTGACTTGAAGAGGAGAACTAACAGTGTCTTCATTTTGATTAGCTTACCTTTTCAAGTGTTCTGCTAGGAACCTCTGTCACACAAATAGAAGCAAGAACTTTATTATCATCACTATAGCAACTGCAGGGAAATTTATTTCAAAACAGTCGGCTACCTCAAAATTTTTTCAGGATGGAGAGGAGAGCAGATGATATGTAACATTTTAATTCATTTTAAAAATTGTTCAGTGATCTAAAGCAGTGCAGTGTCTCTTACAAAGGCAAGATAGTCTAGTTTCTTTATAATTTGTTTTTGTTTAAGCAATACAGGTGATACATGTATCTGTGTACATGCATAAGTTAATTTGAATTTTCTTCATGGATTAATTTTCAGGATCTTTTTTACAATTTTAAAAGCGGCTTATAAAACTTTCTTATAAAAGAGTTTTATATAGATCATTCAAAATTTGAGTATGTCACTAAAGAATACGTTCTCTGGGAATTCTTGTATTTAAATTAAAAACATACACAATATTAATGTATGTGGGCAATAAAGTAATGTATTAATAATACTATCTTCTTTGTCTTGTATAAGAATCATCACAATCCCAAGGCTGGCTTATACAGTATGTTATGCTCTCAAATTTCTGTGCAAGAAAATGCTCTTGTTCTTACTACCATATCTTTTCATTTCTCTAAACTTTTTCATGAACATGCATAGTTCAAAGTTGCTGACAATCTGCATTTAAAATAAGATGATCATAGAGTAGGGGCTGCCTGGGCAATTTTTAACCTTTATGTCTTCGCTGGAGCCAGAGTTCTGAGAACTTCGTTTATAATGGCCTTTTAAAAATGCCTTTCTGGACTGATAGGACTTACTTTTTAAGTACTCCTCTCGTACTTTAAGTGAAAAAGACATGACAAGATTTCAAGATTTCCTGAAATGCATTGTTATGCATGAATTATGCACATTCCTAGGCTGGCTTGACTGCTGCCTTTGGGCTTTCCTTATCAAGCTTCCTACTCGTGACTGAGGAAACAAGTCCTCTGCAAAATATAGGGGGACTGGGTGCTTTATGAGACAGATTATGATATGCATCCATTCTCCAAGCTTTCATAATCTCTGTGTGAATTCTACTCATGGAATTAAATCTTGTAAGTGTGCAAAATTATACTTGAAAGAACAATAAAAAAGATAAGAATATGCTTGTAGTAAACCATTAAAATGATGCATGGATTATTTTTGAAAGAGCTTATTGGTACTTTAAAATCTAAAGTTGATTTTCCATGTTCATTACCTTCTTTTATTGTAGAATCAATTGAATGAAACATCTGGTATATATGCATGTATATATACACTATATATAGATATAGGTACAGACACATTTATGACATCACAGTATAAATTCAATATTAAGTTTATCTATTTAAAAATAATGATTATATATTTGGTAACAATATGTTTTTAAAGCCTTACCTCAAAAAATATGATTAAGTCAATTAATTCTATAACTAAGTATGGGAGAATTTCACTGTGGCTTCACTGGAGTCTTTTATCACAAAATCAGTTTTCAATAAAGTTCTCAATACTATGCTATATACAATTTCCATCAATATTCTTTGGAACTAAATATTAAGGTAAGAGGTAAATATGTGACTAATAATATCTAGAAATATCAAACAGTATTTTCCCACTCAGAGCATCTTTTTTCTTTGAGGGAGTGTTACTTCTCCCAATTATTAAGAATGTTGGGATGGTATTAGGTGTTTGATAATTATGTTATTTACATGACTCAATGAAAGTGGTTTTCCTATGATGGAAATAAATGCAGTTTGTATGTAGAAAATATCTCAACTTTTAAACATACAAACATTTAACATAGGTGTTTATTTCAAACTGTAGGCATTTCTTCATTAAAATATATATTTTTTAAACTGATTAAGAATACTTTTTTGTTGTTGTTGTTTAAAAGTTAAAATTTTGGCGGCTGCCAGTAGATGGCATTCTGGTTTCTGTAAGAGATGTTTATTTAGGGATGGGCTCTTTTCTTTGGAAAGAGGAAAAAGAAACTGACAATAGGATTCTGATTGAAAAGGTTATTAGGCCTTCTTGAGAAAACTGTAGCTATTCTAAAAACAATTAAGTCTCAAACCATGTTTCTTTTATTAAGTTAGTGTAGCCAATCTCCATCAGTTTGTTAACTCTCTAAGTTGTGATTTAGATAAATTTAATGTAATTTTATTGAATGAAAATTTAATGTAAAATATAATGGTTATGCTGATTTTAAGTAAACTAGTGAAAATGGTGTTTTAGCTTCATTCAGAGCACTATAATCAATGATTTAACTTAAGCCAACTGTATTTTATTGCCTACTGACCCAATTCATACATATTAGCCTCAGTTAATCATAAATGACCAGATGATCCAATTTTCTTTTTGTAAAAAATTATCAATCTTGAATTAACTTCTTCTAAATAGTGAACATAACCTAATATAGTCTCCTGCATATAGTAGATGATTATTAGGTGTTTGTTCAATAGATAAATAAGAAAATACACTTAAAACTCACTAAGATATTATTGCTCAATTTATTTGTAAAATTACATAAATTGAAGGTCCTCAAAAACCTCTTTATAAGAAAATCAAATATCTAACATGGACTATGGGTCACTATTCTTTCCAAGGAAGATCTTCCATAATTCTTACATGACTTAGAAGATAATTGAACTTATGCTTATATAGGGAGCTTCTCTGTACAACATCATCCTCAGCAGTTATATGATTTATTTTAGTTCTTGGTAAGTGAGGAATAAGCCCCATGAGCACTAAAAATATAAGAAATTATGTATTTCTAATGTGTTTAGAAATACTTAAAAACCAACATATATAAAGCCATTAAGATAACCTTTTTGCACACTATGACAAAAGAATAAAAAATAATTTTTTAAACAAAGTAAGAAGTGCAAAAAAGATCAGGATAGATGATCATTCAAAATAGCAACCATTTTCCAAATACTGTTTTCTTCTTTAAATTTACAGATAAATAATATAATAATTGCAAAAGGCATCTTTTTATCCAAACAGTACTCCTTAGAAACATGTAATGAAGTATTTTGATATACTGAGCAATTGAAAGTGAATTAAAGGCTATTTTTTAAAATTTAGACTTTTTATTAATTCTGAATTTTTTTCTTGTATTGCTTTAATAAAGTAAGCTCTAGTTTGATAACACTGTAATAAAGCATAAATGATATTCCATGTTAGAAGGAAAAACTCATTCATCCCATTTAATACTTAGAATTTCTGATGCTGGCTATAGAGTTTCCAAAGCTATTGATTTTTCTAAATCACTATTAGATACTTCCACTACAGAAAGTTGAGAAGCATGGACATTTCCGGCTGTCTGTACAATTCAAAATGGCAGATACCTTGCTATTATAAGTAAGGATCTATATAGAACATGATTATTTTAATCCATATAATGTCAGCAAGTTTATCTATTCTTGATGGCCTTGCTTAAAAGCCACTTCCTCCAAAAACTCCCTAATACCTTCAGTATTATATACCTCAATCTCAATTCTCATAGCATTTTATGCCAATTTGTGATATAGTTCTATTTTGTGAAAATGTTTGCACTCTTTTCATGTATGTGTTTTCTTTATCTATTCAATAAATTCTTGAGAGGAATTTTCATTACTGATTTTCTCACAATGCCTTTTATGTACTGGGCCCTCAAATATTATCAAATACGCAATAAAAACTCCTGCAATAAATATAATAATTATTTTTTGAATTAAGAATGTAAAATCAACAAATATGAATAAAATGAATAAAAAAGTGCCGAAATAAGGGATATGATGGCTTGCATGGGAATGAAGATTATACTTATTTCCTGGGGAATAGAATATTATAAATGGTGAATTCAGGCTAATGTTTTGTTTTAGGGGGCTCATCAGTGTTATTTTCCCAGTGGGTTAGTTTCATTCTAGATCAGAATCTCAACGATGAATGCTCATGTAGGTATTCTGGGGGCTTGAAAAATCAATACCAGTTCCTGTGTTCCAACCTTAGAATTTCTAATTTGATATGTTTCACTTTGGCCCTTCCCTCTAGATTATTTAAAACTGCTCCCTATATGATTAAAATATTTAGCTGAGGTAGAGAGCCACTGGTAGAAAAGTATACCAGACCAAAATAACGACTGGTTATGATCCCATGGATTCTTCCTCTAAATAGAGAGCTAGTTGAAGAAGATTTTTCAATATAATTATGCACCCAAGACAATCTTTACTATGAACAAGTATGTAATTTGCTATTTAAAAAATCATTCACACACTTCACAAGACATGTTTGAACTGTGAGATAGTCTCTGGAGGAAATATTGCTTGAAATAGATATTTCCTCATACAGAGGGATTCATATAGGGTTTAGCAAACTAAGGACTTGATTTAAAATTCCAATTCTATTATGGGGTCAAGCTTGTAATCTTAGGCAAGAACACATTTCCTCATTCATAAAGAAAGGGTTATCATCCTTTTTCATGGGATTGTTATGAGGTTTATGTTACAGGGAATTGTTTGTCAAGTGATTAGTGTGCAAGTAGGCCTTTTGTAAATTCTATTATAGTTAGCTCATCAGATTTTTAGCACTATAATCATTCCTGCCTTGGGTTCCTATGCCCGGGTCTTACTATCCTCTTAATTATTGTGGTTCTTATTTAAATTTTACATCTCATCTTCAAAAATTCTTCCTTGAAAATGTCTTGAATTATTTTCCAATGTAAATTATAATCATCCAATCTGTTACCTTCCCTCATCACCTCTCTTTTAAGATCGCTGGTGGTACATTGCAAAAGTGATTCAGTTCCCTGACCTTGATGTATCTGCTTGCTTTGCAACAGAAATTTGTTCCAGGGGTGGAACAAAGGATACTTCTCTATGACCAATACTTTGAGTTTTGTTGAATCTTTGACTTGCTTTGATGAATATCATCTGTGGCAGGTATCTGTGTCAGTGCCAGCCAAGGCCTTTAGAACTCTGGGAGCTTCTGATTGCTCTCTAGACATTCTTTCATTGCTGGGAGAGAGAGCCGGCACACATGGGCAGTGAAGAACCAACATGGACAGTAGAAAGTAAATACTGAGTGCACTTAGAAACTCCTTGAATTATGGATGCACTTCTCAAATTGTTAAAACATGAGAGAAAAAAGCCCAAAAAACTAATAGAAAAGAGGGCAAATATATGAACAGATAATTCATAGATTTTTAAGTCTGTATTATCATTTTAAGTCCATGAAAGGATGTTCACCCTCACTTATAAATTAGAGAAATGGGAATTGAAACTATACTTTCAAACCATTTCTCATTTATCACATTGATGAGAATTAAAAAGTACGACAACACATTCCCTTGGTGAGGCTGTATGGGAAGAGATACTCTCATTTACAGCTGTGAGGAAAGCAAATTGGTAAACCATTTTAAAAGAAAAATAAAAAAATATGTTTAACAAAACTATTTAAACACTCACATTTTAGCAAAGTAATTTTACTTCCAGTAGTTTATCCTGAAGATACATCTCTGAAAATATGGAATGGATATTCCATATGGTTATTCACTGTATGGCTTGGTTTGAAAATATTGGAAAGCAAACAAAATGCTCATATAAAACCAAGTAATTGATTGAATTATGCGAATACTATTACATTGAAAAAAATTACAAAGAACTTATAACCTATATGGAGTGATTTCTGGGATATACAGTTAAATGAGGAAGGAAAAAGCAAAATAGTATCTTCAATATGTTAGCTTTCCATAAAAGATTATGAAGAAGCTGATTCCTACCAAATACTAAGCATACTAGAAACCTCTGTAATTAAAACATAAGGTACTGGGACATAGTGAGACAAACCTATCAGTGGAATAGAATACAAAGTTCAAAACTCAAACAGATACACATGGAAATTAAGTAAACGATAAAATTGTCCTCTCATAGATATAATTTTTAATAAATTGCTCTGGGACATAGATTGTGCTCATTCATCCAAAAAGAAACACAAGCAAGATAAGCAACATGATTGAGATTGGTGCCCCACAGGAAGAAGTGGGAGTAGGGTAGAGAAGATGGAGGGAAGGGCATTGAGTGAAAGAGATGGGAAATGACACTTTTCTGAGTGTAAATTTGATAAAGTTCTGATTTTTAGAACCATATGTTTCACATAGTTAAGAAATAGATCTATAATATCAGCAAAAATTGGAGGACTTGAAAGAAAAAATATGGAATATCAACCGAAACAAGTAAGCCGAAGTGTATTTCAAGTAAATATTACTTACTCCATAAAGATGAGAAGATGGTACTCAGGAAAAATGGACTTAAATAATTTTGGAATAGCGTGTTGACTATATAACTGAAGACTGAAGACAAATCAAATTGTAAATGTACTCCAATCCGTAAGTATTTATCACCATAGTTTGTGTTAGCAATTCTGAAACCAGAATTGTTAGCAATTCTGAAATACCCTGTGTTACGTTCAGGACTGAGCAAATTAGTAAATAGATTTGGATAGTAAGAAACAGGCTGGTCTCTGTTGGGAAAGGAAGTTAGCACTAAGAAAAGGGGGAAGATGAGAATGAGCTCTTTGTTTTTGGAATATTAGTATGAACTGGTGACTTTTAAGAGATAGATACATATAAAAATAAGATTAAAATATATCTTAAAGCCCTAATTAAGTTTGGTGCTACAAGTAATGATTTTAGAATTCACATGCACATTTATAATATTTGTGAGAAAGCTCTCCTAGAATCTCATCAAGCAGGAAAATAAACTAGTATCACGGGGGTGGGTAATCACTTACTCTTGTTTGAAAAGACACCTACTGGGTTCAGAGTATCAGATGAAAGCTAGTTTTTTCAGATGTGTTCACTAGCGCATTGCTGCCAACACTGTGATACATGGATTTGCAGCATCACAACTAAAGCAGAATCATGGGTCCCATCTCAGATCTTCTAAATCAGAACCTCTATTCTAACAAGGTCCCTAGGCAGTTCATGTGCACTTTAAAGATTATGAGGCATTGCTCCAGTAGCAATGAAGGTCAAGAATCCACAGAAATGGTTTTGTAGACTTAAACATCATTGATCATCTTTTACCTATTAGTCATAAACCTTATATGTTCAGTCATAGGTGGACAACCTGAAAACAACTGGATTAATCACATTTAGAAAGTCAACAGCATTTTATTAGCAGCCATAGCAATTTTCTAAAATCATAATATACTAATGAACAAAAACTGTCTTTGCTTCTTCAAAATCAGCAAATACACTACCCTCTGATCTCCTGTCTGCATGACATAGCTATTTGTGAATCCAAATTTGAACTATGATAAAATGTTTTGAAAAATATAGTCTGATAAAAATAATGTGATGCATCTTCTTTGAAAAGATTCTTCATTTGATATTAATACCATCATCTTTGTTTTTGTTTTTGCTAAGAGGAAGTACATATATTTGGACAAATCATATAAACCAATTTAAGGATTTTGACAAGAAATAGAGAGCTCCTGAGATCTATTGACATTGGTGGTAAAGGTTAGGTTGGAGTGTAGCTGTTGATTCTAAACTAGAGCACCATTCCTCTCATTATCCATCTGAAGATGTGGTCTCATATTGACCAGCTGGTAATTGAGTCTGAGAAGGCTTAAATTAGTTATTTCATATAACAACCTATGTTGAAAGCCCCTGCTACCAACTGTTTTCCTTGTGACCAGCTCTTCAAAGCAATAAACCAATTAGTTGAGTCTAGAGGGAGGGCTACAGTTCAGTCTTTTAACCATGAATTGGTGACACGCTTATTCTCATATTTGAATTATACAGTTGGTTAATACAGAATCAAATTGCCCCTCATGAGAAGTGTTGTTTTTTAAGTGTTAGTATTTTTGAAATCATACATGTATTTCTGATTATTTGGTAAGGCTTATGTCCAGGAGTTAATTTCTAAAGGGAATTTGCCAAAGATATTTACTGCCTACTCTCCTCTTTTGCCAGTCTTATTGAAATCATTACTTTTCATTGTGTAATTTTGCAAATTCAAGATTAAATAACCTCTTTCAATACCTTAATTTCTACTTGAAAATTGGTGTCCTGGACTTTTATATCTAGAACTCAATTTTGCTTTTTTGAATCTCCAGACATCTACCCTCCAACCCTCTATGAGTAAAAAGAGAACACAAACATTCATTCTGTCATTTGATTTTCATAGATTTACATGAGCCTATCTGGTTGTGGAAGAGGTTATCAAAGGCCTTTTCTACCAAACGCTGCTTGCAGCTAACCTATGCAAAATTCCATTAGAGCCTTGGAAAGTAGAAAAAAGAAAAACCATAATAATTTCAAGTGAAATCTTTTCCAAGATATTTTAGTGCTTGAGGAAAAGGACATTTGTTATAGGTAGACTTAAAAAAATACTAAATTTTTCAAGTTAGTAGCAAATATGTTGTAGCTCAAATGGCTGAAATTTTTTTTTAGGTCTTAATTATTCATCAAGTCTCAGTAGTGCTATCATTTTGCCTAGGTATTTGTTTCTTAGACCAAATTAATTAAGAAAAAGGACCATAAACCATGGTAGATGAAATGCAGGTTTTCTGGTATATGAAATACTTCAAGCTCTGTACTTTTTTGCTTTACATTTTAAGGTCTTACACTCCTCATCATGTATTAAGCCTATAGACTGTTGACCTAACATTTAGGGCTTTCTTGTAATGAGAATTTTGAGTCATTTAATATGGACATATTTACAGATATGAATAAAGTAAAGCAAATAAGCATTTCTCACTTAAAAGACTGAAAAGAGAACATACCTGCTTAGAATAGCAGAGGCAAAGGACATGGAAGACAAGGTAAGGTCTTTTGATTCAATCAGTTCGCCACTTAAATCCTGGCGTCAGAATATCTATGCTAAGCAACTTGGTACGTTACCAACCTTTCTGATCCTCAGATTTATTGTCAATACAATGTGGAAATTACCAGATGTAATATTAAACATTTAGCTATCACTTTTGAAGAATTTGAACTTATGGATGCAGGAAGCCAGTAACTCTTTAAGTCATTCTTGACCTTGGGCTGGAACCAATGTTAACCTTTTAGTTGCTACAACAGACTGTGGTGTGGGAATCTTGGGAAGGTACCTGGGGGTCAGAAGCAGTGGGAATAGTTGGGGAGAAAAGTTTTGGAACTATAGCTATTAACTAACCAGTAACAAATTAAAAATACATATATATTTAATTGGTGCATAAGACAGTAATGCCACTTTTGTTTAGTGTGATGATCACATGGGGGTAATGCATATATAAAATGGTTCATAAAAGTGAATTGATAAATTTGTGGTAAAAATAAAATGTCAAATAAAATGGAAAACAGAGGGAAATGAAAGAAAGTTCATATTTAGTAGAAAATTGCAGCCAGAATAACATTAAGACAAAATTTCTACATGTTTTAGAGTTTAATTTGCTCATAAGTGAAAAAAATCAATGGTAATATTCAAATATAAAGACTCTTAAGAACTGTGAAAGGTTTGAGATTTTTGTCCCACTTGAAAGCTAACAAATTAAACTGCCATGGTTTTAGGGAGGCTGATGGTAGACATGTGATCACTGGGTCAAAGCACAAAGACATTATTACTCATGGTCCTGCAAGCAGCAGGAGCATCAGCACATTTGTTTCAGTATCCCTTGTCCTGAAGTCACACTAAGCAATGTCAATGGGCCCAGATTAAAGCCTGCATGCACAGTGGGCTGGATTACAAAAGAATTCTGAATTTCGACCAGAAAAATATTTTTTTTAAAGAATTTTATTTATTCATGAATGAGAGAGAGAGAGAGAGTAGAGAGAGAGAAAGCACAAGCAGGGGGAACAGCAGAGGGAGAAGGAGAAGCAGCCACCCCCCCCCCCCCCCACTGAGTAGGAGCCTGAGGTAGGGCTCCATCCCAGGACCCCAGGACCCTGTGATCATGACCTGAGCCGGACGCAGATACTTAACTAACTGAGCCACCCAGGTGCCCCCAAACAAATCTTTAAAAATGAGTAGGAAACTTGTGGGCACTTCCCTGTGGAGGCAGACACTATCTCCACCTTCAAAAAATGTTCGTTATACAAAATCCTTGAAAAGATAGCCTGGAATAAAAGATAATCAGTTCCCCTGTTGACATGACGTGTAGAAACAGAGACTCAGGAAGAATTGATTCCCCCCAAAACTGGAAATTTTCTTTCATTTTTATTTGTCTGAAGTATTTTAGATATGTTACAAAGTGATTCAAGGAAAGTGTAAAATCAAGTACATTGTTAAAGTTTTCATTTTATAAACATTTTAGACTTGCAGAAAGAGTATGAGGGTAAAATAGAGATTTCTCATAGTCCCCATACTGGGTTTCCCCTATTATTACCATCATTCAACATGATGGTTCGTTTGTTACAATTAATGAGGCAATATGGATATGGTACTATTAACAAAAGCCTATACTTAATTCAGATTCCTTGATTTCTAACAAAGTCTCTTTTTGTTTTAAGATTCCGTTCAGGATACCACATTGCATTTAGTCCTCATGTCTCCTTAAGCAGCTCTTGCCTGTGATAGTTTTCCCTACTCTCCTTGTTTTTGATGACCTTGACAGTTTTGAGGAGTATTGGTAAGGTATTTTGCTGAATGTTCTTCCATTGAGATTTGTTTGATATTTTCCTCATAATTAGACGAAAGTTACATGTTCTTGGAAGGGAGACCACAGAAGTAAAGTGTCATTTTTATCACTTCAGTGTACCCACTATTATCATATCAAGGAACACATTGTCAATCTGACTTAGCACTGAGGATATTAATCTTGATCGCGAGCTGAGATATTGTTTGTCAGGTTTCTCCATTATAAGGTTACTATTTTTTTTTTCTTTTTCATATCATTCTTTGGAAGGAAATCACTATGCCCAGCCCACACTTATGGAGTGAGGAGTCATGCTCCATCTCCTTTACAGAAGAATGTGTACATAGGTAAATTATTTAGAATTCTGTATATGAGATTTGCCTATTCTCCCTCATTTATTTGTTTAGTCACTTGTTTATATTATGTACTCAGAGATTTATTTTATATTTAGAGTTATAATCCAATACAGTTTTGTTTATTTTTTTGCTTCAGTTTTGGCCATTGATAACTCTTCCAGTTGGCTCCTGTGTCCCTTTGACACATTTCCACCATTATGTGTGTGTAAGTGTGTTTACACTTCCTTATTTTCTGACACTACCAGTGCTCTAGGCTCATCTTGTATATTTCCCATTCCATTCTAGAGTTTCTTCAAGGAGCTCTGTTTTGTTTTCCATTGGAGAATAGTAATAAAAATAGTATCTGAGTACTACGTGTGTTCATAATGAGATGTACTATTATGATTTAGAGTTAGTTGCTTCTAACTATTCTGATTTGACAGTTCAAGGAAACACATGTGTGTATACCAACCCCTGTATATTCACATACCAGTGCGTATGTTACACATAATTTCTGTATGTAACCATCTGCATGCATATTAAGCAAAATGAGTTCATACTGATGATTACAACTCTAATCCATGGATCATTCTAGCCTCCTATAGCATCTGCTTATATGTAACCTTCCAATCCAACAGTGAATAATTTGACTCCCATCATTAACCTTACGTTTACTTATTGTTCAGTTTGATATATATAACAGTGATAGTGAACACATATTGTTGTGGGAAATAACTTTATCAATTAAGAGTACCGTGTTTAGTACAGTTGCCTTTACCTTTAATCATACAGTCTCTAATGAATTCCAAATTTACTTTGGCCAACACTTTCCCCCTACCCCCACCTTATCCTTTTCCGTGAGCTTTTTTTCACATATTTGTGATACAGTTATTTTGTTTGTCACATTCTTATTCCATACTAGGAGCTCCAGATATCCAAAATGATATTTATTTAAACTTGCATACATTAAGATTCATTCTTTGTGCTGAAAAGTTCTATGGTTTTTGACAAATTCATAGTGTCATGTATTTGCCATTACAGTATTATAAAAAAAAAATAGTTTCACCATCATAAAAAACCATTTGCATTTTACCTATTTAACCTTTTCTCTCTCCCCTAAACTCCTAATAACCGCTGATCTTTTTACCATGTGCATAGTTTTGCTTTCTGCAGAATATCATATGTTACAGAGACTTCATACACTGGCTTCTTTTGCTTAGCAATGAGTACTTAAGATTCACTCGTGTCTTTTTGTGGTATGATAGGTCACTTCATTTTATCACTAAATGATAAATTGCCAAACTTTCAAAGTAAATATACCATTTTTAATTTCCGCTAGTAATGAACAAGATCCGGTTGTTCTACCATTCATTTTCACTATCATTTCTTTAAATTTTAGCAACCCTTATATGAGATTTTAAGAGAATTATTTGTTATTAATTATGTCATTTATTATTTCATGGAACCAGATTTTGGTTGTGTTGATTTTCTTTTTGTTGTTACTGTTTTGTTTTCAATATCACTGATTTATGCTCTAATTTTTATTATTTTCTTCTTCTTGTTTTAGGCTTAAATGGCTCTTTTTTTTTTCACTAGTTTCTTAATGATGAAGGTTAAGATATTGGTTTTTAGATCTTTCTTTTTTTCTTCTATATACACTTAATACCATAAAATTCTGTCAAAACCTCGTTTTTACTACACTGCACGTAATTTGACATGTTATAGTTTCATTTACATTGAAAAATTTGAATTTCTCTTGGAACTTGTTACTTGGCTCATGTGTTATTTAGAAGTATGTGGATTACTCTGCAAATATTTGGGGATTTCCAAGCTTTCATTCTATTATTAATATCTAGATTAATTTCATTATGATATGAGAACATATTTTGTATGATTTTTATTCTTATACTTTTCTTTTTTTAAAAGATTTTATTTATTTATACATGAGAGACACAGAGACAGAGAGAGCCAGAGACACAGTCAGAGGGAGAAGCAGGCTCCATGCAGGGAGCCGGATATGAAGGCGGTGCTAAACCGCTAAAGCCACCTGGGCTGAAGGCGGTGCTAAACCGCTGAGCCACCTGGGCTGCCCATTCTTATACATTTCTTTAGGTGAATTTTATTACCCCAAATGTAGTCTATCTTGGTGAAAATGCTTCATGTAAGCCTGAGAAGAATGTATATTTTTTGTTGTTGAATGGAGTATTATGTCAATGTCTCTTCCTTTATTTATGTAGATCTGAGATTTGGCCTATATCATTTTACTTCTGCTTGAAGAGTTCCTTTTAACGTTTTGCAAGGACAACTGGTGGTAATGAATTTTCTCAGTTTTTGGTTGTCAGAGAAAAGTTTTCTTCATTTTTTAGTATGATTTTTCTAGGTATATAATTGTAGGCTTTTTTTTCTTTGAATAGTTTAAATATTTCGGTCCATTGTTTTGTTGCCTGCATAGTTTCTGGCAACAAATGTACTGTAATTCTTATTTTTATTACTTTATGAAGTAGTTTTCTTTCCCTCTGGATTCTTTTTTTTTTTTTTTTAAGATTGTATTTATTTATTCATAGAGACAGAGAGAGAGAGGCAGAGACACAGGCAGAGGGAGAAGCAGGCTCCATGCAGAGAGCCTGACGTGGGACTCGATCCAGGGTCTCCAGGATCATGCCCTGGGCTGCAGGCGGCGCTAAACCGCTGCGCCACCGGGGCTGCCTCCTCTGGATTCTTTTAAGATTTTCTTTTGTCTTTGTTTTTCTGCAGTTTATTTTTTATTTATTTTTGTATTTTTATTTTATTTTTTGTTTTTCTGCAGTTTAAATACTTAATATCTTGTGCAGTATTCGTGATATTTATCCTACTAGATTATCTCTAAGCTTCCTGGATTTGTGCTTTTGTGTCTACCATTAATTTTGGAAAGTTCTCTGTCATTATTACTTCAAATATTTCTTTAGCTCCATTCTTATTTCTTCTGATAACATGTATGTTACATCATTTGAAATTGTTCTTCAGTTCTTGAATATTCTGTTCACTATTCTTATTTTTTCCCATTATATTTCAATTTATGAAGTTTTCATGACCTGCATTCACTTATTGATTTTTCATTTGTGTCTAATCTGTGGGCATATTTCATTCTTGCTGCAGCATTTTTTATTTTAAGCATTTCCTTTTCTTAGAATTTCCATCTTTTTGCTTTCATTGCCAATTTATTCTTATGTATTTTCTACTTTTTTTTTTAGACACTTCAGCACATTAATCAGTTAATTTAAACTCTGACAATTTTGTCATCTGTGTCATGTCTGAGTCTGGTTATGATAGTGTTTTGTTTCCTTAGACTGTTTTTTTTTTTTCCCCTCTGTTTGTTTCCTTCTTTTTTCTTTTCTTTTCTTTTTTATTCTTTTCTTTTCTTTTCTTTTTTCTTTTTTCTTTTCTTTTCTTTTCTTTTCTTTTCTTTTCTTTTCTTTCTTTTTTTTCTTTCCTTCCTTTTTTGTATTTGGCATGACTTGCAATTTTTTGTTGAAAGATGGATATTTTGTATCAGGTATTAGGAACTGATTTTAATAAACTGTTAGTGTGAGGATTTATTTCCATCTGCTTATGAGTTGAACTGTGTTTAATATTTACTGTAGCTATAAGTGCAAAAGTTCTAGTGTCCTTTCCATCTCCTCTCTTATCTTTTCTGAGTACTCTTCTTCAGAGAGTTTGCACTTGGATCTCTTTATACGTAATCCATTATTATCATACCTTGTTTATGTGGTGGTTATATGTGGAAGAGGAGAAGTTTTATATAAAATTCTGATTAAATCATAATCATTTGTGGTCTTTTGTCTTTGCACTGTGACCTATAGAAGCGTTTCTCTATTGTTGTAGCTTTGTAGCTCCCTCAGATCATGGAGGAAGCAAGAGGGGGATAGAGCTGAAAAAATGATATTTCTCCAGGTAGGATAAACTCTGGCAAAGGCTTTTATTCTAGGTGTAGGCATTTATTATGTGGAATGTACTGACCATATTTTGGAATGATTATTTTTCACCTTCCTCTGCCACAGCCACAAGAACACCTGTCTTCGATCTTCAGATGGAATCCCTTGTTCCTAAATGGTATGGTACCTGGGTGATGAAACCCCCCAAAGTGTGTGTTGGGGGGTTAGGAGTCCAAGACTACAGCCCCAAGTATCTCACTTTGATGCTACTCTATGTTCCAGCAATTTATCAAAATTTCCAGTTAAGTACTCCTAGTAACTTGTTTCTAGTGGGTACTTCCACTCTAGATAAGCATATCTAGATAAGCACTCAACTTGTCCATCTCTCTAGGTTGGGTGGTGGTTTGCCCTACAATGTTAGTTCTCTGGTGGGTGTCAGAAAAGTTGTTGATTTTCAGTTAGTTCAACTTTTTTCTTATTGTAAGGACAGAGTGACAACTCCTAAGCTTTTTTACATGTCAGAGTTAAAACCAGAAGTAAAGCATTTTATTTTTCAGGCATAAGTACAAGTGAAACATTAGGTCACCGTTAGCAAATTGCGATAGTATATGATATATTGATGGCTGGGGGAAGTGACAAAATGAGGATCATCATCATCGTCATCATCATCAAAACTCTGCAAAGGAAGGAACTATAATATGACTCTTTTCTAAATTATCATGAAATGATGAGTTGGGGAAAATAAGTTAGAATAGCTCTATTTGTGTCATCTCATCTTTTCTCAAATAAGAAGCCCTCACCTCCTGTAAAGGAAGACTTCTGAAAAGAAATGTCAATCAATACCTGCATAAAAGCAGTTCCTCCAGCCAAAGGAATTTTATAAAAGCATTTGTATATTTTCTATGAATGTAAAAATTATTCTCCTTCTTGAATGTACAGTTTTGTAAAGAATAAAAGTGAAAAGGTCTAAGTGAATCTTAAGAGAGAAATTGTGAGCTTGGCATACTGGTTTTAATAATTGAGTTGAGATATGCTTTTCCAATACAGTCAAATTTAAGTTTCTCAAAATTTGGCTCTCATTTTTGATCTTGCTGTGAATATTCTTTTTTATTTTTATCACCTGAATCCTTGTGTCTAACAATTTGCTATTGCTACCATCTTTTTTTTTTTTTTTGCACATAATACTTATTTTATTTTATTTATTTATTTTTTTTATTTTTATTTTATTTATTTATTTTTTTTAATTTATTTTTTATTGGTGTTCAATTTACTAACATACAGAATAACCCCCAGTGCCCGTCACCCATTCACTCCCACCCCCCGCCCTCCTCCCCTTCCACCACCCCTAGTTCGTTTCCCAGAGTTAGCAGTCTTTACGTTCTGTCTCCCTTTCTGATATTTCCTACCATCTTTAATCACTTTTTGTCAACGCTTATGTTTGTAATAATTTTTCCCCAACTAATCCTAATGTTCTTGTATTTTTTGAAGAATATCCAACTTTCTTCTTGAACTTTCAATTCAGTGTATTACCTGACATACTTCATAAACTAAAGGTGTAAGACATCATTATGTAAGAATTCTTTGGGGTCTCTGCCTATTATTGAATATTCAATTAAAAAGCTAAGCAACAACGTATAATAAGAATTATATACTGTGACTAAGGGGGATTTGTTCCAAATATACAAGGTTGGTTCAGCATTTGATAATCAATCAATATAATCCAACGTAACAAGGCTAAAAAAGAAAAATCATATAATCATATCAATTGATAAGACAAAGCATTACACAGTCCAACATACCTTCCTGATAAAAACTCTCAACAAATTTGGAATAATAAAACCTTTGTAACTTGATAAAGAACATCTACAAAAGGCCGATAGCTATCATTGTACATAATATCTATGGACTATTACCTTAATGTTAGTTGGAGGTCTTTCTCTAAATTGAGAACAGGACATATTCTTAATGTTCTCTCTTATCTTTCTTCACATTGCACTGGAAGTCCTTGTTAGTGAAATAAGATAAGAAAAAAAATAAAATATACTGACTGGAAAGGAAGAAAGAAAAATATCATTATTCACAGATGAGATAACTGTCTATGTATTGTAATCTTAGGAAATTGACAAAAATTGCTGAAACTAATAAACAAATATATCCAGTTTGCAGGATGCTAGGTTATTACACAATAATACATGGAAAAACAAAAGACACAGAAGAGTCAACATATTACTGATGTAGAAAAACCTCACATTACCTGACTTAAAGACTTAAAATAAGCTACAGTAATCAAGACAAAGTGGCATTGGTGAAAGAAGAAGCACATAGATCAACAGAACACAATAGAACAGAAACAGAATCATACAAATAGAGCCAACTGATCTTTGACAAAGGAGCAAAAGTAGTTCAATGGAGAAATGGTAGCCTTTTAAACAAATGGTGCAATTTCTCCATATCCTCACCAAAACCTGTCACTCCTCCCTTCACCCTTTTTATCTTAGTAGGTACAAAGCAGTATCTCATTGGGGCTTATTCCCATTTCCCTAATGACTAAGGATGTTGAGCATCTTCATATGTGCTTCCTTTTATTGAGTTGTGAGAATTAATTATATATTTGGGATACTAAACTCTTATCAAATATATGGTTTGTAAATATTTTCTGCCACTCTGTAGGTTGTATTGATAATGTCTTGATAATGTTCCCTCATGGGTGAAAGTTCTAAATTTTGATGAAGTCTCATTTATCTATTCTTTTTCTTCATGTTTTGAATTTATATCTAAGAATCCTTTGCCAAGTCCAAAGTCAGTAAGATTTGCCCCTATGTTTTCTTCTAAGAGTTTATGGTTTTATTTAGTTTGTGATCTTTTTTGAGTTACTGTTGACATATAAGAGTTAAGGGTCCAACTTTATATTTTTGCATATAAATATCTAGTTATCCCCAAATTATTTGTTGAAGAGACTATTCTTTTCCCCATTGAGTAATATTGAGTAATCTTGGCACCTCTGTTGAAAATCAGTTGCCCATGAACCCATGGGTTCATTTCTAGAGTCTCATATCTATTTCATTGGTCTATACATTCACCCACACTGTTTTGATTACTATAGTTTTACAGAAAGTTTTGAAAATGAAGAGTTTGAGTCCTCCAGTTTTTTTAATTTTTATTTTTATAGATTGTGTTGGCTGTTTAGGAACCCTTGAAATTCCATGTGAACTTAGAGGACAGCTTTTCCATTTTTACCAAAAAGACCTTTAGCATTTTGATAGAGATTTCATAGAGATTATAGATCACTTTGAGTATCTTAACAATATTGTTAATATGCTAGCTTAACAATATTGTTTTCTTATCTATGAACACAGATGCCTTTTCATTTATTTAGGTTTGCTAAATAAATTTGTTTTTTGTCCTATATTTTCTTTATTCTTCTTCTCCTCTAATTATACTTCTTTTGAATTAATTGAATTTTTCTTAATGCTTTTATTTAATGATTATTTTGGGGTTATTAGCTATATCCATCTTCTTTTTGTGGCTGTTCAAAGGATTAAAATATACATCTTTTATTGATCATAATTGAGGTTCAAATAATATTACATTCCTTCAATGTACACTTTGAGAATATTACAATAGTATCTTTCCCTCTTTCTTCCATTCTTTTTTCTTATCCCCTTCTATCACATTAACAATTTCTAACATTCATCAGTCTTTGGGTAGATTCTAGTTTCTTTCTAGAGTCATTTTTCTCAACCTAAAGAACTTCCTTGAACATTTCTTATAATATACATCCAGCAGCAACTGACTTTATCATCCTTACTCATAGAACAACCCTTCACTTTGTCATCTTTATTGGTATATATATTTTTACAAGCTATAGAAATTCTAATTTGTCAGATTTTTCTCTTAACTCTTTTCAAATGATATTTCATTGTGTTTTGTTTGCATAATTTCTGAAAAAAACTCTGAACTTCTGATCTCAGTTCTTGTGCATGTGCCTTCTTTTTATGGGTGTTTAAAAAAATTTAAATTTCTGGAATCCCTGGGTGGTTCAGCGGGTTTGGTGCCTGCCTTTGGTCCAGGGTGCGATCCCGGAGTCCCAGGATCGAATCCCATATCAGGCTCCCAGCATGGAGCCTGCTTCTCTCTCTGCCTGTGTCTCTGCCTCTCTCTCTCTATGTCTATCATGAATAAATAAATAAAATATTAAAAAAAATTAAACGTCTTTTCAACAAGTCGTTTTTTGTGTGTGTTTATTCTATTTGAAGTTACTTGATATCTTGGATATTTATAGTTATCAAATTTAGAAAATTTTCTATTGTTAATTTTTCAAATTTTTTATGTCTCTCCTTAATCTCTTTCTGAATTTCTAATTACATATACATTAGACTATTGTTAGTTTTGGGTCTCTTATCTCTATATGCTACACTTAAAAAAAAAAAAGATTCTATTTATTCATTTGAGAGAAAGAAAGCACAAGAGCATGAGCACAAGCAAGGGGCAGAAGAGAAACACAAGCAGACTCCCTGCTGAGCAGGGAGCTGGACTCTGAGCTTGATCCCAACCCCAAGATCATGACCTGAGCCAAAGTCAGATGCTTACATGACTGAGCCAGCCAGTCACCTCTCTATGATATATTTTAAAAATCATTTCTGTTGTGATGTCTTCAAGTTTATTGACCTTTTATTTTGCAATGTTTTTCTGCTGTTGACAGCAAAATGTTACATTTTTATTTCCAAAACCTTTTAATTCCAGATCTTTTATCTCCAGAATTTAATTTGATTCTTTTTGATATCTTATATCTCTCTCCTTGTTATGTACATGTTTTTCTTTAAATTCTGAAGCACATTTATAATATTTATAACAGCTGTTTTAAAGTTCCTATCTTCTAATTCTATCATTTATTATGTTTGTTTCTAATGACTATTTATTCTTGATATGTTTTACTTTTTATTTATTTATTTTTTAAAAGATTTTATTTATTTATTCATGAGCATACACAGAGAAGAGAGAGAGAGAGAAGCAGAGACACAGGCAGAGAAAGAAGCAGGCTCCATGCAGGGAGCCTGATGTGGGACTCGATCCCAGGTTTCCAGGATCATGCCCTGGGCTGAAGGCGGCGCTAAACCACTGAGCCACCTGGGCTGCCCTGTTTTACTTTTTAAAAAATATTTTATTTATTTATTCATGAGAGACACAGAGAGAAGGAGAGACATAGGCAGAGGGGGAAAAAGACTCTCCATGTGGATCCTGATGTGGGACTTGATCCCAGGACCCTGGGATCATGACCTGAGCCAAAGGCAGATACTCAACCACTGAACCACCCAGGTGCCCCTTACTTTTTTTTAATTAATCAGATGTTCAATAAATTTTTGAATGCTTGCCAGATGTTGGGAATTCTATAAGGTTGAGTGTCGAATTATGTTATATTTCGTTAAAGAATGTGCTTTATTCTGGGAGGTAGTTTTTCTGAGAGTTGCTTCAGGCTCATTTTAAGCTTTTACAAAGTGAATCTAGATACCATTAGTGTATAGCTAGTTTCTCTCCACTCCACAAGCCAGGCTTTTCTGAGTCACTACAAAAAGCCTCATATGTATATTATCTTCACTTTAGTTGGTGGGTTTTTAAATTATTCCCAGATCTCCCTGAGCTCTAGAATTATTATGCTTATAGATTTTTACTATTTTTTTCCTATAGTTATTCTATGCTAGCTTCATGGAATTTCACATGTGACAGATTGGTATTCAAGTGAAGCCACAATGAAGCTCTTTCTCTGTTCTGCTCCCTACTATCTGGTACTCTGGCCTATAAATTCTAGAAAACTGCCTCCCTAAATACTAAGCTTTGCTTTTTTCACTCAGTGAGACTTCAAACTCTGCTTTTCTATACTCTCTTGCCCCTATTGGCAAATTGCCTCCAGTCAGAAAATGAGCATTAGGGTAAGTTTCATCTCATTTCCCCCCCCCTTCTAGTTAGCCAACGAAGAGCAAATTGTACCACAGTATTTCTTTATGAGTGGAAGCAAGATTTACAAATTATTTTTTAAATTGCTAAACAAAAGGATTTTAAAAAGAAAAGTTTCCTAAATATTTTTCAGAAATTTAAATGTTTAAAAATAACAAGGAATACATCAATTTTGAAATCAATTTTGACTCATTTTTTAATAGTCTGAAAAATCCCAGTTTTGTAACTTAAAATTATTGGAATTTCATTCTCAATACCATCAGTAATGTGTTTCTTTTAAAAAACCTTAAAAGCCTTTCATGGATTATATCATTTGCTACATTTTGCAGGTAAAAAAACTTGTAATACACAAAGCTCAAGCAAATTAGTGTTAAAAGTATAAGTTTTTTTTTTTTTTAATTTATTTATGATAGTCACACACAGAGAGAGAGAGAAAGGCAGAGACACAGGCAGAGGGAGAAGCAGGCTCCATGCACCGGGAGCCCGATATGGGATTTGATCCTGGGTCTCCAGGATCGTACCCTGGCCAAAGGCAGGTGCCAAACCACTGTGCCACCCAGGGATCCCTAAAAGTATAAATGCAATTAGCCAATGAATAGATTTCAAATCAGTCAAGCAAGCCTCATAATTCATTTACTTATCCATCCACAAAGTATGTATTATTCATACTCAAACTTTTTCATGAATAATCTTTACTTTTATTTCTTAGACCCAAGTTTGTTTCCTACACCCATTTTTGTCTTGTTTTCATCAGGTTCCTGCAATTGGCTGGATTTGTTGCATTTGCTTACTTTGCAAATGTCTGAGTACTCTGTGACTATTTCCAGCATGAAAAACTTTTAACTCCTTGTTTTTCTCCTCCATTATTTTTCTGAAGGCAAACACAAATGCTTTTTTACTTTGCTGTGAAGAAGCTACATAGGGAATTTGTTTTCAATGGAGTAGTTATAATACTTGCTAATTTTATAAGCAACTGAGGAAAACTTGAATTAGTTATCCAAAAGAGAGTCATATTCCTTTCTTTCTTTCTTAATTCCCTGTATTATGCAAACTGGAAAGTGAGAATATCACTTTCTCAGACTCCCTTACAGCTATACATTTTCTTACAGTTAGACATATACAATGAACTGCAAACACAAGCCATAAGGTGGTTTTTATGGGAAAATGTGTTAAAAGTAACGAGATACCATTGGGACTTTTAACCTTGGCTTATTTATTTTTTAAATAAAAATTTTTAAAAATTTGGATTTCATGCTTAGAGCATGGATACCACCTTACAACAAAGTCAGAAACATTAAGATAATGTCTAAATTCCAACAATGCAGAAATATGATACAGCCTGGATCACTGACCCTGGGTCCTTGAGCAGGTGCACCTTAGGGGCTGCCTACATTTGAGCTTCTTTTAAAATGAGATGGATAAATAATGATTTCAGCCATCTCTACTTATATTCTTTGGCTTTCAGTCAAATGAATCTGTATCTGATTCAAATATATTCTCTATTTCATAATTTCTGACTGCCTTATATAACAGAAGACCCTACTGGCACTGCTACTCTGGAAATAGAAATTTATTCAAAACCTCCACTCCTAGGAAAGGATAATATTAATTCATTTCCTTAAGTAGAAGACGCTCAGGACAGAATAGATGAGTAAACTCCATTTTTCATTTTTCACTGAACTTCTAACAAGTTCAATGAATAATACTTTTTAGTGTGTTTCTAATAGAGTGCATTTTTCTTTTTTTTAAGATTTATTTATTTATGAGAGAGAGAGAGAGAGACAGAGAGAGAGAAGAGTTGGGGAAACAGAGAGAGAGGGAGAGAGAAACTAGCAGACTTCAATGCTGAGTGCAGAGCCCGATGTGAGGCTAGATGGGGGTTTCCTGCAGGGCTTGATCCCACCACCCTTAGATCACAACTGGAGTTGAAACCAAGAATCAACTGACTGTGCCACCCAGGTGCCCCTAAGAGTGCATCTTTCTAAACCACTAGTCAATATAATCTACAGTAAATGTTTTTCTTATCTTCTGGTGGATTAATTGCTGCCTGTCTCCTCAAGTTTTAACTATCTGAAGTAGATTTGGTACTATATTGTTCCCATGGTTACCTAAGTTTTTAACTTCCTTTATTTAATTTAACAAATTTAAGGGAGGAGGATTTTCCCTAAATTTGTTTAACATGAGAACTATAAAGGGAATTAATGAACTATAATCTTCATTTCTTCACTAAGGGATTCTGTTTAGAAGCTTGACTCTCCAATCATACCATCTCAGATTTGATTCTAAACTCTGATATTTACTAGTTATGTGATTTTTAGACAAGCTATTACATTTCACAAAGTCTCAACTTATTTTTCTTTACAATGTGGATAACATATATCTGGGTCATACAGTTGCAAGAATTAAATGGAGTAATGTGTTTATGCTCAGTTCAGTGTCTAATACAAATTATTTTTCTTTGATAAATTCAATCTTTTATTTTAAGATTTTACTTATTTATTCATGAGAGACACAGAGAAAGAGAAGCAGAGATATAGGCAGAGGGAGACGCAGGCTCCATGTTGGGAGCCTGATGTGGGACTTCATCCCAGGACCCTGGGATCACAACCTGAGCCAAAGGCAGATGCTCAAACACTGAGCCACCCAGGTGTCCCTATAAATTCTATCTTAATTCATGATAGCTATTGTTACTTTTAGTGTTAATTATTATTCAGCAGTTGAGATTGTGGCATGCTGTTAATTCAAATTACTTTCTTAATTTGTATTAACCACCAAAATCAAGTTGGTGAAAATTAGATTAACCCACAAAAAACCCGTCTTTACATATATGTAGACAAAGTTGCTTTTGTTTAGCACAATATGAAGTGAATATTTATTAATATCCAATTAATCATATTATAGATGACATGGTCAAAATAATATGTAAATCAGTGGGTACCAATATACTTATAGGATTTAGATCATGCATATAATTTCCACTAATTTGGCTCAGTTTGTGAATACACGATTCCATAAACTTGATAAGAATTTAGTTTTCATGAACTGAACAATAGACCATTTGAATAGCTTGATATGGAGTCCAATTATTAACGTATTACTAAAACATTTAGAGGTAGATGCATTAACATAAAAAAAGAGGTTTGAACCTTCCACATTTCACAGTTTCATGTTGTTATGTTGTATATTAGTTGCATAACAAAGTACTGCAGATGAGTGGCTCCAACATTGGAAATTTCTTTTTTTTCTTTTTTAATATTTTATTTATTTATTCATGAGGGACACAGGGAGAGAGAGAGAGGCAGAGACACAGGCAGAGGGCGAAGCAGGTTCCATGCAGGGAGCCTGATGTGGAACTCGATCCCGGGACTCCAGGATCATGCCCAGGACGAAGGCAGGTGCTAACTACTGAGCCACCCAGGTGTCCCTGGAAATTTATTTTCATAGTCTTTGAAATTAGGTGATCTTAGAAACCTGAGATCAAAGTGTTGGCTGGGTCGATTTCTTATAAGGCCTTTCTCCTTGGCTTAGAGATGGCTATGCCTCACAGGTCTTCACATGGGTTTCTTTCTGTACATTTCTGCATTCTAATCTCTTCTGATAATCGTATCAGTCATATTGGATTAGGGCTCACCTTTATGATGTCATTTTGTTATCTCTTTAAAGATCCTATCTCTAAATACAATAACTTTCTGAAATCTAAATGTTAGGATTTCAACATGAATTTTGGGAGGATGCAGTTCAGCCTGTAACATGGGGGTATTAGATTGTGAAATAGTGGATCCAGAATGGAACATTTCCTAACTTGATATGTTCAGAACTTCATTAAGTGAACTAAATCATATATTAATTCTAATGGTTTTCTTATTATAAAAAAAAGATGGTGTCATAATAATTGATAGATTTCCTTTTAACGTATCTAATAGTTTTTTTTTAAGATTTTATTTATGAATAAACATTCATGAGAGACACACAGAGAGAGGAAGAGACCTAGGCAGAGAGAGAAGCAGGCTCCCTGCAGGGAGCCTGATGTGGGACTCGATCCCAGGACCCCTGGCATCACAACCTGAACCAAAGGCAGATGCTCAGCCCCTGAGCCACCCAGGTGCCCCACTAATAGTTTATTTTGAAAATCATCTGCCAAACTTAGTTTTTAAATGAATGCTTTGGGAATTTCTTATTCTCTTTGCTTGGTCACAAAATGGATAACAAATTCAAAAGTATGGCTTAGGTAGTTAGAGAAACCTAATTTGAAATTTATGCAAGGCTGAGAACATTTGAATGCCTTGTCTATGTATTTGTAGAACCTTATGGAATCTATCATTTATTCTCTTTAAGATTAAAGGTTAATTTTTTTAACTAAATTTCTAATCATAAGCTTGCTGCTATTGTATATTTTTTGCTTAACTTTTTCTTCTCTTTTTATTGCATCTCTGAAAATGTGATTTAGGTAAATTCCTATTTATCATAATTATTATCATCTGAGTACCAGTAGAATTATTTTTTAGCAGATGATAATATTTATAATAATTGATTATGTGCCAGCTATGTATACATAACATATGAGGAAGTCATTGAAAGCACAATATTTATTTTCCTTGTCTAATGTGCCATAGTGTTTCAACAATTCAACAATTGCAATGCTAAAAAAGAAAAAAAAAAAAAAAAAAAGGAGAGAGAGAGTAATGTTTGATGGGGCACAGGGAACTAACTGTTCCCCAGAGACTCACATAGAATAGCGTGTGATAAGTTCCAAGGAAGCATTTGAATAGTAGCGACATTTTCTTTAATGTCTGCACAGCTGTAATACAAATTAGCTAAAAATAACAAAATGTATAAATGCAATCTAGACTCATTGCATCTATTTTCCCCACTATGTATTCTTTTGAAAGTTACTTTCCTCTAGTAGATACATACTATGCATAATTATGTCTTTATATATTTGCTGCATAAGTATGTTTGGCTTTACAAGTTTTCATATTAGCTGGTTATGTAACACAGTGTGCCATGTTGTCCTTTGTTAAAAATTTCCAGTGGTTTACGTTATTTTCCATAAATGAATTAGGAAACCCCAGAAAATTGGTTACAGAAATTGAAATGGGATTGGTAGGATCCATTCTGAAACCTGCCTTTTGGTGTTTACCTCAAAGTGTGCTTGTGTGTGTTTGCTTGATTTACATTTAGCAATATCTAAGTGCAAATAGTAATCATACACCAAAGTAAACGGGACTATACGCAATTGCTCCCTTCGTTTCTTCAATTGCAGTTGCAATCCCATAGATTCCAATCTTGACAGGTAGCATAATTAGAAAATTCTCTTTGTCTTATTAAATGTGACTCTTTTCAATAGAATTCCCTTCATTGCCAGCAAAGAACAGAAAATATACTTCAAATCTAAAATGGCAAATCAAGGGGGACTGTTTTATTTTTATCTGTCTTTGTGCAAGCGACATTATTATCAAAGGATATTGTAATGCTGCAAATATACTTTGGGGATTTAAATCACGCATTAGCCTGGAAAGCAAAAAGTGCTGTAGGGCCCATGCAATATATTTTCTCATTAATCTGATTGAAAGATTATCCTTCCTATAGCTATGAAAAGTCTAATACTCATATATCCATCTTCTCTGCTAGTAAAATTCAGCTTTGTGCAAAGTCATTGTCTCTTGTGTCGGGGGTCCAACACTTTTCTTCTCGCGGCATAAGCCCATCTGTATTAAAATAAATTCAGAGCAGGCCGCCATTTCATGCACACATTTTGATTATTTCATAAGCTGCTGTGGAAAATGGAAGTATCAGCAAGTCATGCAGTTTCCTGGTAATGTAATGCTGTCATTACCTCAGTGGTCATGTGAAAAAGTTTAGCTGTACTGTCTTTGACAAATGTTCAGTGAGTCAAAACAGTGCATTTAAATGAAATGCAGATATGAATGAGCCATTATTGCAATCACAACTCTAGCTTCAAAATTATCTTATATGAATATATACACTTCCTCTGTAACCTGACATTTGCAATACATAACTAGCTGTGCATTTGCTCTCTTGCCACTCACCCTGTCTCCTTTCTCCACAAAATCCTCCAGATTCAGAATGGAGGAAGGGGTTGTGATCAGAGGCTGCATGCAATGGTAATTGAAGACACTCCTGATGATTTCATGCAATCAGAGAGGCACATTATTTGTTATGAAAATTAAGTAAAGAAACAAAGCAGATTTATAGATTGCTTTGCTATGGTCAATACCTCTACAAAAGATTAGCAAATCTACATGAACAAGCCCATCAAGACCAAATCAAAATAAAACATTAAAAAGAAAAAAAGAAAGAAATCCAACCACTTATATGCTTTCCACGTAAGAGACTCCCTGAAAATTTTGTATAACCTTCGTCATAACTTGCAGCACTTTGTGATTTTAAGTTTTAATGAAACTACAGAAAATGTCTTAAACTGAATGATTTCTATTCAGAGCACTTTGAGTGCTGATACCATGAACAGTATAGATGGCTCCAGCCATAACTGTCACACAGATAATATTCTTTTATGCCCCAAGACACTAAGATGGTGCTGTAGATAACCAAAAGAAATAAGCTGCCACCATCACTAATCTGCAGCTTTGAAACACTATAGCTTTTGCATGGTTAAGAGAAGGTAAAATCACCTATCAGTGTAATAGAGAAGACATTTTAAAAATGAACAGGACCTGGAAAAATTAAAGCTTTCATATTTATTTGTAATCCATATGCACCATGGATCAAATCGTCCATATCCTATTTTATGTGTTTATGTATGACAATTGGAAATGCAAAATGAGCTGGGGCCTTTACATTCCCCCAGGACACTTTTGCTAATGTAGTGAAATGAAAATCTAAGCAGTATTTGGCCTTGTGTTCCTTTCAGAGGTTAACTTTGGAGATCTTAAGTGTGTTCTTATGGCTGGATTTGTAATGTATGTAGCAGATTACAGTGTATTATGATATTCAGATGCACCACCCGAGCAGTATAAAAAAAATGCTGTCTGTATTTTTCTCACCCAGCAAATATTTCTTGAGGGCTTTTTACATGGATAAAATTGAATTTTACATTCCCATTGCATAATGTGACTTATCAACTACTTTCTGTATGTGTGAGCCCGGGGTTTGGTGAACACAAATCATAACCAAAGTTTGATGAACACCTTCTATAAAGCTAAAATACTGGATCCATAAAAAGAGCATAATTAGTTTTATGTCTCAAAGTACATTTTGGGGTGAAATACATCATTTCATATCACAATGGAATGCATGTTTACTGCTAAGAAAAATAGTATTCCTTGGTACTTGTTCATGAGGAAAAAAATACATGTAAAATCAAAATAAATTTTGAAATACCCAGAGTATTTATTCTTACTTAATTTAAGTGGTTGTTTTTCATATTCAGTTTGGAAATCTCAAATCAGAAATTCTTTCATTTGAGAAAACAGGCTGACAGTCAAGACTCACGGAAACAGAGACAAAAATAATGATAAGTCAAATATCTTGAGAATTGAACCACCGTACAATAAAACCATTTTCTCATTATTTGTTCTAAGAATGTGATGGCTTTCCAGGGAAAAGAAAAATTCTCATTGAAAATGTAGAGCAAGATACACAATTTTTTTAATCGAATACAAGAACTATCAATACTAATCTGTTAATTTGTGCCCCAAAATGCAATCATATTGTTGGGACAAAAACACAATGCATTCAGGAAGCTATTAAATGCACAGCAGTATTTGAAATCGAACCGCAGTGACTTGTTGTTATGGCATGCTGACATTATTGGTTCTTGTATATAGTTACATAATGATTCCGAAGCCAGCTTTAAAAACTGTTCTATAAAACCAGTTAACAGATGTCAAAATCTGACTACAGAGTCAACTTTCTAAGATACTTACCTTAAAGCTACATTTAAGAACCTTTTTCCAAGTGAAAAAATAAAAATCCCCAAACAAAATCTTGCAGTATTTTCTCTCTCTAAAGGTATTCTATGCCATGGTAGACCTTTTTGCCTTTTATTTCCAGTTTATTATGGATGTCATCATCCTATGGTCATTGACCTAAAAAACATGCACCGCTGAAATTATGTCGATGTCAGAAACACACACACACAGACACACACACACACTCTCTTTGTTGTGATTTTTCTCTATCAGCATCACAGACACAGCACACACTGTTTATTTGGTGTGAAAAATCATATCTTGTTGTGGAAAGTCTGTATCATTTCAAATATGCAAAAGACTATAATCAGAAATCACTTTAGTCATAAAATAATCATTATTTTATGGTCATATCTTGCAATACACTCTCATCTGCTGTGGACACCATCTCATAGTATAAAAGAATACAGCACTTGTGGCATTAGGGCATACGGGAGTATTGTGGACAAATATTTTGGACCATTATTTTCTAAGTCAAAGGAAGCAGTGTGGCTTCAGATTACACAACTAGGAAGTGAGAATGAAATTATGCTGAAAGTAATTAAATGTTCTCCGCTCCTCTCCAGTTTCTATATCAAAGAACTCAAACATTAGTATACACTCAAAAAAATAATCATTTTCAATGCTTTTGCATATTTCTCAAATAAAGAAGATGGCATCTAGCAAATGGAATTGCTACAGTAAAACCGCTTTTTGTTCTGTGAAAGCCCTTGCTTTTGTAATTGTAAATGAAGCTGTTTCATCTGGTTTATATGCTGCTGTTCCTACTATTGCAGCTCAGGGCAATACAAATGATTAGTTGCCTGATTCCGGATTCATATAGGCTCAACTATGAGAACTAGACTCCGGCATTTAAATGACTGAACTGATGTGAGCACATAAACCTTTCCAGACCATTTATACAAATGGAACCGGCCAGGCATTTTATCAAATCTCCTATTACAGGGAATAGCCCTGTATCAACTCTGTGCACTTTTGTTTTTTGCTCTCACAAAATATCGGGGTGTGCTTTCTGGCCATTTTTTATTTTTAAAAAGTTCTGGTATACATATCACCCCAAAACGGTATTTTCAGACCAGGGTCTCAAGTGGTCAAAGCTCTGTGTTTCAGTCAGTTGCACTTCGGTGAAGAGGTCTCTCTAAGAAATGTTGCCCTCAAAGGAAACCATCCTTTCCTGTAAATGAAGCTTCTGAGGAGTTTCTCTGGAATACAAAAAGTGTGGACTTCAAATGAGCTCAAAAGATAGAATTTGCATATACAAATCAATCATTCTATTTTGGGTTGAACATCCAAATTACCTGCTTAAGCTTTCATATTTGTAATTTCATATTCCTAAAGAGTTTGAAATGTCAGTGAATACCCTCCAAATCCTCATTTCTACCTTTTGCCAGAAGGTCTACATGTCAGTTTGAAAAACTGCAAGAACTGTATGAAGTTTTGCAAAAAATTTCAACACATAATTTCAACAGCCTACTAAATTAGCGCAATTGAAATTTAGACTTTAATACTATGGTTTATGGGCTTGAGATTCTGCTTCCCTGAAGTTAATGGAATAGTAACTGAGCAATAATATATGTGAAAAAGATTAGGAAGAAATAACACTGAATTTTCTAAGCCAACCAGGCAGATCAGAGTCCCTTTCCTTATGATAATAAACATGACACAACATGAATAACAATGAACAACCACACAACAACAATAACAAAATGGGGAGAACTGCTTTTATGAAGGTTTCTAAGAAAAATTAAGAACGAGGCCTGATTTTGTTAACTGAGATGAAATGATGAATAGTTCATTTAAAAAAAAAAAACTTTAAAAAAATATATAGTTTTAGAGCTGGTTTAAGTTCACAGCAAAATTGAGGGAAAGGTACAGGGAATTCCCATATACTCCCTATACCTTGCCTCCACACTTGCTTAGCCTTCTCCATTATCAACACCCCTCACTAGACTGGTACATGGTTATCACTGATGAACCTACATTGACGCATTATAAAGTCCATAGGTGAATTAGAGTTCACTCTTAGTGTTGTACATTCTATGGGTCTGGGCAAATGTACAATGATGTGTGTCCATTACAGTATCCTCTAGAGTATTTTCACTGCCGTACAATCCTAATGTTCTCTGATAATTGTTCTAATAATTTTTCACTTTATCTGTGAAGATCAGGCCTGACGATATCATGCAACATGCCTGTGGTGTCAAGCCAGAATGATAGACAACAAGGCTATTCTCTGAAGCTTTTCCTTCACCCTATCTAAATTTAGACAGTTCTTGGTGCGTCCACAGTGCCATCTACTTACCACTATCAAAGAAGTCATCACATTTAGAGTATTGGTGCCCATCTATGTCATAATTCACTATCCTTCCCAGCCCCTAACCCACTAACTAGACAATAAACTCATTAAATGTAAAGTTTGCATTCTTCTCTACATATCATGCAAAATGCAGTGTGGTATGCAGTGGGGCTCAATAAATGTTTGAAAAAACAAGAATTGTATTGAAAATTAAAAGCTGGGGAAGCCTGGATGGCTCAGTGGTTTAGTGCCTGCCTTCGACTCAGGGCTTGGTCCTGGAGTCCTGGGATCGACCCACATAAGGATCCCTGCATGGAGCCTGCTTCTCTCTCTCTGCCTATGTCTCTGCCTTTCTCTATGTGTGTCTTTTATGAATAAATAAATAAAATCTTTGAAAAAAAAGAAAATTAAAAACTCACTGTGTGACCTTGTGCCTGTGTTGTTTTTAGCTATTGCTACAACTTGTAATCAGCTACATCTTTCTTAGTAGTTTAGATACCTATTAAACTTATGAAAATTGTGTAAGAATAGAATTTTATATTTAGTTCCCATTAAGTCTCATATACAAAAGTTCATAAACTTTCTCTTTCATACAATAAATACTTTAAAAAATTGACTTACAAAAGAGGAAGGCAACTTAAGTTGAATGAGTACTTTCTGATTCTCAAAACACTGCAAAGTAATACTTTAAAGGCTTATGGAGCTATTTTGGGGTTATTATTAAGGAGTAATAGCTAGAGGTTCAGAAATGTCTGAATCACCTCTCCTTCTAATAGAATTCCTAGTAGAGTAATTTTAAATTATTTTTTAATAGCTTACTGAGAAAGAAGAAATGACTTTAGTAAGAGTCACACAAGTTGCTGAGAATATAAGCAAAGCAAAAAAAAAAAAAAGAATATAAGCAAAGCTTAAGTGAAAGTCAAACTGATGAGGAATGGAAGAATATATTTGCAAATGTCTTATCAGGTAAAAGGCTAGTATCCAAAATCTATAAAGAATTTATCGAACTCAATACCTAAAGAACAAATAATCAGATGAAGAAATAGGAAGAACACATGAATGGACATTTCTACAAAGAAGACATACAAATGGTCAAAAGACACATGAAAAAATACTCAACATCACTCAGCATCAAGGAAATACAAATCAAAACCACAATGAGATACCACCTCACACCAGTCAGAATGGCTAAAATTAACAAGTCAGGAAATGATAGATGTTGGTGAGGATGAGGAGAAAGGGGAACCCTCTTACACTGCTGGTGGGAATAGAAGCTGGTACAACCCCTCAGGAAAACAGTATGGAGGTTCCTCAAAAAGTTGAAAATAGAGCTACCCTATGACCCAGGAATGGTGTTATCAGGTATTTATCCCAGAGAAATAAATGTAGTGATCCAAAGGGGCATTTGCACCTTAATGTTTATAGCAGCAATATTCACAATAGCCAAACTATAGAAAGAGACCAGATGTTCACTGACAGATGAATGGATAAAGAAGATGTCATATATATATATATATGATATGTCATATATATATATAATATATATATTCCACTGTGTGTATGTATACATACACACACAGTGAAATACTACTTAGCCATCAAAAAGATGATATCTTGCCATTTGCAATGAAATGGATGGAACTAGAGGGTATTATGCTAAGCAAAATAAGTCAATCAGAGAAAGACAATTATCACATGATCTTACTCATATGTGGAATTTAATAACAAAACAGAGGATCATAGGAGAATGGAGGAAAAAATAAAATAAGACAAAAATCAGAAAGGTAGACAAATTATAAGAGACTCTTAATCATAGGAAACAAACTGAGGGTTGCTGGAAGGGAGGGGGGTAGGGACAAGGGGGTAACTGGATGATGGACATTAAGGAGGGCACATGATGTAATGAGCATTGGGTATTATTTAAGACTGATGCGTCACTGAATTCTACCTCTGAAACTATTAATACACTATATGCTAATTAATTGAATTAAAAAAAAATAGTCAAACCAATGAATGTGGCCTAGGCCCAAGCCCTAAATGGAGTTTCAAACATCCATCTAAAAATAAACCTTGGTCTCCATCTGCCTGTGTCTTTGCCTCTCTCTTTCTCTCTCTGTCTCTCTCATGAATAAATAAATAAAATTTAAAAAAAAATAAAAATAAAAATAAAAATAAACCTTGGGATCCACACACTTACATATGCTTGCAGAGAGAGGGAGATGAAACAGATCACAAGAGAATCCCTGGGTCCATTAAGCCTCCAATTGTAAGGAACCATCCCAGACAAGGATTCCTCTGGAGCCCTGTCTTAACTAGTTGATTTTACCATTGCATTTGGAGTAGAAGACATACATCTAAGAATCTGAGGTAGAAATATCTAAAAGGAGGAATGGGAGCTTTTCTCTTAACACAGTGTCTCTAACCAGCGATATTTTTGGCTTATCAGTGCTTGATAATCTGGCCAAAATAGATAGGAGATCCTTTCTCTAAAGAGTTGATATTATTATTTTACAGATGAATAGGTGAAGTTTAGAGAAGCCAAGTGATTTGACAAAAGGTACAGAGGTAGAGAAGCTAGAATTTTTACCAGGTTTGCCAGTTCTGAAATCTGTGCTCTGATTTAAACCTAATGGGAGATCCCCTGGTGATGCCATATGGTATACAAGATCCACCCAACTAACTGTGTCTAAACTTTTAACTCCCCAGAATTGTCAGCAAATAAAATCACTGCTATTTCAGCCATTAAGTTTTAGGGCAGTCTGATAGGCAGTGATATTAGCTGAAATGCATGTGTTCTCTGAGACTATTTTTCTTTAATATTATCTACTTTAATAAAACATGTATGTCCTTACTGTATAAGAGGTTACACGGAAGGAAGCCCCACTTAGTTTATTGTTGAAATTTATTCTAGACTCACAGTGGATCTCACTTGTACTTGTCTGGAGAGCTTCCCAGATAGCTAAAGTCTAAATAAATAAAGTATTGTGACTTTTTTTTTCAATGAATCAAGATCATATTACATACTTTTGCCAGAGAAGTAAGACCTGGCAAACATTGAAGAATACTCTACTGACCCAACCTTCAACAAATATATCAACTAACAATCCTGTATCATTTATTTAAAAAAAAAAATCAGAGTTTCCAAATTGGGAGCCCATAAAAACCAGAAAAAATCATTCTTGAACATTTTGACTCAAAATGTAAACAAAGATATGATAATTTGATTTCTTCACACTCTGTCAATGGGCCTTCCTTTTCTTTTTTTTTAACCTGAGTACTTTTAAAACAATTTATGAATTCAAACATGTATCAAGTATATGAATTTGGCTCTTTCTAAAATGCTTCTATATAAATGACAGTAGTAGCAAATACAAATGGTTGTGGTTTGTCTGGCTAATTATCATTGCCATCAGCGTGTCCTTGTGAAATATAAGATTTTTATCCTAATTGTTGAGAGAGACTCTACGGAATAGTCCTTTCAAACATATAAATGATTGAAATAAAGATTTAAATGTCTTGAGTAATCAAATTTACATGTTGGTCAGTAGAAGTCATATTTGTGAGTATGAATTATGCTGTAAGTTAACATTATTAAAAGCAAGCAAGAACCAGGCTGATTAATAATTCATTAGCATTCTTTCACTTTCCTTTAAAATAAGCTATTACCTGCATTGTGGGAAAGCAGATAATAGACTATAATTTATCACTTTTTCAGGAACTAGAAGTGGTCCTATATTTTAAATCCTTGTTTTAATTATCTAGCCTGCTATTTTGATAACCAATATTATAACATCAGGAGGTTCAGAAGATACTGTGGAAGAGATATTTTGACATATTTAGTCTACATTTCTTGATTTCATAGTGAGATTGTAATGAGGAATTCCCATTTACTCTTGAGCTCAGCATCTAGATAATTGAATAATAAACCACAATCAATGAGGACCTTTAAAGATTGTCACTCTATGTTCAGATTGAACTCAAAAAAAGAAAGAAAAAATAGCTTGCAAACATTTTTGGCTCAGCCCCATTTGGTATTCAGAATGTAAATGAGATTTGTTATCAGGCAGGAAACCTGAAACTGATTTAACCTAGATATTAATCTTCATATTAAGGACATATTTACATTTTTTGCATAGCACAGTAGGTTAGCACTATGGAGGATCTGCACTTAATTTTTAAAAAATGGCTTAGTCCAATTGATACACAGTGCATATTTCTCATTTTAACTATTTTGTTTATTTCATAGATTCTTCTGTTTTCCCATGGTCGTGTTAAGGCTTGCTGGATAGAAAACATGCTGCAAATAGAAGCCAAACCACAGTAAAATGAATCTGCCTAACCCTAAGAGTTCCAGCCATTTCCTTTTATATTTTATAATAAGATATGACAACTCAATTTAAAGAAAATACACAATAGTTGCTGACTACAGTGAAAAGTTTATATTAAAATAATGTGTTACTGTGGGGAGGTGGATAATTGAGCATACAGTAGGTAATTTCTGGCAGGGCTCCTGAAATAAGCAAAAATAATATCTGTTAACAGAGGATAAAGGCAGATAATGTTACTCCACTCAGTAATTAGGATTTTACAGATCTCTGTTTAAATGCTGATGCAAGAGAAAATTAAGAAGAAGGCTGCATTTAGTCATTAAAGTAGAGCTGATACAAACTGTCTCAGTAAGACCTGACCTTTGATTGGGCCCCATTCCTACTGATATGTGACTCCACCAGTTTTCTTCTGTATTTTAATGAGGACTGAGCATACTTGAAAACTCCAAACAAAATCTGAGAATTTCAAGGAGTGACTGGTAGGGATTTGAAACACTAAAGCTCTATCTAGCAAGTTTCCCCTGCTTTCAAATAGAACTTGTGGCCATTTTGTTTCCTGTCATCTTATTTTTTAAAAAACATTTCAAGTCTGTCTCAACTTCCCTCATCTTTTTTTAATTCCAGGAAATAGACCTTTAAGTCTTTGACATTGTCAAGGAAGAGAGGTGAGGTAATCAGATATTAGCTTTCTCAAAGAGAGAGTTCTTACAAAATTCCAGTTGACTACTCTCTTATTTCCTCCAAAAGGACTCCTAAAATCAACATAGTCAAGCAGATTGTGCATCTTCTTGGGCAAATATGTTCACCAAAACAATAACTTGAAAGATCAAGTTAGTAGTAATAATAGAAAAGCAGATATTTTTCCTCTAGGACCACCACAAAATGATAGTATTTGTCCAATGAATACAAACAAAATTTTAAAAGTCAAACCAATTCCCAAATTTATAAGTCAAGTAACTCCTTCTCCTTTCTACTTTGTTGCTGGAGATGATTGTGAGGTGCCAGTAATGGTCAACCTTCATCCATTACTGTTTTTGTTTGGGAATAATTATAGGAATCTAGACATGATTAATATGGATCACCATACTCCCTTGTGAAAGAAAAGAATTGGGAACTTTGAGGTTATCATCACTTATTGTGCTTTGAATAATTTCTCTAACAATGTTTCCTTGTTACTCAGCCCAGTGAGGAGGTTTTTGCAAGCGTAAGTAGGATAGATTAAAGTGAGGAGAGAATAGAGTTAAGGAAGCAATTAGCAAGGTATTTCAAAATGTATTGGGGTGAAAGTCTCCATTATCGTTTATCAGTGTTCCTTTAGTTGGGACCTAGAGACAAGCCTCTAATCAAGCATTATTGTAAATGATAGACACTTGAATCTCTATAATCATAATCTTCTCCATAGGCTTGGAAGCTGCTCATTCCATTGCCACTAAATCCTTTTTATCCACTTGATCAAGTGTCCTGTCAACCCTTGCTCTTTTACCTTAGGTCATCTGGGATGAGTATTGACTGCTTTCTTCCGTTACTAGTCTATGCTTACGTTTGAATACTATCCTTAGATTTTTTTTTCTATAAGGTTAATTACCATGGCTCTGCTTTTTTACTTGAACAGAAGGACCTCCTTGACCCCACACTAAGTTAAATCTCTCTGTTATATAGTTCTATAGGACTTTATATCAAATTCATTTATTCTTTTATTTAATCATTCAACAAATACCTGTGGCGGGGCTATTCTGTTCTAGGTACAACAGTTAAAAAGAGAGACAAAAATCCCAGGCTTCACAGAGCTTACATACTACTGTTACATGCTATTTAGTGCCTTCAAATCTCCACTAGGATAGAGCCCTTTGAAGGCAGGAATAACCAGGATCTTTTTCACTACTGTTTCCCCAGCACTTTGCAAAGTATCTAGAATATCGAAGAGGTGCAGTGAGTATTTATTGAATTACTAAATAAATAAGCATTGCAATTTTACAGACACATAACTGTTTTATCTGCTACAAAACAAAGTCCAGCTGTATAAAACTGACAGTAAAAAGTAACTTAAAAAGTAACCTAATGGATCCATTAGATTGAAATACATTAGTACATGCAATATGATTACCTGATTACTTAAAAATAACTGATTTTCTAGAAAAATATTTGGATTTGTTTCATACTCTGCCTCTTCAACATATATTAAGGCATGATTAAAACAATTTCTAGCACTCAATTTAAGTATATGTAGTACAATAGTATACATTAATCATGTGTACTAAAGTGACACACACCAAGAACCCCATCCGAATTATAGTAGCAAAATATGTGAAATAAAATTAAGGCATAGACTGTTTTTCACCTTGTAGTACACACCCACACCCACACACACCCATCCACCAACCCACACACACAATCTTTGCAAAATGCTTTGAATGAATGTGGAGTTGAAGTATTTTTGTTGTTAATAGGGTATTTTAAAATATCTGAATCCGTTTGACTTTGTTAATGAGAACAGGGAGCCTAATGATGAAAAATCTAAGGTTCAATGCCTGTGTGAAGGTAAAATTTACCTTCAATTGTTTTATTTTCTGTTTCCAGCTTTATTTTGTTTCCAGCTTTATTAAGGCAAATGGGGACATAATCTCTGCCCATTTATTGCCATCGGTTTCAGTCCATGAGAAAGGTTAACAAAAAAAGTGCGATGAAACTATCCATGCATCACATATGATTCTTTTATTTTTGAACTATCAAAAATAAGCACTCAAAATAATTTTAGAAATGAAAGGAAATTATTTGCTCGTTTAACCAAAAAGTACAGTAATAAGGCTGGTAACAGCTACCACTTGAGGGTTGCAAATGATATTACCAGAACCCATTTCACAGCTTGAGATGCTCAGAGTTGGCTTCATTCTCAGGTACTGCCCAGGATGGGGAGAAACCAGCCCAATCCCACAGGCTCATTTTCATTCCAACAATCTAGGCCTAATGATCAGGAGGGTATGATCACTGGGTAGTAAATTTATTTTTAAAGTTCATTACAGGGTTCGTATTTCTGTCACATGAATATGTTTTCAACTTGCCTGAATAAAAATTTACTGGTTTTGCTGAAGAAATAAATAAACACAAGCCCCATGAAACCAAGTGCTGATGATTCTTCACACAGAAACATACAGAGCTGGCCCAGTCAGTACTATATGAATGAGAGGGAGAGTTAGATGTAACAGCTACTATTTTAAAGATTTTGTTCATTTATTTTTGAGACAGAGAATGGGAGAAGGGGCAGAGGGAGAGGGAGAAAGAATCTTAAGCAGACTCCACATTGAGCATGGTGCCTGATGGGGGGCTTGAACTCACAACCTTGAGATCATGACCTTGAGATCGTGATGTAAGCTGAAATCAAGAATTGGAAGATAAACCAATTGACCCATCCAGGTGCCCCAAGTGTTACTATTTTAAAAATAGCATACAATAAACAGAAAATACCAAAATTGGATATTTGGTAACACAATGACCCATTTAAATCCTTCTAGAATTTCTTTGGCATATTGCTTTTACTTTTTGGTCTTCTTTATCCTGTTCCCAAGCTGAAAACACCATCTAAATTCCAGCCCTAACCCTTAAATCATAGTCTTTTTCTTAATTCTATTCCCTTTGAGTTTTCTCAGTGATCTTAACCACTTGCATGATATTGCATTGTATAATTTGTATCCAAATGACTCCCACTGCACTATATCTGGCTATGACCTCTCCTAAATTTCTTCTGTGTATTTTCTTTAACCTTTTAAATAATTTACCTAGAATGTTCCATTTACTTTTCCCATTTCATGCATCAAAAACTTAACTCATCAGTAACACTAGTCAGTTCTTTTTCTCGCCTCCTAAATGGCAGTGATATTTTCTAAGCATCACTATGCTAATTGAGCAAAGGTTGTTACCAGATATTGACTGAACTTATTGGTCGTTTTGTTTCTGCCAATTCCATGTGGGGATACCTATGCTCCATGTCCTTTCATCAGCTCCTAGACACCTTTCCTTGTCATCTAGACTCCAGTCAAGAAACTTTGGCCTTTAGTTTCTGATTGCATGCCACGTGGCCTAACCAAAACCTGTGGGTCCTTTTACAAAATTAATTTCACTCATTAAATTCTTGAAAATGCAATGCATTTCACCTGGATTTGCAGCTTAATGAGCAAAGCTTTATTTACTCAAATTACCACTACAAATATATCAATCGGATATAGGGAGAAGAGGCGAAAAGAGAAAGAATATTCCCAACATGCTTGAAAACTGAAAAATGAAAATGGGATGAAGTGCAGGGGAAAAGCATAGGTGCCAGTAAGTTGCTATGAGAGCAAAAACCCAGAAGAAAAGACTTACTGGTTTTAAACAACTGAAAGCCTGGATTTTTCTCTACCACTTCTATTTGCCTTCCCAGGAATCATTACAATAAATTCCTATCAATCTCCTTTTCATTACAAACTCCAATAAGTCACCAATCCTTCTTTTGTCTTTGTTTCTCAAAGTTGTTAACACTACCTGGCTCTGAAAGAAACTCCAGCTAAGAAAAATTTAGCTGAAGATATTGTTAGCCCATTTTTAAAAACATACAGTCAAAAAAAAAAAAAAAACATACAGTCAATAGCCTTTTTAAAAAAATCTTAGTATACAATAACAAGAACAATAACCAGCATGGCAGTTATTCAGAGTTCAGCCTCTGGGTCTATCTAAATTCTGTAATTGATAGAATATTGGGCAATTAGCTTTCTTATGACTCAATTTGCTCATAAGGATAATAATAGCACCCACCTAATTGTTTTCTTTTAAATGATTAAATGAGATAATATACTTTTTTTAAAAAAGATTTTTATGTATTTACTCATGAGAGACACAGAGAGAGAGGCAAGACATAGGCAAAGGGAGAAGCAGGCTCCCTGTGGGGAGCTGGTTGTGGGACTCCATCCGGGGACCCCAGGATCACTACCTGCGCCAAAGGCAGACACTCAACCACTGAGCCACCAGGTGCCCCAAGGTAATGTACTTAAAATATTTAAAAGAACAACTAGAACAATCGTTCTATAAGTATGAGCTATTAATTATGAAGTTTTCATTCTCTACCGGAAATACTCTAAATACAGCTAAAGGGCCATAACTTATGAATTTTGGTCTTATCCATGTTGTATAGCTGCAGTGAGCTGTAGTAACTTTAAAAACTCATGTGAAGTTTTCAAATCCCAATGATTAAAAGATGATTCTGAAGCTTTCCACTTATTTTATCATTTTATATGAATTAGGTAGAGAGAGAATTATAGTTGTTTTGATTGTGTCACCAGTAGGACATTAAATTTGGGAAAATGTTATTATTGTGAAACATCTGAACAAATGAGCATAAATGAGCACATGGTTGAGTGATTGTATTAAACACTTAGTATTTACTAAGTTGTGCCTGTCAAACCAGGAATCATGTTAGACTCTAGTGAGGCAAAGATGAGCCAGATCAAATCCCTGCCTTCATGAAACTTCAAATCTTTATGCTATACAGTCAGGTACAAGAAAGCAGTTGAACCAGAGAGAATGAATGCTGTGGCCAGAGAAATAGTTAAAGAATAAGGTACAATAAGAGGCATGTTTCCTAAAGATGCCTCTATTCATCGCATGTAGCACAGTTCTGTTGGATTTTTTTTAATGACATTTTCAAATTCATAATAAATGTGACATGTTAGAATATCCAAATATTAAGAAGCTTCATCTTTCATATTTACATTAATTTTTTTAAAAAGCAGAAATTTTCCGGCCTTCTCCAAAGATTACATGTATCCATAATTTCCCAGAGAAACTGATTGCCTATGTTGCTAAACAAGTCAGACAGAGTTTAAACACTTCTCCTCATATCTTCTTTCCTCGAAGGACTTCAGTTGGTCACTATGTCGGCCAGGCACTGCCAGGGCTTCAAACAGTTTTCCTCCTTTATTGAGAGGTCACCCACAGAGACCTGGGCAGGCTAAGGCAGAGTTCACCTTTGCCTTCTTCCTCGGCGTGTCATGTACCTGTGCAAATGGAATCCCCAGTTAGAGTGATCCCCGAGGCCAAGAAGTTCTATTAAACTGTAGCAAGAATTGGTCAGCTATTTGCTCCTGGGAAAATCCCACTGCTGTGACTAATAAGTATTTCAAAAGAAATAAATGAGCATGTCATTCATCCTATGATTACAGGATGAGCTGCAATAGAGTTGCTGGCCAGAAGACCCTTTATGTAACCCCCAGTTACTATGTTCTTTCCCTAAATAGTGCAAATTGTCCCATGACAGGATTAAATCCTTTTCCAACTACTACTATGGCAAAGCTGGTTGAGGATCACAGTATACAGTGAGACCAAGGGAGTGTTTGATGCATTACGGGGGGAGGGAAGACAGTATTTTTGCCCCTGGAATCAACAGGGAAATTAGTTGTACGGAAGTGTATTTTAATTACATAAAGTATAATTAAAATAGTTAAGGTCAACATATATAATGACCATCAATTCCAAAACACTGAAATTTACAAAATAGGATTGTGCCAGGTTCTCTATAAAATGGAATATATAATCATTGTTTACCACCACCACTACAGCTACCACCAAATCTTCATCTTAATTTCAAAATTGAATAGGATATAAGAATACACAACATTCATGCTTTATCCTTACTTATACCACTGACTTGCTATATCCCATCTTTTCAAGGTCTAGAACACCTGTGATATCACGTGTGAACACTTAACTGGGAATAACTTCATTCTTCTTTCACCTTGTAGCACAGATCACATTTACCTTGGACTCTAGATGTTTATGAACTTATCTAAATTTCTCTAATGAATGAAAAGGACATCTCTATAAGAATGTATCTATGTTTAATTTTCCGCAGTATAAATGCCTTCCTCATGTTAAGTATTCAGTAGATATGCTTCTACAAATGAAGAAAAGGGCAAGTTCAAAGTTGGACAAACCATGTATCATTTCATTCTACTTGTTTACAGATCTTTAAAAAGCCCCAACTCTTTTTTTTAATGTTTTTTTTTTTATTTCTATGGTTTTATTTTATTTTTTTCTATTTATGTATTATCAATTTTTCCCTTATAAAGCCAGAATGCCTATCACGTTAGAATGAATATACAGAATTCAGGCACAAGTAGCATGATATTTACCCTGGGGTTTTAATAGACCCATCTTCTACTTTATTGAACGTCATTTCATTGTCCCCACTATTGGCCAATTGTGTTGTACTCTAGTTCTCAAAACTTATAATAAAATTTTCCTAATCTCTCTTTGTACTCATTTGTATACCTTTTGACCTTCAGCCCCCTTAACTATGACATAGCCATAGCTCTAGGCAACAGATATTTTTCAGAAAGCCCTGATTGTGGCATCACAGCTTGGTGAGACACCCCTACCAATAGAAATGAATTGAACATATATAAAATTTTTTGGTTTGTGTTATTTTTGCCAAATGGAGAGTATAGATTTATAGGATAGCTACATATTTCTCTGATTTATACCCTGAGTACTTTAAAAAAGAATACAATGAAAACACTGTACTATCACATACAGAAAGCAGTTTCCTTTTTTGCTCCACATCTATGCTAATTTAATTACTCTGACTGATCTTTAAGATTAGTTTTGACTCTCAAGGTAAAAAGGAAAATATAATGGTTCATAAAAATATAGGATTAAAGGAAATCTATATTCTCAGTTAAACTTTTGCTCTATCTCTAAACTCTAACAGGATTATGAATCTTCATGTGAGAGACAGTGACGAACAACATATTTAGTAGAGGTTTTATAGAAGATGCAAAAGAGTTTCTTCATTAAGATTTTTATGAACATAGAAGTCAATGATATTATGCTAATGCTTAACTAAATGAAATCTGTAGTGAGGTAATAATTATAGATATTTCCAGGGCTCAAATTCATACAGATATAAATGGAAAATCTTTAAGAACAAATGATTAGTATGTCTCTTAGATCACATCTATCATTGAAAAATTGTGTCAACTTAAGACTGTTTATCTGGAAAAAATACTCTTCACACATGTGGGTGAAATAAAAACATTTCAGATAAATATAAGCTGAGATAAATTTACTCTCTCATAAAATATGCTAAAGGAAGTTCTTCAGTCTACAAAGAATTGAAATGTCAATAAATGGAAAGTCAGATATATAGGAAAGAATAGAAGGTGCCAAAAATGGGAGATATGTGTAAATATACAAAATAGTCTTTTTCCTTGTTTTAATATTTAAATGTTATTTGAAACATAACAAGAATAATATTGTGTTGTAGGCCTTATAATGTATTATTAAAATATTATGTGACAAAAGTACAAAAATGATAAAGCTAAATCTAATCATTTTCTCAAAGTTTTTATATTTTTTTATAAAGAGTAATTGTTAACTTTAGTTAGGTTGTAGTGTGTTAAGCATTTATATTGTAATCTCTAAAGTAAGGACTGAAAAAAAAAATCAAAGAACTAATAATAAGCCAATGGTGGAGCTAAAATGAAATACTAGAAATACCCAACAGATATAAAAGAGGGTAATAAAATAGATAAAAAGAAATAAATAAGATAGATCAACTGATAACAAAAGAGGAAGATGGTAGACATAAGTAAAATTATACTAATTATATTATTAGTATAATACTACCAATAAATACTATAAGTAAAAGAATATAGTCAGACTAGGTATAAATATATATATATATATATATTATATAATAATATATATATTGGATCCACTTATAAAGACACAGATAGGTCAAGAAAAAAAGGAAGGCAAAAGGCATATTATACACACAAGCATAGAAAAGCTGATGTGACTATTTTAGTATTAGATAAGTTAGCTCAGATCAAGGGATGTTACCAGAAAAAAAAGGGGGTGATTATTGTAAAGTAAATGGGCAGTTCATTAGGAAAATTTAAACACTGTAAGTGCCAAAACATATGAAGCAAAAGTGATATATTCAAAGGTAAAATTAGCCAAATCCAAAGCCGTAGTTGAAATTTTTAACACCCACTATCATAGTTGATATAACAAATAGGCAAAAATCAGTAAAGATATACATTTGAACAACATGATCAACCAAGGTCAATGTAAGATTTATATGACATTCCCACCAAAATTTATAGTCTACATATTGTTTTCATATGCACATGGGATATTTGTTAAGATAAATGTTATCTTAGGGCATAAATAATCTTCAATACATTTTGAAAAATTTGAACTTCAGTGTTTTCTTTGACTATAATGACATTACATTAGACATCAGTACTAATAAGATACTAGAAATACCAACCAATATTTCAAAATTGAACAGCAAACTTCTAAGGAGTATATGGTTCACAAAAAAAAAAGAGAAAAATTGGAAAATATTCCGAATGAATGAATGATGAATGTTAGCAAGAAAAAATGTTGAAATATTTGGGATGCATACAAAGCAGGCCATAGAGGGAAATTTATGTCTTTAAAGGTTTATAGTGTTAAGAAGAGAGAACTAAAGTCAATGATACATGGAACAATAATAAGAAGGAATCTTAAAACAAAACCAAACATTATACTGAGCCATAAAAGCCAGACGCAAGTGAATGCACACTCTGTTATTATTTACATGAAATTTAAAACTAGTCAAATCTTCAACAAAAACTGAATCAATGATTGCCTGTTATTTGGGTCTATTTTGTTTGTGAAAATTTATTGACTTATATTCTTAAAGTCTGAGCACTTAACTGTAAATTTTACACACACACACACACACACACACACACACACATAAAAGGCAAGTAGTCAAGATTAAAACAAACCCTGAATCCTCAAAAAAATATAATCACACTTCTCCAATTGACGCATCATATTTGCATCTAAATTCAAAACTCTCCATTTATAATCAACTAGTCCTAGTTGGCTTTTAATTTAAAGCCTTCAGTCTTCAGCTAATTTAGTGCTTTTGTAGCAAGAGGAGAAACTTTTTTTACAGAGTTATTGATACAACTAGGGCCTACCTATTGAAAAGTATTTTCATAGTGATTTTTCCCCCAAAAGTTTATTAATCATAAAATAGCTTCACTTTGGCACCTGTCAGTTAATTAATTTTAAATAATTTGTTATGATGACATGCTAAAACAGCAGAGCAGACAACAGACCCAAAGTAGAGTCTCACCAATGCTAAGCCCAGCATCAGCAAACCTAGATGTAATATCTAACCTAATAGCAATTTCAGCTTCTCCTAGGAGTGTGATTTTTAATCACTTTATCTGGAGTTACCTGATCAGCACTAGCAAGATAATCTGCACGATAAATTGCTGCCCTTCCTCCAGGAAAGATGATCTTGTCTGAAGCAAACCATTCTGTTAGAAAACTTTTTTTTCCTACCCCTTCTGCCTATGAGAACCTTCCATTTTGTATAGAACTTTGGAGCTCCTTTCATTTGCTAAATGGGATGCTGCTTGATTCGTGATTCATTGAATAAAGCTAATTAGATCTTCAAACTTACTCAGTTAAATTTTGTTTTTTAACACTCCCAAATAATAGGATAACTGGTCTGCAGGAAATGATTATGCAGTTTTGCCCATTTGAACACTGGAAAATGTCAGCCAAAAACAATTGTTTGATTTTTGACCTGCATGATGTTGAGCAGTTCGTTAGGGCAGTAATTTAAAAAGCAATTTCCATAGTTTTCTGGAACCCATTCAGAATTCAATAATATGCTAATATCAGCTAAAGGAAGATGCCTATATTCCTAATTTCTATGGCATGTATATATACAGAATATTTAAATGCTAAATCAACATTTTGATCAGAAAATAAAACATTAAGATGACTGGTTTATACCACTTGGAATATAAATGTATTCTATCAACATACTTAAATTAATGAAACTTTTCATCATTCTTCCCAATTTTCTTTCTTCCTGGCATGAGTTAATGGCAACATTTACATACTGAATAAGAAAACAATGTCTTGAGGTTTTATTGTTGAATGAAAGCAGCACCAATAAAAATAACGAAAGGAACGTTGCCTGAATGGTATTAGTCTTTTTTTTTAAGACTGTTTCTGGAGCAACCATGAAAAATAAACTAGGGTTCAGTAATGCCAGACCGAGGGGGTCTCACTTTTAGTAAGATCGCAATGCTTTTAACAGAATATTCTTTCCTTTCACACAGTAGCAATAACTACCTCTGGATATTTTAAAGTGTACATTATGTGTTTACATCTTAGAGTGTTTCTCATTTTCCAAGTAAAGTAGTAATCTTGGGCTTGACCTTGCCGCCTTTACTCTACAAATATTCCCCACAAGCCCTTAATGACTTCAATAAGAGGTATAGAATTGGGCCCCACAAGGAGTGTTTCCATCTTTGTGCTGAGCTCAAGAAGACGTTTGTTATGAAGCTGAATGAGTCGTGTGTGAAACAACGGGCTGATAGTAGGTCATCCCCGTAACAAAAGTTGCATTTATGTGAGATTATTTTGACCTATAAATCTAACTTTCACTTATAAATGTAGCAGCAGTAGGCACATACTGAATACCTAATAAGTGACTGAGATGTAACACATCAACACTTCAATTCAGTCCAAAGCATTGGAACACTAGTGGATTTGAATGAGTGAAGAAGAAGAAAATGTGCATGTCCAATCTCAAATAAGATATACCAGTAGCATTCCAAAGCCAGCCTTAATAGCATTTTTAAATAGCTCAAATCTGCTTGTATTTAGATATGTTTCCTCCTTGGCCAAAAGTTTTTGTAAAAACCGATGTCACTCTGTTATTCATGTAATCTACGTGATTTTTTTTTTTTTTTTTTTTTTTTTTTTTTAGTTTTTTTCATATGGCAAGAACTATTCCAGGAGCTATGAATGTAGTGATGAATAAGACAGGCAATGTTCCTGTCCTCATGGGATTTTTATTCTAGTAGGAGAGATGGGCCAGAAAACCAGTAGACATATAGCATAAATTCAGGGAGTGAAGGCATATTTCATAAGGGGTGTTTGCGGTGAGGTATGAATAAAGTACAGGAGACAGCAAAGAAAGATCTGAACATAAAGCATTCCAGGAAGAGAAAATAAAAAGTGAAAATATATTGAGATGAAACAAGTTTGGTATACTCAGAAGTCAGAGCACATCAGAGCGGCTGCAGCGGAATGACTAGGGGTTATCCTGGTAAGAAGATGTGGTCAGAGAGGGAGGCAGGGAACACACCACAAGTGGGTTTATAAGTTGTGGTAAAGAATATGGAATTAATTTTAAATCAGATGGAAGGTGATCAGAGGATGTTAAGCAGGGGAGTTGATGACTTGATCATTCTGGCCGCTGTGTAAAGAAATGACTCTATGGGGCAAGAGTGAAAGGAGAAATGCCAATTAAAAGTTCTGTCAGTGCAGAAAATTAAACATGATTCTAGCTGTTTTAAGCATGAAAAAATCCGATGCAGGGAAGTAGGAGCTTGCAAATTCCTTGGAGTGATTAGGGCAGCGAGCTATAGCCTTGCTTCTGCAATTTAGGAGTCAGAAAGCCAGAATCAAGATGTCATTTGTCATCATTCTTCATGCCACAGCTTCCTCCCTGTACCCGCGAAGCTGGAGAAAGAATCCCAGAATGCTGCCACAGGAAAAAAAAAAAATCAACTCCATAAATTTGCTGGTGAGCAAGGAAAAATGAAGCCAAAGATTGAGGAAGATCACCTCCACCTTACTTCTGCCTTTCCAATTTTGAGCAAGCACATCTAATTGTTAATAAACCCACAAAGGCATTCTTCATTTCTGTTAAATTGATTTATCTCTAGCATTTCCTTTTGGCTCTTTCTTAGGGTTCTCGTCTCCCTGCTTATACTGCTCATCTGTTCTTGTATGCAGTCCGCTTTATCCATTACAGCCCTCTGCATTTTAACCATCATTGTTTTAAATTCCTGATCAGATAATTCCAATATCTCTGGCTAAGTCTAGTTCTGATGCTTTATCTACTCAGATTGTGCTTTTTGCCCTTGGTATGCCTTGTAATATTTTCTTGATAGCCAGACAGTGTGTATTAAGTAAAAGGGACTACTGTAAATAGGCCTTTAGAAATGTGGTGATGACGTGAGAGGGAGAAGGAAGTGTTCTACAGTTCTGTGATTAGGTTTCAATCTTTTAATGAGCTTCTGCTATTAAATAATGGAATAAGAAATAGATACTAGGTCTTCTGACTCCAAAGCTCAACTGCATTCTTATCTCTTTCTTATCTAATCTGGCATGTGAGTGGTAGTAGGTGTGTGGGGGGTAGGAGTACAAGAGAGTGATATTTAGAATCAGATTGTCTTTATAGAGTCTCTAACATTTATCTGAATTTTGAATATTCAACCATTCTATTATCGTGGAGAATGACTATCATGAGAAATTTGGTAAGAGGGTTTCGAAAAAGAGACAAATGTTGGAGAAAGTCCAAGGAAAATGGAGACTAAAGACTAACCATTGGAGTTAATACATTGGAAAGTATTATTGGTTGCAGTAGCTGTTCTTCTTAAAATAGAAATTTCATAGCCAATGAGATTCTCAAGTGCTTTTGTAGTTGGCAACACCAATGTTTGAAAGCGGGACCAAATGAATCTCAAATATCTATTACAAACTAGGATTTTAGAATCTCACAGAAATAACCTTAATGAATTTAGATAATATATTAGGATAAGAAGTTGTTGCATTAAAAAAGTACTTGGATACTCAGGATTCTGAGTTGGTTACATTAAGAGCTGAGAGAAGATGTTGAAGGGAAAAGTTGAGAGTACAATCAATCTTTACCTTGGCCACCAGCATTAAGAGCATGTTGTCTATTTCTATATAGTACTATGGTTTTGATATTTCCCCTCAAAGCCTGGGGAGCTGAGGCTGGACCAAAACAACTGCAATGATGCTTGATAAAGAAATAACAACCTGTGTGGGTGACTGCACAGTCACATTTACTTCAACTGTACACAGTCAATTGTAGAAATAAAAAAAAATAATAAAGTTTTGTAACTTAGCATACTTGATAGAATTGACAGCTATTTAAGGGACACATTTTATGACACATCATTTTCTAGTTACTTTGATGAAAATATATACAAATAAACTTTTATCTGTTTTAACTTCCCTTTACCATTTATAAAATTAGAAAAATTTTATTTGTAGTTTCCAATAACATATTTGATAAATTTCAGACTTTTAAAAATCTATGCCTCTCAAATAAATTTGATACATGTGTATTTACTTATGTATTCAACCAATAATTATGGAGCACCTATTATGTGTCAGAGGATATATGTTGTGCTATGAATAAAATGGTAGATAGATATAGTCCTATAAATTAAAGCCTGTATTTCAGGTATTATATGATTGGAATCTTAGAGAGGTAGAGTTTTGTGATATCTAGTATATTTTTATGCAAGTTGCTGATTATAAAGTGGGACATTGGATCCAGGTGAGAATGAGAAGGAAGACATGTGGCTTAATGAAGGACAAGAAAAAGTGGTAAGATAAATTGCTTGTCTGACCCAATGAAATCAGAGAATGATTTGAGTGCAATAATGGAAGGGAAAAAGCTAAAAACATGATAGGTGGTGCTCAAAGAATGAAATCCTTGAAAGTGAATGAAGGGATGAAAGAGTAGGATCTTTGCCAAGATCACACAGACTCAGGGCCCTCTTCTCCCTTGATATTTGAGGGTCAAGACCATTTATTCCTCAATATATATTGGGGCTACCATAGTCAATCAGGCCTGTTTTTTATTCATCTGCATTCCAACAGTGAATATAGTTCACATTATTTTTCTCAGGATGGATTTAGAAACCAATAAATCCCATTAACTGAGGGGATGTAGGTGGATATTTCCATAAAAGTGTTGCACTTCTTTACTTTTTTGAGCTCCAACTTTTGTACAGCCAAGTAACTTTACAACTGTTGGGGTCCAAGCCCCTCACACTGATGTTAAGTGGCCATATGCCTATCAGTAACATGGATTCAGTAAATATTTATTGACTGTTGGCTCCTGATTGATTCATGATGTAATCACATGAAACCAGAAATGGCATAAATTCTTACACATTTATGAGTGGAACTAATCTTTTCTTTCAGGAGAATTGGGAAGAATGATATGCTGGTAGTGATATTCCATTATGAAAGCTGGAGTTGGGGAGTAAATCTCTGCGACTACCTGCCCATCTTTCTTCTTGGGACCACAGAAAGATGCAAAAAGGTGACAATGGTAGCAACCTCTTTTTAGAGTAATTTCAATGCTTTTTGATATAGTTCCAAGATCTGAAAGGATTAAAGTTAAAAGTAAATGGTATTTGAAGGTATTTCTGTAAATTCCATAATAAGATATATGAAGAACTATCACCAAAAAGCTAATATTTTCAATATCTTTTTGCACTTACTTTCATTTACTGCTGGTACAATTTTTGGGGGGTGGTGGGTCTTGTGATATAAGAGCTAGTAATAAGAAAACTATTTCTTTATTGGTAAGAATAGAATAGGAGAAACCTTTAATTTACAGGTGGGGCTAATGCAAATTTTCTGAAGCAGATGGAGCTTTCATTACCTTAATTACTTGCTTATTTTTTTTAAGATTTATGTATGTATGTATGTATGTATGTATGTATGTATTGGGCAGAGGAAGAGAGAATGGGAGGAGGAGCTAAGGGAGAGAATCTTCAAGAAAACTCTCTCCTGAACATGGAGCCCAAAGCTTGATACAGAGCTGGATCCCACAACCCAGGAGATCACGATCTGAGCTAAAACCGACAGCTAAATGCTCAATCGACTAAGCTACACTTCAATGCCTTGTTGAATTTAAATGTATCTGTATAGTTTCTAAGAGCAGATATAAGCATTAAATACAAATTTTTCATCAGTGGTAGAAGTGGAGTGCAATATAAACTCTATTGTGCAGTATGAGATTTTTCTACTATCAGTTAAACAGGAAGTTTTAAGGAGCAACATGAGCAGCTCTCCTTCAAACGCTACTACTTAGAGTTCTTGATGAAGGAAATAAGTGACAATATATCAACTTGGCCTAGATAGACTTAAATGCATTCAAAAGTTTCATATTTGAAATAAGATTTCCAAAGCTTTGGAATCTAAGAATAATAGTGAAAAAGCAAATGCAATAATCTTATTATAAGGTGTATGAAAATATAAAATGTGCACGTTAATCTAAAATATAGCCCACATTACTCAATTGACTAGGAGTAATTTTGTGTGAGCACAGATTCTTAGAGTTTTTTTTATTAAAAAGTTCAAATATTTCCAATATTCAAGAAGCATGGGTAGCTAATTCAAAGTATATTGTTATAAAGATCTTTACATGATAAATATATGATTTCTTGGACAGTAAAGGGAAATGAACTGTTATAAGAAATTTAGTAACACATATGAAGAAAAACAACAGTTTATAGAAAGATCAAAATATTTTATTCTTTTCTCTGATCCCCCTCAAAAAAATGAGGCCATTAAACCTAATTGTCACCAAGAGACATAGAAGAAGCCAAAGGCTGTGATTTCAGTAAATCTGGGCATGGAATTCAAAGGACATATCTGCCATCTTTTGTCATTTGTATTGACTCCAGAATTAATCTTTCGCCTTTTCAAAAAGCTATTTGGGTGGGTGGAGAGATGGGTGAAATAGATAAAAGGGATTTAGAATACACTTATCTTGATGAACACAGAGAAATGTATAGAATTGTCGAATCATTCTATTGTACACTTGAAACTAATATAACACTGTATGATAATTATACTTCAATTTAAAAAAAAGCTATTTATGTACATGCCATTCTCCCTTGTAAGACTCCTTTAAACAAAGGATATTTCATTCATCCTTTTACAATCCTTACAGAATTTAGCACTGTGTCTAGTTCTGAGTATACCTTAAACAAATGTTGCAGGAATTGGGTTGAATTCGATGTTGTCAAATACATGGCGAAATTCTGAGCTACCAGTGAATGCAAAGAGATTCCAATCATTAATTAATAAGTCTCAAGTGATCCCCAACTAAGTGGAAGAGAGTAATTCATAACTGAAACTGAAATAAAAAGTTAGTAACAATCACGGATTATTAGCATGATCAGGATGTGAAGAATAGAATTTTTTTTGGACAACTTTCCTCACAAATTGGATGCTAATGAGAATGGTTAGTGGTAAAACAAAGGATTAGAGAACACTGTAAACCTAAAACGTTTTGGAAGCAGTGCCAGCTTTAAAGAGACCATTAAAAGTTGTTTTAGAGAAAGAGAATAAATTGACCCAATACTTAGGGAGGGCAATATATTGTATTCTTCTATTAAAGTATATTATTCATTTGTACTAAGTGGAATAGTAAATACAATAAAATATCACAGGAAGACAGTATATAATCTCTACGGATGTACAGAAGAAAAAAGAATTTTCAAACTTTTTAACTAGATTCCATTGACGATTCCATCTTTTTTCTCCCACTTAATTTACTAAATAGATCTTTAAAAGATTATCTGGAAAACACCACAATAGACTTTATAGTTAAAACAGCTTCTTATTATTTATAATCCCCATTCATTTACCTAAACTCCAGATTTATGCTGCTCACTTAGAATACTGTACTATATCTATATTGCCCCCAGTTGAGGAACTCAGACTTATTTACATTTTGTGCCATTTGTGTCACTCTATCAAAAGCAAAATAAATGGATTTAAGTGTGATCTGTGCCCACAATGCAACAAGTTCATATTTTTAACAAACATATTTGTACTTAAATTTCAAGTGAATGTTTTTTTTCAAAAGTTCTCGACTTAGAAACTATAGATTTACCTCAGTGAACCCAGTTTGCCATATGATTTATGAAACATATCTGTGCCCTTAGAATAAGTTTAAAATTCCAACAACAAAATCCATATTATTATTTTAAATCTCTCCCTTTCCCTCTCTTAAACCATAAAATATGTCTCAGTGAGATTGTTCTCTTTGGACTTAAGACATGACTTTGGATACTTGTGTCAGTGCCTCGAGTCAAATTCATTCTCTAATGAAAATATTCTCCACCATGAGAGACATTCCTTCAAAATTTATCTGAGACAACACTGAGATACCACTGTTAGAATGGCTAAAATCTGGAGCTCTGGCAATAACAAATGCTGGTGAGGATGTAGAGCAACAGAACTCTCATTCACTGTTGGTGGGAATAAAAAAAATACAGCTACTTTGGAAGGCAGTCGAGTAGTTTCCTTTTTTTTTTTTTTAAAGATTTTATTTATTTATTCATGAGAGACACAGAGAGAGAGGCAGAGACATAGGCAGAGGGAGAAGGAGGCTCTATGCAGGGATCTGGGTGTGGGACTCGATCCCGCGACTCTGGGATCACGCCACCCAGGTGTCCCAGTTGGGTAGTCTTACAAAACTAAAAATACCTTGCACTCCTTCATATTTACTCAACGGAGTTGAAACTTTATGTCCACACAAAAACCTGCCAATGGATATTTCTAGAAGCTTTATTCATAGTTGATCAAACGTGGAAGCATTCGGGAAGTGAATGAATAGATAAACTGTAGTACACACAGACAATGGAATATGATTCAGTGGTAAAAAGAAATGAGCTAACCAACCATGAAGGCATAGAGAACATACAAATGCATATTGCTAAATGAAATAAGCCAATCTCAAAGGCTACACATTGTGATTCCAACTATATGACATTCTGGAAAAGGCAAGAACTACTAACATAATGAATATATCAGTGGTTGCCAGAGTTTTGGGGTAGGGAAAAGATGAAGAGGGAGAGCACAGAGCTTTTTTAGGGCAGAGAAAATACTCTATGATGCCATGAAGATGAATACATGGGACTGTACACCGATTTATGACACCACAAATTGACTGTATTGTAATCTCTGGAATTGGGGTGAGGATAATGTGTTTGTTTAGGTTCACAACTTCTGCAAATGTGCCGCTCTGGTGGGGACTGTTGATACTAAGGGAAGCTGTATGTGTATGAGAATTGGGGTAGAGAGAAAATGTTCAATTTTGCTATGAATTTTAATTTTAAACTGTACTAAAAATAGTCTTCATTAAAACATTGTCACAAAGGCCAGATCGAGTATCATTTACAAAGGGTCAAGCAGAGTGACTTATACAGAGCAACCCCTGAAAAAATTGTTACTCCTCAGTGGTCATCAGTTCTCTTGCTTCTTTCTTCTGAAGGCTATTTTCAGTTTCTCTTTTCCATTTTCCCTGCCTTTCAATCATTATGAGACCACAAAAACTGGTTGAAGCTTTGAGCTTTGGGTGCTGTCTCAGTTTCCTATCATTGCTATAACAAATTACCACATACTTTGTGTCTTAACAAATTTATTTTGTGCTCAAAATCAAGGCGTAGTCCTATAATCAAGGTGTAGGTAGGGCTATATTCCTTCTAGAGATTTTAGGAGCCAATCTGGTTTTATGTCTTTTCCAATTTCTAGAGATCCCCTGCATTTCTTTTTCTCCATCCTCAACTCACAGCAGATCAGCCTGTTTTCAGCATCATATCTCCTTTTACACACTAGGATTTTGTGGTCTTTCTTATGAGGACTCTTGTGGCTCCATTGAGCCCACCTGGATAAGCCGAGAGGATCTCCCCATGTCAAGATCTTTAACTTAGTCATGTATTCAAAGTCCCTTTTGACATGGAAACTAAAACATACTCATTGGTTCAGGGAATCAGAGGAACTTACCTAAGGGAGCCATTATTCTGGTACCACAGGATCAGACTGCCTGAGTTACAATCATGGTTCTGTTGTTCATTGGCTAATGGTTTTGTTTTGCTTGTTTGTTTTCTTTTGTTTTTAAGGCAAATTACTTAACCTTCCAAAACCCAAAATCTTCTCATCTGTGAAGTGAGGTTCATAAAAGTACCTCATCACAATTGTTATGAAGATTAGATGAGTTTGTACTATATATCCAGATGATCACAATGCCTGTCACAGAGTAAATACTCAGTAAAGCTTTGCTATTATTATTTGAATTAACTCTATCTGGGGATCCCTGGGTGGCTCAGTTGTTTAACACCTGCCTTCGGCCCAGGGTGTGATCCTAGAGTCCCGGGATCTAGTCCCACATCAGGCTCACTGCATGGAGCCTGCTTTTCCCTCTGCCTGTGTCTCTGCCTCTCTCTCTCAATCTCTGTGTGTCTTTCATGAATAAATAAATAAAATCTTAAAAAAATGAATTAATTCCATCTGATAGAAACAAGTCATGTTAACCAAACTTGCAAACATAAATGCAGACATAGTCTACATATTAACTTATAATTAAAAGTGTATGTAATCTTGGGATTAACAACGCTGTTATTTAGATAAATGAAAAAAGAAGCTATGTTACAATCAGAAGTTAGTTTGATGAACCTGAATTGAAAAAAATGCAGAGATAAATCAAGGCATGTTCATGGGCAGGAGTTCTTTTCAATTAAATCCTTGCTATTCAAAGTGTGCTAGTATCACCTGGCAGTTTTTTTTTAATATGCACAACTTCAAGCCTCACTCGAGATCTTCAGATAGGAATCAGAATTCCCCTATGATCAGATTTGTATGCACATTACAATTTGTGAAGTACTATTTTTGACAGTGCCTAAAAGATGTGGATACTATGCCCAGGTGTATCCGTTTGCTTCCGGTATTGTTCTTCTTGTCTTTACTTTCATAACAGGGACCACCACAATTATCACTATCCATCAATACGTTCTGTCTTTATATATGTCAATACCTTCTAAAAGGAATCCTTACAGAACCTTTCTCTTTGAAATGACTCGTCATTAATATGTGGTGATTACTATACGTGACTTAAAGTTTGACTCTTGGTGCACAGTTTTTAGGACTTCGGCTCTAATCTGGTGAAGAAAGAAGGCTTGCCTCCCTAAGGTCTAGAAATAACAATTTCAAAGACAAGCCTCAAGAAATCAAGTATCTACTCCATTTCTCAATAGCTCCACTGAATTCTATTATTAGGCTAATATTTCAAAGCATAGATCTGCAAGAAAGCTCAGATAATGACAATTAATTACATTAATCAAAGATAGCTAGATGTTAAATTGTTAAATTTTCAATGGGACGTAAAGAAAAGAAACAATACAGAAATATTTTCTCAGCCTGGACAATAACCACTGAAGTATGCTTTTTGAAATTAGAGCAAATAATCAAAGTATAAGTTAAATTACTTTAATGAAACGCATCCACCAATACCAAAAGATAAGTAAATTGCAATTTTATGCTTGTCTTCAAAGTGTATAGAGTCACAGATTAAAATTCTTAGAAATACAAAGACATTGACAATGATTCAGTGAATTACATTTGAACATTATTTCAATACATACTTTTTGAATTCCTAATATATGTAAAGCTCTGTACTATTCACACTTCTGTCAAGTGCTGATTTCCCTAAAAGAGCCTTTGACAAAGAAACCTATTGATAAAACAAAGGTAAGTTTAGTCTTACATTGTAAGTGAGAGGACTACCCTGACAGTGTCTTTCTAAGCTCTTGGGAGAGGGAAATCAAAGTTAGGATATTTACGTGGTTTTAGAGTCTGGTTTTATAAGGATTTTTCAGTGTGGGGATGGAAGGAGAAGGGATAAGTGGAATTGAGAAAGAATTAGCATATAATAGTTTGTATTACTGGACATAGCAAGGGGAGGGTCTTGAGGTGAGGTTTTACAAAGAGAGTCTTGAAGACTAAATAGTCATATGCTATCTATTGAAAAGTCTAATAGTTTGATGTCCATTTATGTGATTTTTTTCCAGGAAGTTTCCAAATGAACAATAAAGTTACATGCAACTTATCTTCCTGGGCAAGAATTTCCTGGAATAGTAAACTTATGTTGATGAAGACACTGGAATAGTAAAGTGACATTGGTGAAGACAGCCTAATGGTTGAGTCCAGTTATGTTAATACAGAGAATAAGCTGTGTGCTGTAGATGGTTTTAGCTTTCATTTTAGTGACTCAAAGATGAACCGGATATAGTCACTATTCTAAAAGAGCACATATTAGATTATGACAGTTTTTATTAAATACTATAATAGAATTTTTTTCTGATTATAAAATGTAGGGTTATTGAGAAAAAATAGAGAAAAAATAAGCAAAATAAAAATCACCAAATTCTATCAATATGACAGAGCATTCCTAACATTTTAACATATCTGTGTCTTGTGTTCATATGTGTTTATTTATATGTATATATAATATATATGATAAAATACACATATTTTTAAATAAAAATTTAGTCCATATTATCAAGAAATTTATAGATTTTCACTTAATTTAAAAAGACCATGAGCATTTTCTAATATTATTAAATGTTATTTGAAAACTTGATTTTTAAAATACCTGTGTATATTAATTAACTAATTAGTTCAAAGATATTTTAATGATATTTATTTATTTTTCCACATGGGATATTTTTGGTTGTTCTTTTTTTTTTAACTCTTACTACTAGAGGTGGTATCCTTGATGAATGAAGTTTCTGAATGAAAGTATAGCTGAAGATTGATTTTCAAAGTGATTATCATCTTTGTGTGGAAGTATTAAATGTATTTTTAATTATTTCCTTATCAAAGTTTCTGGATGTTGAAAATGACTATTTTTAATAATTTTCAAACTGGTAATTATATGCTAAAACATAAAGGCTAAGGAGACATATTTGTTAATGCCTCATTCTAAAGTACCTTTGCTTAGAAGCAATGAAACTAGTTAATTGATAGAATTATTTCAAGACATTTGGAATCAGTATTTAGTAGCATCTGTCAATAATGGCAGAGAAGAATAAAAACAAACTTCCATTCATTTGTCGAGCTTAAATCAAAATTGCTGAATTAATCATGACATTTCTTTAAAGCTTTATCTTTGCCTTTTAAAAAATGTCTACATGTTTATACTACAATACATCGATATTGTCTTTACTTATACTAAATAATTTTCTCCCAATGTTTTGGGTAGAATTGATTGTATAGGAAGTTTCAAGAGCTTTTACTATTCCTACTATTGCAGCCACAGTTTCAATGGTATGCATATTCCACTTTGTGCAACAAAATGACCATAATATAATTCATAAAGTATTAAAACAATTGTTCACAAAATTGCCATGGATTCTAAAGAAAGACTAGTTAGTGAGAAATGGAACTGACACTAAGTATTATATCATAGTATTGCATTCTGAACAAGTAATCTGGGAAAGAGGAAAAAAGGAAAATAAATATATTTCAATTAATTGAATACAGTTAGATTTAAAGGCAGTAGCAAAAATACATTAATATTGACAAGCCCAATGGAACTGCATTAAAAGGAATCAGGCAAAAGACCACTTGAAAGGACAAGAAAGAGCATCATGTCAGGAAAAAGAAATCATAGTGAAAATGGACATTTGTGTCATCACTATCACCCCATATCAGCAAAATGCAAAAATCAAAGAAAAACAGTGTTGTGTAGGGAGAAATCTCCCAATATTTAAGTAAGCACTAATTTATAAGAGAGATGTTTTTGTTACTTTAGGAAGTTTAAGTTCCAAGACTGGAAAATATCTCAAGAGGCAAGTGAGGAATCCTCCCAAGGGGAATTTTCAGGAACCAAATATGGTGAAAGTGAGAACAGTAGTAATGTTCTTTTCCCAAAGAATCATGGGTAAGAAGATCTCAAGAGCAAAGAACAACCAGAAAATTGTCTGATAGTAATAGCAACACAGGAGCTTAGGTGGCCTTACGATCCTACTGAAATTAGAGAAATGACATCAGAAAGAAACAGGAGAATGGAATTGCCAACATCATGGATTTTATTTTTCTCAAGACTGGGCTGCTATAATTGGAGTCAGATTCCACATTTAATTTAAAATTCTAGCCACGTAGAAATATAAGAGTATGAGAAGATCCCTATGGCTTATTGGCTACTGGTGGTGAGTTTATAGACTGGAAGGATAGTAATCTTATCCACCCCATCCCCACCACCGGCCACTGTACCCTGGTAACCACCATTTTACTATCCATTTTCACAACTTCAATTTTTTTAGACTCCACAAATAAGTGATATCATACAGTATTTTTATTTTTCGATCTGGTTTATCTTAGCATAACATGCTTGAGGTTCATTCATGTTGTGGCAAATGGCCAGATAGTTTTCTTTCTCATTGCTGAATAATATTTCATTGCATATATATTCCGCATCTTATTTATTTATTTATCCATTGATGGACATTTGATTGTTTTCATATCTTGGCTATTGTGAATAATGGTGCAACAAACATGAGTGCACATTAAAAAGAAAGAGTATAGGAAGAAATGGATAGATTCTCAAACACATTAGAAATGGAATGGACAGCAAGGGGTGTTAAAATCTACAGAGAGAGAGAGAGAGAGAGAGAGAGACTCAATTTATGTGGTTTTCTGGTGTCTGTTTTTAAATAAGCAATTTAGGATTCAGGCTATAGGAAAGAAATCAGTCTGCATAATGGTGGACTTCTTATAAAAGAACCCAGTGACTATCACTGATTTTAAAGAGATAAATCTCTTCCATTTGTGCTTTAGATCTAATAATAAGCACTTGGAAACTGGCATGAATTAACCGAAACCCGGAACTGCCTTTCTCTCCCTCACCTATCGCTCCCACTCTCTTTCCTTTTTTTCAGACTAAAACTTTGGTTGGCCATGAGAAACTATTATCTCTTCTGTCTGTGGGCTTAAATTAGAAAGCCAAGAACAGACAATATATTGAATCCTAGGAACTGGTTTATCTTATCTAAGATAACTCAATAATCATTAAACTGTAGGTCTGTAGACTAAGAAGGGAATTGGACATCAGTTAAAAAAAAAAAAAAAAGAGAGAAAGAGAAAAGAAACAGGTTAAGAAAATGTACTCTTATATCAATTCAAAAATTGCCAATAATGAATGTTAGTATAATTCTTTTTGGCCACACATTAAAGTAAGTAGTTTCTCTCAGATGCCATATATGTATGTATGTGTGTGTATATATATATATATATATATATATATATATATATATATATATATAATTTTATTTATTTATTATTGAGAGACACACAGAGAGAGGCAAAGACATAGACAGAGGGCTATGTGGGGCTTTCTGTGGGCACCCTGATGTGGAACTCGATTCCAGAACCCCAGAATCATGACTCGAGCTGAAGACAAACACTCAACCACTGAGCCACTCAGGAGCCTCTCAGTTGTCTTATATATTAGTCAGAGTAAGATAACAGATATTTCAAAATAGTTTGAAGAAAGAAATATAAAAGTCAATGTAAATAATTAAACGTAGCATACTTATGATGTGAGACTGATAATAATAGGGCCTACCGAACAATAGAGAAACTAATAAATATAAATATTCCAGGATACAACAAATACAAAAAGAAGTGTGAGGAGTTATAATCAGGTGAAAGAGAAGCATATAATGAAAGAGAACAGAGCCAAGAGTAGAATAATTTATTGCTGCTTCAGCATACATAAATGTGACAAAACTTCAAGTGAATAGAAAAATAAAGATGTTAAAAGAGATGGCTGTGGTAATTAGTATAATATGAATTATGATCAATGATCAGAATTATGATTTGTAGTGGAAAAGGAGGTGGAAATAGAGGGAATGATTTAGAATATTCTGTGAAAGGAAGAAAATAAAACAAAACAACTAAGAATTAAGTGACGAAGGCTAAACAAAGCACAAAGAGGATTTATTATAATGGGAAATGACTGCAATTGATTTAAGGAAGGAGAAAGTGAAGGAGTAATGTAAGACCACAGAGTTGTATATGAGCATCTACTGTACGCACCTTGACATTTTTTTAAGTTGGTTTAAAAACAAACAAAACTAAACAATACTCCTTTGGAAATATAGGCACTGAACAGAATTGGAAAAACAAATATTTAGAAAAATAGATTATATTCTTTCCTACTACTATTAAAAAAAAGTTTGCAGTACAAATCACAGAATTCCTTGCTGGATTGCTTTATCATAATTCTTTCAGAGATGAATTCGTACACTGGTACTGAGCATATGTTTGAAAAAGAATTGTGATTTAGACTTTCAGAGGAGTAAAACAGTTGAGTTTTATTTTCTGGGTGATCAGCAAAATTGTTTTAATGTAACTGACTTCTAATAATAGTTCAAGGCAGAGTGAAGTGCCTGTTATCCTAAGAAACTATTCTTCACATTTGGATGCTAATCCAAATCTTTATCTTTAAAACTCAGTAAAAAGAGTTCTCTAAAATGTCTTCAATATTAATCAAGCTATTACTTTCGGATTCCCCCAAAACCAGAATTTCTCTTTGACACTTCTGTAAAAATTATATTTCTAATTATTGATTTAAATGATGTGCTTCAAATCATAGTAAATACTATAAAGTAGTAATTGTTCCCAATAATAAATCAAGCTACAGAGGGGTCAGAAATACATATTTATCTGTAATGGCTTATCAATGATCACTGTTATTAGGCAGGTGTAAGGATAGGCTACAGAAAGGACCAAAAAAATAAAAAAATTAAATGTGTTGCTGAAGATCATCTTCATAATTTTTATTGTACCTCAAGGAGAATGGAAATATATATTAAATTTGAAACTTTTGTATATTTATTAACACAAGCTAATCTTAAGAATGTAGGAAATAGTTTTGCAAAAAAATATAAAAATGTACTTTTTTCTTTTTGTGAAAATATATACACGCATATATATTTAATTAAAAGCATGTATTTTAAGAATAAAATTGATTGACTACAAGAGTTAGAAAGTTATTAAGTATTCTGTCCAGAAGGAGAGAAAATCAGTTCACTTAGAGTTAATTAGGGCATCTGGGTCACTCAGTCAATCAAGTGTCTGACTCTTGATTTCAGCTCAGGTCATGATCTCAACGTTGTGAGATCAAGCCCTGTGATGGCTCCACACTCAATGGTGTGGAGCCATACCTTAGATTCTCTCTCCCTCTGTCTCTCCACAGCAGTTCCAACCCCCACTCTCCACCCCTGAACTCACTCACTCTCTCTCTCTCAAAAAAAAAATTAACTCTAACCCAAAAATCTGTAGCTTTGAAATTTTAAAGTGGGATATAATTCTTTGACTCTATTCAATTTGAATGGTAAATATTACAATATGTTAGTATCAATGTTAATATTTATGTTTATTTTAAAAAATAATTATCTTGTGGCAGACCAAAAAAACACTTGACAGTGCCCATAAAGGGAAAACTCCTCTGATAGCTTATATCATGTTTGTCTTCAGACCTCTTGGCAAGTCTAAAGTCTTCAAGAGAAGGTTAAATGTATTCATTCAGTGTCAGTCAGAACACTATGGCAAACATCAGAGTAACTAGAAAGAAAAGTCACTTACACAAGACACAAAAGAAATTCAAAGTGACCTAAATTATTATACGAATAGGCAAAATAAATGTTTGGGAATAACTGGAAAATAACAAGCAAAACTGGAAGAATCTAAGAGATAATTGCATTGAAGTTCTAACAATAATTGAGCATTATTCACAAAGCTTGCGTCACTATTGATGAGACTAACTGAGTTAGTTAAGAGTTTGACTTTCCTTTGTAAGTTTGCCTTTAGATATATTTTCTTCTAATTTGAGCTTTCTGCCACATATCAGCCACAGGAATGAAAACATCAGGGCAAAAAATTTAGATTATCCTCTGTTTTCATGTAAAATAAAATATCTGGCTGCATCCAGAGTCACCAATTTCTCTTGTGGTTGAGCTTTCTCTTCATTGATGTATCACTGATCAAATGTGGAGGAATTATTCCTCCCCCTTTTAGTAAAAGTGTGAATTTATAATTTCATATGAGTTTAGTTTAGTAAAAAAAATATATATATATACATTTTCTGGTCCTTATATCCCCACTTTTGTTCCCATCCAAAGAAATCTTCCAGTCTTCACATCTTCTCGCTCTCTTACTACACCATGTGTCTTTGAAAAACCATTTCTCTTTTAAATTGAATTGAGTTTTGTAAATATTGACAACCACCTCTTATCTGAAACAGTTCCATATTCTCAATGTACACCTTTTTCAAGGGCATATCTTATTTGTTTATTTTAGGACATTTACATAACATTATGATATCAAAAGCAGTAAGATAAGTTTGTCACACTTTACATTAATGAGATAAAATGAGTTTGAAGACAGAATTCAGCTTCTCAGTGTGATCTTTAGTATATTTATCCTGTTATATCAGTTGCCCTATATCAATTAGAGAGAAGAACATTAAATAATTAAGTACAGATATAAGATGAGTGATTGTTGATCATGAAGCCTTTGTGAAATACATAGCATAAATTAATGAACAAAATGTTAGTAAAAAGTATATTTGTACACTTTTTTAATAGAACATGAGCAATTTTTTAGATAAGTGGGCAGTTAGGTAAGTTTCCAATCCAAAAATTAGATGTATGTGAATATTTATATTTAAGGTTTCCTAGTTATTATTTCCTAATAAAAATATCAAGTTTATAATATGACAAATATTTAGAAACCACTAATCTCAATTTTAATTTGATTTATTTAATCATATGCTATATGGCATCCATGTTAAACTTACCAAAAATTTCAGTGTTGTTAATGTTTTGTGCTACCAAAATCGGTCCTATAGGAGAAAAAACAATATTATCTTATGCTATGTAATTTAAGAGGTACCAAAGCCTGCACTTGACTTAAATTGACATCCAATCATGGCATCTCTCCTTCTATTTTGAAATTTCCACCATGAAATTTATCATGAGTGAACTAGTCACTTTCCTCAGAGAATACCTCGTGAAAACAGATGCTTCTAGGGAATGGTCCTCTAGTTGTTTCTGATTCACGTTTCAGCTTAACATTAACACCAATAAGCAAAGCATCATCCTAAGCCAGAATTCATAAATGGACAGCCAAATAAGGAGTGAAACCACCCTGCCTTTAAGGAAGTTTTAGGACCAGGCATAATATTTTAAAATCACAACACTCCTCACTCACTCTGACATGCTTCCTTTCCTCCCTGTCATGCACTAGTTGCTCTCAATTCCAGACCTTTGGATGTTCCATTTGTTCTGTCTGAGTTATTAACTCCATTTCCTTGCTTAATTCCTAAGTCTTAAGTAACATTTCAGCTCAAAAATTTCTCTTCTACTTGAGATTTGTAGTACAAGCTCTTGCTTCCCCATCAACTGATTGAACATGTGATATGCTAATAATGTGGGCAGTTGGCAAATCAGGTATGACTATTAGTAAGAATGTGAATTTGTATAGTCTTTATGCAGAACAACTCAGCAATATCTGTCAAAATGTCCAAATATATTCACATAGATTTATATGTAAGGTTTACTAAATAGTGTATCAAATCACAAAAGTGAAAGTCACTAGAATGTTCCTTAATGCAGGAATTGTGGAAAAAATTTTGGTATAACAATTCCTTAAGGCAGGAACTGTTGAAGAAATTTTGGTGTATCAATGCTTTGAAACATTATGAAAGCTTCATTGTATTGGCATGGAAATATTTCCAAAATGTAGTGTTAACTAAAAAAGCCAGAAGTAGAACAATATCTGTAGTCATTTGCATATATCAATTGTATATTATCTACACCCTAGTAGATATATTGTACATGAATGTACACTGTAAACTGTGAAACTGGTAATATTTGCTGACTGGTTTAATGCAGAGTCAGGGGGACGGTGTTTGAATGCAGACGCCTTTACTTCTATATAAGCCTGCATTGTTTGGATTTTTCCTAATGATTGTATATTATTTTCACAATTAAAGTTAAAAATCGAACCTGTTTGGAAACTAAGCTTCAGCCAATGTTACAAACATGACAGTTTAAAGCGGTGATGAATTTAAAGAGGGCACAGGAGTTCCTGAGTGTCTTCAACTAGTCAAAACAGTGCTTCTCAAATTTCAGCAAAAAAGCTTTATAACTTGAAAAAAGAAAACTGATACACTTTTTCCAGACAATTCTCACAAAGCGAATGGTTACTCTGAATTATCTAGGCAATAAGCTTATTTTTCCACTTCCTCAGGCAGTGGGCAGTAGGATATGTTGAAATTTAAATGTCTTTAAGATAGTCATAAAGGTTCTGCATCTTATATTCCATCCTTAACAGCAATTCTTTCTGCCTAAGTAATGAGTTATCTCTAGGTGATAGAATCATATGTCCTTTGGAATATCATTTCTGGTGTTATCACATCTCTTAAGAAGCTTTCATTCTATAAAGTCAAAATAGACAAAATGCAATCATTCTATTAATTAGCCAATGTTACCAAATGGAAACTGTAATATAGGAACCAAGGAAGAGTCACAATTCCAGGAATCTTTTTGAATAAAGCAGATGGCTTCTTTCATTAGGGAAGGAGGCGTGTAAGAGTTAATCTTGTTTCTATAATGGAAGTTAAGTAACCCACATGGTATGTCTGGTTTTTTTTTTTTTTGACTTACAGCAGTTACCACAAATGTGTCAACATATTAAAGAAATTTTTGTAATGATTGCATTTTGATTTTCAAAGTTATTTGATGCAATCCTTTGCAAATTTAAGACATTTGGCCTTGTAACTCTTTTTCTAAGTTTAGTATTTTGTGGTAAATATAAAGCCGACTTTTACGATATTTTCTCTCCACTAAGAATGCCTAAGTCAAAATAATTTGTATATTCACAAGTAAACAAATATCTATCAAGTGAAATCTATTGGGTAATCTTCTAGGTGATAAAAGGAATACCATGGGACAACCAGAAGATGTCCTGAAAATTCAGACATTAGAATCATGGAGGGTTTTTCCCACTAACTCCATTTATTATATCCTTCTGGTTAATTTTACTTCTTGATGAACTTTTAACTATTGGTAAAAAACAGGGTTGGATAAACATTTCTGTTTCTAGAGTAAATATTACTAAGACTGGACTGAAGGTGAAATGTGCTAGAACATTAATCTGATAACCAGGTGAACAAAGAAAAATAGTATGCTTTATCTAGCATGTCACATTTTAATAATGTCTAACAAGGTTCTTATTACATTTCAAATTCTTTTACAACAGTTTATAAAGTTTAATTCTTTTAAAATAAAGAATAACTATACATGGGAATTATTATCATTTCTTTCTCAAATGAGAAAATTGAAACACAGAGAAGTCAAATAATTTGCTCCAAGTCACACAACTAGCAAATGGGTTTCAACTCCTAGACAGTCTAAAGTGAGTCTAGCATCTTACTTTCTACCATACACTGCAAATGTGATGCCTTTAAAATGAGATTAAAATAGTTTGTGTGTTTTTCTTTTCCTAATGGAAAAACCAATCAACCTTAACATTTAAGTTGTAAAACCTTAAAACCAGCACTTGGATGCATTTGAATTAATATCATACAGTTATTCATATAGTATATGTACATGGCAGCGTGGTACCTAATTAATAAAGAGTTGATGTTTGACTTTGTAAGCTAAAAATTGGAAAACAGTTCACATTTGTAACATTGATTTCTCAGTGGGACTAACTCAGAACAACAGAAACTTGGAAACTTCCATGTTTCTTGTAGAAACTCATTTTCACTGATACTTTAACTCAGCTGATCTGAGTGAAAAAAGCTTGGATGTACAAGGGGCCACTGAAAAACCCGGGATTCTTCAGCTTTCACTCAATGCAAAATAGCTCCATCCAGGAGCTAGACAAAGCCTGGTAGGACATTCAGATCTGCTACCAAGATCACAAAAGCTACATCTTAGAAAAGTAGACCCAAGGGTCTGAGTTGTTTGCCTCTGAACCTCTCTTCCAGGGCTGCATAATGGAAAGGTCTGCCCCTTCCTTTGTTTCAACCTCCACTATTTACCTCTGGGTCTCCATTTGTCAACACCAAAGTTAAATCCTATCCCATTTAGGTTTTTTAAAAACAAGACTGATATAATATTTGCAAAATTTGTTATATTTGATTCAGTACATTATATTATCATATTGGATTCAATGTGGATGTTTTCCTATCATAATCTGCCAATTAGCAGTATTATCTATATACACACACCATCATTAAACTAGTGGGCAGGACCACCGTTACACTGTATGGTGCTGGCAAAAGATCAAATAAGTCAATGCATTGTGTTCTTCTAAATCTCCTAAATATCGTATATCTTAGGAAAATGAGATTGAGGTATTCTGAAAATGTGTACGAATCATGGCATTTTTGTCAAACTTAAGTCTTTTCTAAACATGTGATGCTTGAGATTATTTATGGAGGCAGTTCATGTTAGTAGTTGAGGACATCACTGTATAAATTCAGTAAATCTTACTCAAGGGCACATTGTCAAATGAGCATTGTGATTAGTGAGAGAGGCCTAAGGGAGAAGCTATCTGACTTAAAATGAAGATGTGAAATTTACCCTTCCTGAGGTATGGCACAAAGCCATCAGACCAAAACAAGTATTAGAGTATTCAAGAACCATATTCAAATGGTCTCCTTTTTAGATTTCTTTAAATAAAAATTTCATGACAGTAGAAAGAGCTCGGGTGAATTCAAAGATGAGGACTATTATTTGCCCTCTTCTTATAGTGTCTCACCAAGGTATTTAGAAAGCCTGGTGAGTGTGTTATCCAAACACTTTGTAGTCCCAGCTCAGCGGGCATCCACCCCCTCTGTGCCAGGTTGCCCTGCCTCTCCTGTGGCTCTACTGTTTTTCGACTGTCATTTTTATTGAAAAATAAAAGCTAAATTGGAGTTTCTGAATACCTTCCATTTAACTCTTTTAATAAAATGGGAAAGATAAAAGCAACCTAGTCACAAGAGAAGTGTTTTTGAAAGCTATGCCTTGGATATCAGAGATGCAGAAATAAAAGGCTGCTTCAAAAATAGAGCCCACTGGCCTAGCTCTGGCCCTCTGCAGCTCTTCTCCTGTACTAGACCTGCTTTTAGCTTTAATTTTTTATTCAAGAAGTTAAATGGGAGACATGAAATAGTTTGGATCAAATATCACAACAAATGAAAAATGGGCAGCAGATGATTCTTTTAAATGCATTATTCTTGTGTACCTGGGTTCGATGACTTCGTCGGGCAATTTTGTTCATGTCTGTTGGAAAAAAGAACATTATTTATATTGTATTTTTTTCACATAGAGAAGTTTTCTTTCCCATCGAAAGATTAGTATTTCCCAAAGTCTCTCCACTTAATATACTCATGCATATGATAGGAGTTTGAAATATCCTGCAGTAAAACAACCTGAAAATTGTTTAATTTTACATTTGTTTAACTTATTTGCCCATGGAATTCTTTAAAACTTTACATTTTCTAATGTGCCAAGGTGCTAATCTGGAGATACTGTGATCCTGGTCCTCAGTCATACAGCTAAAATAGTTTTAAAATCTTTTCAGGAGAGGGCACCCACTTAGCTGTGTAACTATAGCTCTGCTCAGTGCATTTATGTTGATCATTGAATTAATATCAACCATAGATCAATAACCCTTTGGATAATAGTAGTACCTAAATACAAACTGGCTGAGAGAGATGAATATTCAAGCAGCATAATTCAAGGATGACTAAATTTGGTGTTAAATATATTGTTACACTAACAGCTATAACTAAAAAGGACACGGAACATGATGTAGTAGGATTTGCCAAAGGAAAAGGATTGATTGACTTCTAATTTTGAAGAAAATTTTGATTTTACTGTTAAATAGATAGTGTAGATCTATGCTGTTCAGTAGCCTCAATGCTCTGTTCCATTGTTCCTGTAGTGTTCAGCTAATAATTGAATGATGATGATTCAAAAATAGCCCTAGTTGTATTTTGCCACCTTATATAAAATAATGACATAATTTGTGATTGTAATATCTTCTCTGACTCTTTTACATCTTTAAATAGACATACATCCGTATTTATACATATAAATTAAATATATATATTTTAAAGAACATTTTATTTCAGACATTTGATACTATTCTAATCAATCAAAGGGAAATGAGGAAATGGAAGCTAAAATAATGTCGAATGTACTTCCCAGGATAAGTCAGTAGAGATGAAGATTGATTTGTGAAGAGAGGACTCCTCTTCCCCTCCGCCCACTGTGGAGGGGGATGCTAAAAGCATTCTAGTGGCCTTCAGTCAGAGCTGTCTCATTATTGCGGCCATAGGATCATTTTAAATTAGCTTTTCATATTTAATTAAATAACACCTAGTCTACAAAGTACCTCTTATTGTCCACGCGAACATTTTGTATGACTACCTTCAAAATAAGTTTCATACAATAGGCAAAGAATAAACAGAAAGCAATTACTTTTGCTTTATGAAGAAAAAGAAAAAGGAAGGAACATGGATAAATTTGGCAGCCTGTCTTTTGATCCAATGAAACAATCTCCTTTTCAAAAAGTGTTATTATACTTAATAATTACATCATTTCCCTAGGCTCCAGTGAAAAGCAAAGAATGTTTCAGCAATGCCAAAATGTAAGTAGCATTACTATTGTCTTATGCTCTTCAATACAGTGTAATTGATCTGACCGAAATTGTGATCCTTACCAAATCATTTTGCCCATTGAAGGGTTCACTCACTCTCTTGCTTTAATTTTCTTTGGCATGTACACTGGTCAGAGACAAAAGGATAATTCTGAAGGCACTCAGTACCATATTGTTTTTCAAGTATTCATAGAAAAGTTTCCTTTGTACAATAACATTGCTTTTGAAAATATAAAGGAGACAAGTATATAATCATGAAAATTCTAATCTAGAGTGGCTTAATTTGATATAAGTTTCAAACTAGGCGGTAATGTTTTTATTTATTTATTTTTAAATTTTTTTTAAAGAGGACATTTCAGCCCAGATGTCCTGCCACATAATATTTTCAAGACTTGGTAAAATGAATTTCATTCATTACATATTACGGAGGTTTAAGATGGCATGTGTCATAACTTGGTTATGATGATGCATTTCTAGAATCACTGACATCTTTTTTTATTACCCTTAAACTAAACGACTCTAAAGACAATTATTGTTTTTCTGCCTATACTAAATATATACTACATGTCCAAAATGGCTTTATTAATTGAATAGGCAAGTACATATTTAGTGAAACTATATGCACATTGTTGTTATTTTGAAAACATTTCCTCAGTGAAAAGGCAGGAGGAAAGTGTACGTGAGCTAATTGCAGGTTGATGATGCAAATTGGTTGTTTAGCTCTCATTGCTGGATATGTTTGGTGAGAATCAAACTCTTCAGGAAAGAACACACTTAAACATTATAATTAGACAGTATTTACTTTTGGCATATGTCCATGTTAAATGACACTAAGCATTTAATATGGTAACGAAAATCTCACTGTAGAAATAATCTGCCAACGTACTGGTGATACCAGGAGAAAAGCAAATGTAAAAGCTTTCTTTTCCACACTCTCTGCACTTTGTATTATTTTGAGAAAATTTTAGATTCACATGTAGTTGTAAGAAATAATACAGAGAGATTTCACATACGCTTTAATTTCCTCCATTGCTAACATCTTGCATAACTGTATTTCCACCCTGAAGCCAAGGTATTGATACTGGTAGTCAGGACATGGAGCACTTCCACTATGTCAAGCATCACTTTTGTATATGCCCCAAATTCCCTCCCATCCCCACCACTCCTTAACCACTGGCAAATCATAGTAATCTGTACTCCTTTTGGTAATTTTATCATTTCAATAATTTATTTATTTATTTATTTATGATAGTCACAGAGAGAGAGAGAGAGAGGCAGAGACATAGGCAGAGGGAGAAGCAGGCTCCATGCACCGGGAGCCTGATGTGGGATTCGATCCCAGGTCTCCAGGATCGCGCCCTGGGCCAAAGGCAGGCGCCAAACCGCTGCGCCACCCAGGGATCCCCATTTCAATAATTTTATATGAATGAAATCAGACTTCATATTGGCTTTTTTTCACTCTTAACTCTCTGGAAATTCATCAAGGTTATTGCATGTATCAATAGGTCATTCTTTTTTACAGCTGAGTAATACTCCTTGGTATGGATTTGCCACATTATTTGAAATACTTGCCTCATGAAAGAAATCTGAGTTGCTTCTTTATTTATTTATTTATTTTTTTGCGAAGTAAATAAAACATCTGTTAGCATCATTTTCACTTTTTGGTATGTAAAAATAAATTTTTATTTCTCTGGAATAAAAGCCCAAGGAGCAAAATTGCTAGTTTACATGGTACCTGAATGTTTAGTTTTCTTTTTTTATATTGCAAATGATATCATATTTTTAATGTTGGAATCCATGTGTTAATTGCTAGTATATATAGAAATACATTTGATGCATAGGTTGATTTTGGATGATGTGGGTTTTCTCATAGATTCCTTGGGATTTTCTACATAGACAATTACATCACTTGAAAACAGGAAACTCACTTTTTTTTTATCCACCCCATATGCCTATTGTTTTCTTTTCTTGTATTTACCAACATTCATGAATAAGAGTGTTGACAGCAGACGTCCTTTCCAATCTCAGGGATAAAACATTTAATTTTTCACCGATAGGTGTAAAGTTGGCTGTAGTTTTTGCTGTTGTTGCTGTTCTTTATCAAGTTGAGGAATTTCTTCTCTCTTCCTATTCTTCTGAGGATTTTTGGTATGAATATGTGTTGAAATCTGTTGAATTTTTTTTTCTGGTATATGAATTTGTGATTTTTCTTCTTTAGCTAGTTAATGTAGTGGATTACACTGTTTTTAAACACTGAACCAACCTTGCATCCCTGGAATAAATCCCACTTGGCATGGTGTATAATTATTTTTTATATTACTGAATTCCATTTGGTAATATTTTATTAAGAGTTTTGATTCTATATTCATAAGAAATACTGATTTCTTCATTGGTTTTGGTATCAGGATAATACAGGCTTTAGAAAATTAATTGGAAAGTGTTCTATCTTAGGGTCTGGAAGATATTATGTAGAATTAATTTCTTCACTGTTTGGTAAAATTTTTCAGTTACCCCATCAGAGCCTGGGGTATTTCTTTTAAGGGAGATTTTTAAATTATGGATTCAATTTCCTCAACAGTTGTAAGTTTATTGAGATTTTCTATTTCTGCTTGATTCTGTTTTTTGGTAGTTTGTGTTTAAAGAGGAATTGGTCTATGTTACCTAAATTGCCAAATTTATTGATGTAGAAATGTTTCTAGTATTCCTTTGTTATCCTTTTGATGTCTGCAGGGCCTGTAGTGATATTTCCTCTTATGTTCCAGATATTAGAAATTTGTGTCTTCTCTCTTCTTTTCTTCATCAGTCTTGCTTGAGGTTTGATAATTTTACTAATCTCACCAAAGAACTAGCTATTTGTTTCATTTGTTTTTCTCTATTGTGTTACTTTTTTTCATTTAATCAATTTTTTTTAATCTTTGTCATGTCTTTCCATTTGCTTGCTTTGGATTTATTTTGCTCTTGTTTTCCTATGTTCTTGAGGTAGTTGTTTAAAGTATAAGCTTTTCTAATACATGAGATTTGAATTTCCCTCCCAGTACTGCTTTAGCTGTGCCTTACAAATGTTGATATGTTGTATTTTCATTTCCACTCAGTTCAATGTACTTTTTAAAAAGTTCCCTCCTTCTTTGGCTTAATGTGCTAGCTACTTTTTGTTTGGTATTTTCCTATTATACTCTTGCTATTGATTTCTAGTTTGTTCCCTTTGTGGCCAGAGAACACATTTTGTATGATATAAATTTAAAATTTATTGAGGTTTATGGCCAATATATGGACTATCTTGGCATATGTTCAATGGGCACTATTAAAGTATGCCTGTACTGCTGTTTTGGGGGGCAGTGTTGGCAGCAACAATTAGATACTGTTGCTTGATGGTGTTGTTGATTTTTTTAAATATTATTTATTTATTTATTTATTTGAGACATACACAGAGAGAGAGAGAGAGAGAGAGAGACAGGAAGAGGGAGAAGCAGGCTCCATGCAGGGAGCCGGATGTGGGATCCGATCCCAGGACTCCAGGATCATGCCCTGGGCTGAAGGCAGGCTGTTAACCGCTGGGCCACCCAGGCATCCTTGTTGAGTTTTTATATTGCTCATTTTATGTCTAGTTCTATCAGTTGTTGAGAGATGGGTGTTGAAGTCTTCAATCATAATTGTGAATTTATCTATTTCTTGTTTTCTAATTCTGTCAGTTTTTACTTTATGTATTTTGCCTCTCTGTTTTCTGGTGCATACTCATTTAGGATTACATTTCTTCATAATGGATTGCTCCCTTGTATCCTTGTATCATTATATAGTGCCCCTCCCTGTCTCTGGTAATTTTATTTAATATAGTCACTTTGGTTATCTTTTGTTTAATGTTTGTATGATTTAACTTACCATCCTTTTACTTTAACCTGTTTATATTCTTATATTTGTGTTTCTTGTAGACAGTATATTGTTGTATTGTGTTTTTTAATCAATTCTGACATTTTGTATTTAAATTGTTGCATTTAGACCATTTGTGTTTAACTTAATGATTAGTATTTTATGTGTCAGTCTTGCCATTTTATTTTTTCTCTTTGTGCTCTCTTTTTCATTCCTCTGCTTTCTTTACCTACTTTTCTATGGGCTATTTTACTTTTTTTTTTCTTAGAATTTCATTCTGATTTATTTATAGCATTTTTTAGTGTAAATCTTTGTATAGTTTTTTTTTCCACTTGTTTCTCTAAGTATTTTATTATATGTATATAATTTATCCTGGTGCTCTCATTATACTAGTGTGTGAAGTGTAGAAGCCTTATCTCTTTTTCAATCCCTTTATTCACTTCCATTTATAAAATAAATTTCTTAAATATTTCCTCTATATACATTTAGAACAACATCAAGCAATATTATAGTTTTAGCTCCAACCACTAAGCACTATTAAAAAACTCAAGAGGGGGGATCCCTGGGTGGCGCAGCAGGTTAGCGCCTGCCTTTGGCCCAGGGCGCGGTCCTGGAGACCTGGGATCGAGTCCCACGTCGGGTTCCCGGTGCATGGAGCCTGCTTCTCCCTCTGCCTGTGTCTCTGCCTCTCTCTCTCTCTGTGACTATCATAAATAAATTTAAAAAAAAAAAAAAAAAAAAAAAAAAAAAACTCAAGATGGGGGAATCCCTGGGTGGCTCAGCATTTTAGTACCTGCCTTCAGCCCAGGGCGTGATCCTGAAGTCTCGAAATCAAGTCCCACATCAGGCTCCCTGCATGGAGCCTGCTTCTCCCTCTGTCTGTCTGTCTGTCTGTCTCTCTGTGTGTGTGTGTGTCTCTCATGAATAAATAAATAAAAAATCTTTAAAAAAAAAACTCAAGAGGAAGAGGAAAGTCTATTATATACACTCATAGTTTTGCTTATTGTGTCCTTTATTCCTTTATGATGTTCCTGGATTTCTTTTATCATTCTTTTCTATTTACAGAATTTCCTTTAACCATTCTTTTAATATAGGTCTGCTGGCAAAAATACTTTTAGTTTCCTTATGTATATATATCTTCTTCATTCCTGAAAGATATTACCGACAATATAAGATTCTGAGTTGATAGTTTTGTTTTCTTTTGTTTTATTTTTCAGCACTTTCTTTCAGTTTCTATGGTTTCTAATAAGAAATCTGTGGTGGTTCAAACTGTTTTGCTTCTGTAAATGAAGTGTTTTCCAGTGCTTATTTTGGATTTAATTCAGAAGTGTCCCTTATTTTGGGTTTCTTGAGCTTATCATGTTTAAAGTTAGCTCAATTTTTGAACCTGTAAATGTATGTCTTGCACCACATTTGGAATTATTTTAGAGAGAGAGTGTGCAAGTGGGGGGAGGGGCAAAGATGGAGAGAGAGAGAGAATCCTCAAGCCAACTCCACACTGAGTACAGAGCCTGATGTGGGGCTCATCTCACGACCTTGATATTATGACCTGAGCCTAAACCAAGAGTTGGTCTTCATCCAACTGAGCCATGCAGGAGCCCCATGGGAACTTTTTCAGCTGTTACTTCTTCAATTATTTTTTCAGCCCTGTTTTTTTCTCATCTCCTTCTGGACTCTCATGACACAGATACTTAATCCTTTACCATAGTTTCACAGAATTCTGAGGCTTTGTTCAAATTTTCTTTTTTTCAATATATTTTCTGTTCATCAGATTGAGTAAACTCTATTGTTTTTCCAGTTCTCAGATTCTTTCCTCTGTCCCTTTATTCTCCTTTTGAGCACATAAATTGAGTTTTTATTTCAATTGCTGAGGTTTTCATTTCCAAAATTTCCATTTGTTTCTTCTATATATCTTTCTTTTTTTTTCCTTTTTTTAAAGACACTTCCATTTTCCAAATTTGCTGCAAACATCTTTGTGATTTATTTTTCTGATTCCCATTAAAGGAATTTTATGATGATTACTTTTATATCTTTTCAGTTAATTCTGACATCTCTGTCATTTTGGTGTTGGAAATTACTGATTGTCCTTTTGTTTTTCTCATTAGGTTTGAAATCCTTTTTTGCCCTTGGTATTACAAATGATTTCATACTGCATCCTGAACATTTAGGTATTATGTAATGAGATTCTGGATTTTATTTAAATAAGTTTGGATCAGTTTATTCTAACACCTCTCTGACAGGGGAAGAAGAAGGCACTATCTTCTCACTGGTAGGTGACATTAAATATGGTAGGGGTTTCCTCATGACCTCCTTTGACACTTAAGGGAATGAATCCACGTTACTGCCTGATGGAGGTGGGAATTTGTGCTTTCCACTAGACCTCCACAAGTACCGCCCTGGTTGGAAGAAGTAAGAGTGCCTTATTTGTCCTCTGCACTTGAACTCTACTAATCCCATAGTGATGGCAATGTGGCCTCATCACCACTGAGTAGTGATGCGATTTTGAACTTTCCTCTAGTCCTCTAATATCATTGTACTGATATCACATTTTACTGCCAGGTGATGAAATTACAGGCTCCCCTTGTGGTCTTTACAGCACAAGGTTAGAAGGCTCATTGCCACCTGGCTTTTTACCTGGTATTGTCCTCCATCAGTCTAGGAACCTCATTCAGCCTTTGCTGGAAGGGCTATTGGTAAGGCCTTGTTTTTTCAGTGGTGTCTGGCTGAACCAAAGTGGTTACTATAAAAATTTTCTGTCTTGCTAAGCTACCCATTTCTTGGTATTTGGCCAGAGAACAGTCTTTTGTTGAGATCTTTTTGGTTTGTGTTTGTTGGTATTTGTAGGTCACCACCTTCTTCAGCTCTAGGATTGGTTATATGAAGAAAAAGGAAGCCCAGTTAACTCACCACTGTGTTACATTTGAGTCCCAAGTTCACTGGTCTTCATTCTTCCTTCTACTTGTCAGAACCTATATTTTTTGTTTTCATTTTTTAAATATGTAGTATCTAGAGCTTTTAATTGTACTTAATAGGGAAAACTATGTTTAGTCCATCATTCCAGAAATAAGTAGTCACCTTGGATTTACCAGAGCTGTCTGGAATATGTTTTTTTTCCTAAAAAAAAAAAAAAATGTAACTCATTATTCCAAAAGGACATGATAGAAGTCTATGAAGCACATGTTGCATAGTATCTTTAGCCATCAGAGCTTAAGGCATGTCCACTACTCACTCATAACACTACAGCTTTGTAACTGTGTACCATCCACCTATGGGCACTGCTTAAAGCCACCTATAGGGTTTCTCCAGGAACCTCTTCTATTTCATCCAGAATAGCTCAGATTTCATTTGATTTCCATTTTAGCTTCAACATGAAATTTTATTTGAAGAAGGAAAAATTTGAAAATATCTTAAATTCTGATTTTTCATAACTGGAGTTTTATAAAAGATATAAACCCTACTGGATATGATTTGAATGACTATTTTGTCATCTCTCCCAAGGATGTATGTATCGTGCTAGATACATAGAAGTTCATTCATTACATACAGTGGATATCTTAGGGCACTAAGGATTAATTTCACTGTAAAACTGAGGTGAGGAAGGTTCAACTATCACATATTGATGAGTTTTACCAGGGTATGTAACAGAAAACTAAAAGGTTAAAACAGTAGCCAGTATACTATTCCAAGTGTGAAAATGTAATTATACCAGTAACTTGAAAAAAAAATTATTCTAAAAGAGGAAACTGAAACAGCTCTTGAGCATCTAACAAAATTATGTTCTACCAATTACAAAGACAAACTGACTATATTAACTGCCAAATATTTACTTAAAACTTAAATACAAAAGATGAAAATAATATCATGTTTGTGAATGTCTTGAAAATATTTTGCCCAGTGAAAGTAGAATGTATTAAAAAGATCAGAATTTATCATCAAAGCTGGAAAACAATCAAATTCATAGAATAGTCATTTTTCTCTCAGATCACAAATGAAAAAGATATTTTTCATCCTTCATCTAGATTTTAGTTCATCCCTTATGGGCCACTATTGCTATACCACTCAAGTGCATCCCCACTGGGGGCAAGATAGTATTTTCAATGTGCTATGATACAGAGTTAGTGCCATGTTAACTGTGACTGAGAAGACAGTAAATGTACCCCTTTCTGTATTCTTCTGGAAAGTTTAATAATACAATGAAAGCAAGTGAAAGGACCTGGAAATTATAGTGAAATGAGCTACTCAGAACAGACTTGTCCAGCCTGAAACCATGGCTTTTCCTCAGCTCCTATCATCAAAAAACATATAGATGAACATAGAGAAAGGAAAAAGCAAAATATATTAAGTGCAGTAAAAATGTCTGCTTCAATGAGCCTGTCAACATTGCCTGAATGATGAAACACAGATATTTACCCAGAGGGCTCTCTAGCACCATTAAATGTTCTGGGGACTAGCCAGTCTCTAGGTTTCAATACTGAAAACAATATTTTAACAGTGTTTTCTACAAATCCACAGTGGTACAGATTCTCAGCTAGTTAAAAGCTACAAAGATGAATATATCACAGTAGCACAATATTTTGACATATTTTTAAAAAGTGTAATTTTAAGTGCTTAAAGAGCTATTTTCTTTCAGAAGACAAAGCACTTCCTTATGCTTGCTGCAGAACTGATTTTCTTAGTCATCAAGAACCAGCTAAGACAAAGTCTACAAAAAGTAATAAAAACCAATCAAACATCATAGTTTTCATTATAATAAGATTGATATAGAAAAACATAATAAATCTATTCACTGAAATAAAACAGAAGAAAGTTTATATGTAAAATCAGGATTATAAAAGACCAGTTGACAATAAAAGTTCTTCCAAAGGTCTTATAGCCATTTCAAGGACTTAGGCTAAAAACAAGAATAGAAATAAAACTTGATTTTTTGAGGGTCTCGATAGCAGAAGAGAAGAGATCTGGTGATTGTGTATCTACTTGAGCACCGTAGAGAATAGAAATAAAATAAATGATTGTCTTGTAATGTATTAAGAAAATGGGTATGGGATGGGTAGGGTAAAATCCAAAGTATGCCAATTTTCTTTCTTTGAGTCCTTTTAGTGTTTGGTCTCAGTTAAGTACCTTCATGATTATGTGAATTGTTTTGTGGCAAAATAAAGGTTGCAGTTGTGATGAAGCGTTGGATTGGGAGCAGTTGATCTTCTACTTGCTTAATGAAGCCCTAAACAGCATCTGCATATCACTCTGCTCAGATCCTAGCCTACTCCAGTTTCCAGTTTGTAGAAAGATCCACATTCTTTAAATCCATAGTCTTGGGTTGACAGAGTTCTAAACATTTTGAAATAGAATTGAATTATTTATTTCAGTTGTGCTTTGATCTTTTTAATAGCTATATATTAAAAAAGCTTTCTATACATTTGAATTTTGTAATTTTACAATATGGGTAAAACCACAGGAAAAAAAATAAAGATTCGTGTTCTTTGCTGAGTTCTTGGTCTTTACTATTTTTCTCTCACCCTCAAGTGAGAGATAAAATAAAAAATTTTACCTCTAGTGAAGAAATAAAAACAGACTTAGTGTTTCTATTATGATAAACTATTTGATTCTTTGGGAGTTATCTCTCTGAAAGGCACATCTATTTGTATCATGACCAAGTTATAATTGCTTGTAATACTAGTTGGAATTTAAGTAATAGTTTATAGGAAACCTTTGAACTATATAAAGCAGTAGCATAGGAAGCAGAACCTACAATATAAAACCAATTTTATGTCTGTATGATACTGAGTTAGTCTACCCCTTACTCCACACTCCCATCCTCACCTAAAGGTGATAGGGAAAGAGATTACAGAAAAAAATTCTTGGGCTAAGGTGTTTTTTTTTTTTTAATACTATTAATCATTAGTCTGTTTAAAAGTTTTTTAAAACACCCACAAACCTAATGATGCAACTGTTATGTTTAATGAATCACCAAGATGTATAAAGAAAATCTCTTGCTAATAACACCAGGGAAGAATTAAGTACATATTAATTACATATGAACTGGAATCCAGCATATGTTATATTGGACAAATATCCATTAGAGGCATATAGGGATCCTACATTCAAAGTGAGAAATTTTTCTTCTTGGAGTCTACTAAAAGAAAATAGTGTTAGAAAATAAAATTAAGTAATTGTGCTGTGTTTAGGCTATGGGGAAGAAATAAATAAAAAGCTAATTGGACAGAAGAGCAGCAAGAAATCAGGGAAACCAGATTTTCTTGTTGCTTGGGGTGTTTTGCTTCAATAAATTGGAGAGGTGTAAATTACACTCTAAATTGAAATTCAATCTACTACCATAAATAGAAAAAAGCAAGTATGTATCTACCTTTGCATTTTTATCTATGGGACCTTTAGGCCTATGGGAAAGGGACCACCTGATGTCAGAGCTCTTTCAAAAAAAATCATTTCAAAAGCACCTAGCATCTAACAAAACAAGACAGTGACAGAGATAGAGTCTTGTCTTAAATGAGGGTGGTGATTTCTGGATGATTATCCGAAAATTGGCTGTTTAAGAGAATTCTGGAAAATGGTGAGAGTTGTTCGAGAATTTGGAAAAGAATAAGGGGAAGCTAGAGTTTATTATAAGCTAGTTGCTAAGGGGTAGGTAATTGTATATTATACAGAAGCAGACACCATTAGCAAATATAGGAGTATCATATCAGTTGTGATACTATGCTATAGCCTCAGCCAAAATTTCTTTATAATTTTGTTATAATTCCAAAAATTCTCCCAAATTTGAAATTATCCCTGCATTTAAAACCAAAAGCATGGTCTCAGTGGCTAATATCACTTCTCACTTTAATATTTTCTGATTTAAAGATGTACATAGGGGTGCCTGGTTGTCTCATCCATTAAGCATCTGACTCTTGATTTGGCCTCAGGTCATGATCTCCAGGTCTTAAGATTAAGCCCCAAAATTGGGCTCTGCACTCAGCAGGGGAGTTGGCTTGAGATTCGCTCCCTCCCTCCACCTCTGTCCTTTCCCCTACTCTCTTTCTCTCTCTGTTTCTCTCTCAAATAAATAAATGCATCTTTATTTTTTTTTAAAGATTTTATTTATTTATTCATGAGAGACACAGACTGAGAGAGCAAGAGCGAGAGCGAGAGAGAGAGAGAGAGGCAGAGACACAGGCAGAGGGAGAAGCAGGCTCCATGCAAGGAGCCTGATGTGGGACTTGATCCCAGGACTCTAGGATCATGCCCTGGGCAGAAGACAGGTGCTAAACCACTGAGCCACCCAGGATCCCCAATAAAGGCATCTTTAAAAAAATAAAATAAAATAAAACCTATAATGAGTCTGGGGAATGAGTTTCATTACCTTCATTCAGCGAGTTATCATATTTTCATTTTTGTTCTAGGCCCATAATTTGGTGAATAGTTGCAAAAAATAAGCATAAAATCAGAACTTTTAACAATCTCATGAAGATAGGTTAAAAATCATTATACATTTCTATGATTATGCAAATTGAAATAACAACATATGACTTTATATCAATTGACCAAAAAACATTGGAAAGAAGGTTAGTGCCAAGTGCTGGTGGAGGCAAGGCAAATTGGGAACTCCTCATGTGCTGCTCATGGGAGCATAGGCTGGTACAGCCAGTTTGGAAGCACACTGGACTAGTCAAGCAAATTTCACATTTCTATACCTTGCAAAGAGTGAAGCAACTCCACTCAGGGTATTCATGTCTCAAAGAAATGTGATGAAAGTCCAGATCATTTACAGAACATTTGTGAAAATATCACTTGTAGTGGCAGAAATTGGAAACAATCTCTGTTCATCAGTATAAGAATAGGCAAAATGGCATGAACACACACACACGGTCCATGAAGGCAGTTGGATACATTAAATACATAACTCTTGATTTAGGAGACTTTATACCACATAATTAGATGTTTAAAAACATAGTTTGTTATAAAAAAGTAAGAAACAGTCACATTACATGAAACCATTTAGGCAAATTAAAAATGTATGTAAAAAAAACACAACAAGAAACCATGTTGTTAGGATACAAATACAAAACTTAATGTGGTTTTCTTTGTGACAGGAGAAGAGGAGATTGAAGTACAGGGAGAAAAGAATAAACATCAACAGTAATAATTAAAAAAACAAATAAATAAATGAAATAATAATGATACTGTGCCATGATCTGAGAGAACAATCAAAGAATCCTCTACATCTGGGGTCTAGGAGAAATAAAAATTTTTGAAAATTTTATAAATATGTTATTTGAAATGACATGAACAACAAAAAAATACACCCAAAAATTGACAATGAAACAAAAAGACACCTTCATGAAATTTGTGCACACTGATAACTATATGCACACTATGTAGCAGGTTCATGCCATTTATTTTCAGCATATCATCTCACTTAATGCTCATAGTAACCCCATAAAATAGATGTTCTTATTCTCCATTTACATTTAGGGTAATTGATGCTTAAGAGACTCCAAATTGCCCAAAGGCACATTTTTTTGTGATTAAAACAAGGTTCCAACCCTGGTATGCTGATACTGAAGCTCATTTGCGGGATCCCTGGGTGGCGCAGCGGTTTAGCGCCTGCCTTTGGCCCAGGGCGCGATCCTGGAGACCCGGGATCGAGTCCCACGTCGGGCTCCCGGTGCATGGAGCCTGCTTCTCCCTCTGCCTGTGTCTCTGCCTCTCTCTCTCTCTCTGTGTGACTATCATAAATAAGTAAAAATTAAAAAAAAAAAAAAAATGAAGCTCATTTGCTTAACACCTATAAAAGGTATACTCAAGCTTTTCACATTTGTTGTGTCTTCTTCCTGTTCCCTGCCCACATTCATTTAATTACTTCCTGTCCCCACCACCCCCTGGCAAACACTCAAGATCCACATGACCTCATTATCAAATCTACTACCACTTCTCTGCTGCCTTGGGCAATGTTGATCATGCTCTTGACTTTCTTGACTTGTACCCAGCCCCTCTTTATCTGGTTTTCTTCATCTCTTCGTAACACCTTGACTCTTTTGTCCAGCTTTCTACACATTGGTATTTCTCAGGGTTTTAATCTTGGTGACTTTAGGAACAAATAATCTCTCCACATGTTTACTTGTGATATGTGATGATCTCAGGAAATTATAGGTTATAGGTTGATGACTTCTAATATATTCACGTAACCAAAATATAGAAATCAGACTTTTTTTTTTCCTTTTTCCTTTATGTTCCATAATCATAATCAGCCAATGGACAAATCTCAAAGACGTTAGCTTCTAAATATTGTTCTAATTCTTACCCTGTTTTTTTTTTTTTTTTTAAGCAAGAACAGTTTATTAAGCAGAGATACAGAGAAAGCGAAAGCTCTCAGAAGTGAGAGGGGTCCCGACAGGGTCGCCCTTACCCTGTTTTTAAACCTTGTTAGCATGATCTTGGTTTAGACCTGCTTTATTTCTTGGCAACACTGTCACAGTAGCCACCCGACTCATCTCTTTTTCTTTGATTTTATTCTTCTTAACTTGATCTACCTAAAATCATGCTAAACTAGCATGTGAAGCACCTCTTTAAAACTCTTCAATAACTTTTTATTTCCTATAGGATTATCTTACCTACTTTGGCAGAACTTACAAATCCTTCTATAACCTGGTTCTTAAACAGTTTTGTGTACCCCATTTTATTATCTAGAGGTACTGAACTAATAATTCCTTGTGCTAGGCTGACTAGTGGCTAGTGTGTGCATTCTTTCTAATATTCTCTTCCCAGAATATTTTTTATTTTTATTTTCCTGTATTTCTTCAGCTGCCCTCCCATATCATCTTGGGTGTGCATCCCTCAGTACACTTCTGTTTTATACTGAAAATATATACATATCTCTCTTTCTCAGTGTATGAATTTTGAGAGGAGAAACCCTTCATGCCCAGCATGGTGCTCAAGGCTTAGTTGATTTTTACCGAGGTCTGATGAAATGTGTCCCTCCATAATTGCTACACATTATTGCTAGCCTCATTTAGAGTATCTTACTTCTCAAGTTCTATCCTATATAATATCGTTTTGTGTACTTGCTTTTTCTCTTTGGTGTATGGGAAAGAAGAGAAAGTGGGGGGGAGGGCTAAAAAGTTATATAACCATTACTGAATAACAGGTAAAGAAATTCTTTGAGGAATATGTTGTGGGTTTTTTTTTAAGATTTTATTTTTATTTATTCATGAGAGACACAGAGAGAGAGAGAGGCAGAGACACAGGTAGAGGGAGAAGCAGGCTCCATGCAGGGAGCCCGATGCAGGACTCCATCCTGGATGCTCAATTGCTGAGCCACCCAGGTGCCCTAAGAGTATGTTTTTGAATATGTGTATTCAAGGTGATTTGTCATCTTTATCATTACCAGGACATGCAAAAACACTCATAATTATTTTTGGTTTTCTAATGACAAATGTAGATATGAAAATCAGTTGAATTTCAGTGAAATGATATTGGTGGCAATTATACTTTAAGTTATATCATCTGAGTTTATTGGGAATTTAAAAAATGTGCTTAACAGTTATTTTCATTTCTATCCTCCCTTTAATACAGCATTTGCACAGATCACCAGGATATGCAAAAACATTTATCAACAACTATTACTCTTCATTTGTATTAGCTATTATTTTATAATAACATATATATGAAGTAACAGATAATATGTTATTTTAATATAGAGTAATGCAGTACATTTATATTGCCTATGGTCTATATAAGTTATTTTGGGGTTCTGCTAGAAGGTAATGCAAATTAAAACTAGTAATATTTTTAATCATATTACAAAAGTAAATAAGCATATTCTACATAGAATTATTTTCTCACAAAATAGTTCAGCATTCTACTGAAATTTATTTAACCATATTAACTTTAACATCAATTTAAGCTTACTTTGAGATTATTTTTTAAATTCAAAGATATTGTTTCTTTTCTGCAAATAGAATCTCAAATAAAATGTTTACATTTTGTTTAGGATAACATGTAACATTTGGAAAGGTAATATTGAGAGCAGAATATATATAAAATACACAGGATTTTTTTTCCTGTTATTTATTTATTTTTTTAATTTTTATTTATTGATTTTTTAACATATTTTTTTAACTGAGGTTCAATTTGCCAACATATAGCATAACACCCAGTCTCATCCCATCAAGTGCCCCCCTCAGTGCCTGTCACCAAGTCACCCCCCCGCCCCGGTCCACCTCCCTTTCCACCACCCCTTGTTCGTTTCCCAGAGTTAGGAGTCTCTCATGCTCTGTCTCCCTTTCTGATATTTCCCACATAGGATTTTAATAATTTATATTTATGCTTGAAACTTTCAACATTATCTTCCCAAAAGTTGATAGAAAAACTAAACCAAAGAAGAATAAGTATATATCTAAGTGACTCAAAAAACACTAACAACCAAACAACCAACTATATCTATTTGATATTCACAGAATTTTATGCAAAATACAGATTCTTCTTTAGGTGCAGATGGAACTTTCACAGAGATAAACTATACACCAGGTCATAAAATGAGTTTTCGTCAATTTTTTTAAAAATTAAATCTTACAAAGTATATTCTCCGACCACAATAGAATTGAATTTGAAGTCAATTACAGAAAGTATCTGAAAAATCCTTATATTTGAAATTTTTATTTTATTTTATTTTTTTAAGATTTTATTTATTTACTCATGAGAGACACGCAAAGAGAGAGAATGGCAAAGACACAGGCAGAGGGAGAAGCAGGCTTCACGCAGGGAGCCTAATATGGGACTCGATTCTGGGTCTCCAGGACCAAAGGTGGCCTTAAACTGCTGAGCCACCCGGGCTGCCCTATATTTGAAATTTTGACTACATGCTTTCAAATAAGCCATCATCCAAAAAAGAAATCATCATGGAAATTAGATAATATTAAGAGAATATTTTAATCTGAGGAGTATTAACAACTCATTTTACCCAAAGCTGTGGGATACTGATCCAGCAGTATTGAGAGGGAGATAGTGTACACACTTACAGTAGAGAAGAAAAAAAAAGAAGACAAAGTCAATGTTGTTAAGTGCTGACCTCAATAAACAAGAAAAAGAAAGCAAATTAAATACAAAACCAATAGAAAGAAAGGATTAATAAAAATTAGAAGCAGAAATCAGTTAGTAGAAAATAAGCAATTAAGAGGGAAAATAAATAAGAAAGAAAATAAATAAATATTTCTTTGAAAAAAATTTTAAATGATGAGTTTTTTAGCAACCCTGATTAAGAAAAAGAAGACAATTTATGCCATTAATCTCTACCACATACATGAAATAAGCAAATGTTTTGAAAGATAGAAATTATTAACAATTACTCAAAAAGGCTATAAAAAAGCTGAACAATCATAAGAGTATTTTAAGAACTGAATTTGTAAATGAAAAGTAAAGATTATCCAGGCCTAAATTGCTTTGATGAAAAATTCTAACAGACATTTAAAAAGAAAATTATACTACCCCTACATGATTTCTTTGAAAAAAGAGAAGGAACACTTCACAATCAATTTGAGAGGCCACTATCATCCTGATATCAAAACCAGAAACTAATCTATACCTATATCTATCTATCTATATCTATATCTATATCTATATCTATATCTATATCTATCTATCTATATCATCTATATCTAACAAGATCCCTATGTATATAAGCAATAAAAATCTTTAATACCATCATAGCAAGCAAATTTAAGGATACCTAAAAGTATAATACATCATGACCAAGTGGACTAACCCCAGGAATGAAAGGTTATTTTAAGGCTCAAAACTCAATCATGTATTTGACCATAATAGAAAAAAAAAAAAAGAAAGAAAGAAAGAAAAAAAATATGATCATTTTGAGAGAAGCAGAAAAAGAATTTGACAAAATTCAATACCAATTAATGATAAAAACGGTCAACAAACAAGGACAGAAAGACACTCTAAGTTTGATAAAGAGCATACTAATTGTGAAAGACTATGATTTTCCCCTAAGACCCCAAAATAGCCAAAGATGTTCCCTCTCCTACTTGTATTTGACATTATATGAAAAAAGTCTAACTGGTGCAGTAAATAAATAAATAAATAAAATAAATAAATAAAATATGTACAGATTGGAATGGAAGAAGAAAAATTGCTTTTTATTTGAAGATGACATGAAAATGTAGACAGAAAATTGGAAAGATCAACAAAACTATTACAACTGATAAGTGAGGGGATCCCTGGGTGGCTCAGTGGTTTAGGGCCACCTTCAGCCCAGGGCCTGATCCTGGAGTCCCGGGATCAAGTCCCACATCAGGTTCCCTGCATGGAGCCTGCTTCTCCCTGTGCCTGTGCCTCTCTCTCTCTCTCTCTCTCTTTCTCTCTCTGTGTCTCTCATGAATGAATAAATAAAATCTTTAAAAAAATAACTAATAAGTGAGTTTAGCAAGTACACAGGATAAGAGCTCACATAAAAAGTCCATTTCATTTCTATATACTAGCAACAAACAAATGAAAAATAAAAATTTCAAATGCCATTCACAAAAGCATAAAAAGTGTGGTATATTTAGAAGTACATTTAGCCAAATGTGTATAAAATCTAAAAAAATGTAAGTGGCTGAAACTTAAGGATATATAATAAATGAGACAGACCATCTTGTTGATTGGAGGTCACATTATTGTCAAGATGTTCATTTCTCCCCAAGTTGATCTACAGAGTCAAGGCAATTACATTTAAACTCCTAGCACACTTGTCTGCAGCAAATGACAAGGTACTTCTAAAATTTATATTGAAAGGCAAGGAAGAATTGCCAAAATGATTTGAACAAAATGAACATAGTAGGAGGATTTCCTGTATGTGATTTCAAGGCTTACTGTAAAGTTAGACTAATAAAGGAGTGAATAAGGATCAATGAAACAGAATAGTGTGTCCAGAAATAGACCCACACATGTATGGCCAAGTGATTTTCCACAAAGGTGCTAAGGTAATACGATGGAGAATGAATAATCTTTTCAAAGAACAGTTAAATAATGGGCTATCCAGATGGACACAAAGCAACCTCAAACATACCACACACCATACACAAAGTTAATGTAAAGTGAAATTAAAGCTGTAAAATCAGTAGAAGAAAACCTAGAGGAATATTTGCATAACCTTGGTCTAGGGCAAGGTTTCATAGGGAGTACACATAGAACATTAATCATAAAAGAAAAAAACTGTAAGTTGGACTTTATAAAATTTAAAATAGGCTCTACATAAAAGAGTGCTATTTAGGTGAAAAGTTAAGTCAAATACTGAGATAAATATTTACAATACATATATCTGACAAAAGGATTTGCATTAAGATTATATAAAGAACTTTAAAAATCAAAAATAAGAGGAAAAGCCTAATTAAAATGTGACAAAAAAAATGTGGACAAGAAGACTGAAACAGAAATGTCACAACACATACAAAGGACTAATAAATATATGAAATGACATGCAATGTCACTGCAAGAAAATTCAAATTAAAATCACAATAATACACTACTAAGGCTGACATGTTCAATAGGAATAAAAAAACTGGAACTCTTGTATAATGCTGGGATCATAAAACCTGAAAAACTGTTTAGCAATTTCTTTAAATCAAACATACATTTAACATGATCTAGGAATTCCATTTCTACATTATTTAACAAAGAGAATAAAAACACATGTTTGTAAAAAAGTTATACAGAGAATTTCAGAACACTTCTATTCATGACAGTCCCAAACTAGAAGCAATACTAACATCCATCAATGGATGACTAGATAAACAACTTGTGGTATAGTCATTTAATGGAATACTAGTCGGCAAGTAAGTCCTCCGATCCATACAACGACATGAAACATTTCAAATAATGTTGAACAAGTAAGGTCAGACACAGAAGAGCACTTATATGTATTATTACACTTACATGAAATTCTAGAGTAGGCAAGACTAATCTGTGAAAGAAAACAGATCATCCTTGGATTTGGGGGTGTCTCAATTCATTGGGGGGGCTATAACAAAAACAAAAACAAAAAGCCCTGTAGACCTGGATGGGTTAAAAACAATAGAAATTTATTTCTTGAAGTTCCAGAGGCTAGGAAGTCCTAAATTAAGGCACCAGTAGTGCCTGGTGAGAGCCTTCCTCTTAGTCTATGGACAGTAGATTGTCTCACTCTGTTCTCATATGGTAAAACGGATGAGGGTGTTCTCTAGAGTCTCTCTCTCTCTCTCTTTTTAAGATTTTAATGATTTATTCATGAGAGACAGAAAGGGAGAGGCAGAGACACAGGTCAAAGGAGAGGCAGAGACACAGGTCGAGGGAGAAGCAGGCTCCATGAAGGGAGCCCAAATGGGATTCAGTCCCAGGTCTCCAGGATCATGCCTTGGGCTGAAGGCAGGCATTAAACCACTGAGCCACCCAGGCTGCCCTAGAGCCTCTTTTATTAGGACACTAATCCCATTTTTGAGGGCTTCACCCTCATGACCACATCACTTCCATAAGTCCCATCTCCTAATACCATCTCACTGGGGATTAGATTTCAATACATGAATTTTAGGGGGACACAGTCAGCCTATAGCAGTGGGAGCTTGGGAACCAGCTAGGGAGTGACCATAAAGGAATTTGGGGGAATGTTGGGAATGTTTTTATCTTGATTTAATAGTGTAATTACTTGGCATATTTATATCTGTATCTATATCTATCTATGAATCTTACCTTTATCTGTATCATCTGTATCTATCTGTTCATACTTAACAAACTGAACACTTATTTTAGCTAAGTTATACTTCCACTGAATTGGTTTTCCAAGTTGCAAAAACTGTTTTGTAATAGTAATGTAATACCTATAACAATCTGACCATTGGAATAAATCTTAAGAAGCCAAATAGAGGTTGTTTTTTTTGTTTTTGTTTTTGTTTTTGTTTTTGTTTTTTTTTAATAAATGTCTATCACAAACACTTTTTGAGAGTTTTAAATAAAATAAATATGAACTCATTTTTTAAAGTGTTTAATTAAATGAGGGAATAAAACTAATATTTACCAGTTATATAATATCTGGAGAATTATTTCCATATTTTCTTTCACCAGTCTTTTTTCCACTTTTCATATGAAGAATTGAGACTCATCAAAGTTAAAAAGATTGACCAAGATGTCCATTTCCTAAAGTGACAATGCTACTAATAAAGCAGAGTCTATCTGATTCCACAAATCTATTCTTTTTTTGTAACTCCATGTTGAATTCATTTATGGAGACATAGAATCTTTATGAATATTCTCTGTACTATGAAGTGATGTTTTGAGTTCCCAGAATTTCTATGAGACCCTTGGGCAGTGGCCATAGTTTTAGAAATATTTAACATAAAATTTTGTTCTATTTTACTCTGGAGCTTTTTTCCTTTTGCCCAGAGTTTCTGAGTTATTCTAAATTTCAACACTAAACCTCAGTAATTCGGATCAAAGAGAATGGTTGGGATAAATGAGTGAAAAGTCCAAATTATAAGATATTCTTGAAGAAATATAGCTTCATCACTTTTAGGTAACTTGAACTGTCCTAGTGAAGGCCTGACAAATAGAAGTTCTGTGGTTGAACAGATTAGAATGATTTTTAATTAACATACCAAAGCACTCTTCAAAATACTGTTGATTGAAGCTTGTATTGTGGATTCCTTTCAAGTAAAATACATTAAAATGATCTCCTTAGTTTATATCTTTAACTTGATAAATATTTTCACTGTATACATGATTCTTTTTGAAATCCTTTTATAGAGAGTAAAAAGAACAAAATAAAATAAATAAATAAACCTCTCTTAGAAATGCCTAACAAAATGTCAAATTAGGAAAATGGAGAGGCTGTAGCAAAAATTGTCTTTTGGTTTTCGTGGGTTTTTGTTGTTGTTGTTGTTGTTGTTGTTTAAATCAGAGGTAGTTATTAAAATGTCTAAAATCTAGAGTGATGCCAAAAGGCAGGTATGAAAGTTAGCTCCTTTGGGGTTGAAAGAGAATTCATATGTATGACAAGTTCCAAGGATTCCTCTTGCAAGAGAAAATATTTGCAGTAGGGGACAGGAAAGCCTTTTTTATATTAATTTCTTGAGCTGCTTGTAGCCAGAACCATCCCCTCTGCTGTTCCCTGTCACTTTTGGAGGTCTTTGAGTCAAGCCCAAGCTGCACGCTTGTCCCAACAGCGGTGTTTTCTCTTCAAAGGACCATTGCTACAGCCTCTCAGTTCTGTGCAGGAATTGAAAAGCCTTTGAAATTGGTGCAGCCTCACTGCACAGCTAGTAATAAGCATTAGAGAAAAACACGCAGCTCATTTGTTTAAAAGTTCATTCGCTTCAGTGTGATTTAGACAGATGTGAGGTGGGTTTTGCTTAGTGCTGCTCGGCCCCATGGCAAAGTAGAGCTAGGTCTCCTTTCAAAGAGTTCTTCAGTCCCTGCCCATTGCTGAGCTTCTGCAACAATGGAGCTTTGAAAGGAGAAAAAAAAAAAAAAAAAAAAAAGGAAAAGAAAAAGAAAGAAAGAGAAAAAGAGAAAGAGATGACACCAGTGGGAGAGGCTGACAGCTCAGTCCAAACTCAAACAGCCCTTCTGGTGTCCAGGACAGAGGTACACATCTGAAGGTGGGCTGAGGTCTGGGTTCAGAACAGCCCAAAGAATTAATTTAAAAGAATTTCCCCGCCCATTCCCTGCAAAGGCAGCAGCAGCTGCTCTGGTGAAATAACTTCCCAGATCACAGGGCACTTAGCCATGTAGATTCTTCTGTATTCCCCAAGAATACTCTTTCTGGGAAATAAATCTGAGAAAGAGTGGATTCTGGGGTTATTTTCTACCAGGTACAAATAACAAATAAAAACCATCGATGTTTCTCATTGAATAGGGGATCTGAACAATCAACACACATTACTAGTGACAGTTTATTTCCTCCAGAAACAATGCTCTTTGCAAAGAGGCGTGTGTTCATTAGTCATGATGCATGCAAAGTAACAGTCATTTTGAGATGTGGAGCATTCCTTGCAATCAAGATATGTTTTTGCTAACCTACACAGACATATTGATAGTGTTGAGGTATGATGCTAATTCCACAAGCAAATGGATCTATTGTTATGATCTTGCTGAAAGCTTAGAAATTGCTTTTATATTTAAAACCTTATTTTGAGAGCTGTCAGGCTTCAGATAATACAAATCCAGTTGTTAAAGTGTGCCAGAGATTTTTCAAGTAAATCTGAACAGGTACAAATGATAAAATACAATGTTTATAATACGGGTTTGATGTATTTAAAAGCACATTTCTAGGTCATCTTTTTAAACCGCACTAAATTTGTGTGCACAATTAGAGCAACCGTACAAGTTAGCCACTTGTAAGCTAAAATACAACTTCAAAGAAATGAGAAGGCTAATTAGAAATGGGACCATGGGATGACAATAATTTAATTAGGACTGAAATTACCACATGCCTATAATTAGGCAGTTGTGTGATAATTTGAATGTGGCTAAGTCCAGTGAAAATTTAGTTATCCACTGAGATGCTTTGTAAGTGGGTAGAATTTTGAAACTATCTTGAAGATTCAATGAAACAGAATCGTACTTCATAGAACGAGAAGCCTCTGAGTATAGAGTAAAAGTAGGAGAGCAGGCTTGGAGCTGTATAAACATGAGTTCGAATCCTGCCCAGTTTATCTGTTTGCTCAATAACTGTGGGCAATAAGTGTCTGGCTGCTCAGAAAAGAGACTCTGAGAGAGACAAACATTCAAGATATTTATGGATCTGTGCCCTTGGGATTAACACTTGTGGAAAAGAGGGGAAAAGAAGCCAGAGTGAGCAGAAGGGAACAAATTGAGTTGGGATGCATGAAGAAAAACCCTGTAGAACTCTGGACCTCAAACAGCCCTTCAGTGATGGTCAGGTCTGTATATTCCAGTGTCGACCAGCCATTGGCTGAGGAGCACTGAAGAAAGGGCTCTAACTTTGCATGAGTTGCTCTCCACAGCTGAAAAAATCCTTGGGGGACTCACAGATGAAGGCTGTCTGCTAGCAGCACTCCCCACAACAGGGGATCTGGGCAGTGTGTGACGATGTCCACCAGGGTAATGTCTCTAGGCTTCAATTATTTCCCTATAAAATGGAAGCACTGATACCTACAACTTATAGATTTGTCTTATTGGAAGGTGCCCAATACGTGGTTGCAATTACTACAGATTTCAAAATGGACATCATTTTTGAGTAGCAGACTAGGGAATCCTACAATTGCTTACATAAAATAACATTAAAGTAAAATTTTCATTACTAAAAATATGTTGAAAATATACTACAGGCATTTAAGTGGTAGCTACTAATCCCTTTATTATTTATAAACATGACAAAGGCACGAAGCAGTAAGTGAATAACATCTCAGGACCTTTAAAGGGATTAGATTCACTTTACTATTAATAGGAAAAGTGCAGCCAATTCCCAGCCTTCAGCAGTTCATGCATACAGGCTGGCCTTTAATCTGTAGTAATATTATTTGATATCTTTAGAGTAGCTTTTCTGATGCTGTCATATAGTATAACAGACAGTAACTGCTGTACCCACGTGAAACTTGTTTCTGAACTTTTATTAAATCAAATCTACAATTATACAATACCATTGATACTTTTTTGAAACGCTCCAATACTGCATGTTCTTATACTCCAGACCAAGTATTAATGGATTTTTTCCTACCCTGATTAAGTAATGCCAGGGATATTTTCTGTTCATTTAGTTGTGGGGGAGGGGGTGACTCATTTTTAATGGTGTTGTTACTTCTTATATAAGCTCTGGTTGTACATTTTTTGACTCTCAGATGTGACATTGATATAGACTGAAGCTTTGTGTACCCTCAACATTCCCATATTGAAACCTAACCCCCAATGTGATGATATTTAGAGATGGGTCTTTAAGAGGTGGTTATGTCACTTATAAAAAAGTGCACTTATAAAAGAGACCCCAGAGAGCTTTTTTGTCTCTTCTACCACATTGGGATATGATGAGAAGAGAACTATGCATGAATCAGGCTCTGCCAGACACCGAATTTGCTAGTGCCTTGATCTTCGCCTTCCCAGCTTCCAGAACTGTGAGAAATATATTTTTGTTGTATATAAGCCACTCAGTCTGATATCTTGTTATAGCAATCCAAATGGACTAAGACACTGTGTCAACTATACTGTATATTTTCCCTATTTATCTCATCCTGCTGACTTTTAATATTGAAGCAAAACTTATTCAGACACAAATGTCCATAGAAAGTACATTACCAGTATGCTTCCCTAGTGCTTCAGTGTTTGAAATTCTGTGGGAGCCTGAAATCCTTAAGTCTCACCTCTAGATTTTTAGAATTATCACTTAGTTAAAAATATAAACCCACAAAATAAAAATGTGTCACAAGAAGGATTCTGTTCTTTGCAGATTCAGAGCAAAAGTCTAGAGGTTTGCCTAGACTTCCTTAGAACTCTAATGAGCATTAGAAAATGTATATCAGTTGTCAATGAAAAGAGTGATCTTAAATATTCCATTTTCTTCATCAATGATGAATTTTAGTTTATTAATTTCAGGAAACAGCAAAATTACTTATCACTGATATGCAGGATAACATTATTGTTTGTATTCAATATTGTCACAGAATTCATTACATAGAATAAATCTTGACAATGATGAGATTTTCCTGTTTTGTTGTAGCTTCTCAGGAAAATAAGGATTTTGACTATTTTGTAATGTGTAAAAAGTTGTTCATTCTTTCGAATGATCATAGATGTTCAGTATATTTCACAGAATTTTCAGTTGCCTTGCATGAAGTCTCTATCATTACTGTATCTTATTAAATAATTTTATGCATAAGTCAGAATAAAACTATTTTTTTCAGCGAAATCATTGTGATGTAGATTTACATCATAAAGATCAAAGCAATTGCCACAATGAAGATGAACTTGTCTTGAACATCAAAGTTTAATAATAAGGAACATTTGGGAAAGAGGAAGATCATTTATCTTCAGTATGAGGGAACAGAAGGAAACACATATGATCCTAATGAGGATGAAAGCATGCTGAGAAAGCACACACTGAAAACAAAGGTGCATAGCAAGAATGTGACCATAAATGTGATGACCATGAGAGTGTGCATGGGGACCAGAAATTCATCCCCACAAACTTATATGGAACATCTCTGTGGAAGTCCCTGCCCCACATAAGACACATGTATTTGGTGGAGGGTAGAATGATACAATTAGAATGATAGATGTAGGAATTTTAACTGGGAGAAGATCTCATTCTCTCTACAGGATGATAGACAGGAGGCTAAGAAAGATTAATGATGTTTCTAAGGTCATAAAGTTACTTAGATTTAGGACCAAAATTCCTACCTTCTGACATTTTATACTTATTTTCTTTACCACTCTGGTTTCTATTACTACAGATATATTTTTTAAAGATTTTATTCATCCATTCATGAAAGACACAGAGAGAGAGAGACAGAGACAGAGGCAGAGGGAGAAGCAGGCTCCATGCAGGGAGCCTGACGTGGGACTCAATCCTGGTTTTCCAGGATCAGGCCCTGGGCTAAAGGCAGTCCTAAACTGCTGAGCCACTACAGATATTTCTAAATATTAAGTGTAACATTTTCCTCCACTGGCTTTATGTAGAACATATATTTGAAGAGTCTTTCTTCGAGCACCCTCATGTTCACTTTTTCATATCCTAATTCAACCAACCATATTTAGATTGGATGCAAAAAATAGCGAGAGGGTTTTTGTATTACAAAATTTTTAAGGATATTACAAAATCATAAACAGAAAAAGTATCTGTTAGAATACGATTAGAATCACAGAGCAATGGAACTGTTTTAAAATGAGAGTTTTAGGATTATTCATGAATGGTAAGGCCAACAGATCAGAAGATGACTGATATTGAAAAAAATACTGTGTACTTCGCAATTCCCAGGAGAAAGAGACATGCCATGCCATGCCAGGTCACATGGGAAAGCACCAGGGTCAGTCAAGAGACAGAAAGGAGTGGGAAAAAAAAATGTGAGCAGGAGTCTTTATTGTGTATTGATGAGAAGGAATGGTCAAGGCAGGGTTAGCAGACTTATAATTGGCTAATTTAATTACGGCAGGCTTTGGGGTGTTGGAGTTGTTCCTAGTTGTTTGGTACCTGGTTGTGGGGAGAGTATGACAGGGAAATAGTGGCCCAAAAAGTCCAATAAAGGAGGTAGAATGGTGGGCTCTAGATTGTTTGGTTTGCATATGAAAGCCCTGGTCCCAGGCAAGTCATTTACCAATTCTAGAAACTGGCTAGCCTTAAGAGGGGCAATCCTTTTAGGATTACCAAGGCTCCAGAGGTCCAAACATCTGGATCAGAAACACATGGTGAATATAGGAACAGAATCGAAAGTCTAGAAACATATCCTAAATACCTGTGTATTTACTATAGGATTAAGAGAATGTTTAAAATTGGCATGGGAGGGGAGGGCTTTGAAAACTGTCGGATTTATATTTACATGTAAACCTGTATTTACCTATAGTATTCTACCTTCTGATTGGTAAAAACATAACAGCCAAATTCTTATGCTTTTCACACAAATATATTATAAAGGGTTTTTGCTAACAAATTTCAAAATCTATTAGAAAGTAAAGTAATTTTAAAATATTGAGTTGAGAACTAAATATGCATATTTTATTTCAGCCATACAGTACCACTATATGCCATGTATTCAAATTCATCTACCTTTCCATTATAATTTTTGCATCCTGGGGCATTCCTAGAAAGTATATCATCATTTTTAGGTATTGATATTTGCTTCCTGAATAACTAGTTTAAATTTACAATTAAAATAAATAATTTTATTATATTCTATTATAAATAAAAGTCAATTATTCTCAAAAAATAAGAAAGCATCATTTCCAACAAAAAATAGAAGACTGACGGAATGAAAATATTTTGTTGATATTGACAAATGAACTACAAATAACTAGTGTTCAGTTACCAATGTTTCTAATATATATGTTATGCGAACCCTAATTAAATTAGCACTTAAATTTTTTACTTTATATTTGTTTTTATGGCACAGAACTTTACTACAGAACCGATATCTTATTTCTTTTATCACCAAAAATAAATCAAAAGGCAGCTCCAACCTCTCAATGAACTACTTAAGGTTGGCTCACAGTAATGGTCTAATATACTCAGTTTTTCCCAGTTAGGCTTATGGATTTTGTTAACATCTTTATGTTTTTGGGACGCCTGGGTGGTTCAGTGGTTGAGTGTCTGCCTTCTGCCCAGGGCGTGATCCTGGAGTCCTGGGATCAAGTCCCATTGGGCTCCCTGCCTGCTTCTCTCTCTCCCTATGTCTCTGCCTCTCTCTATCTCTCTCTCTGTGTGTCTCCCATGAAAAAATAAATAAAGTCTAAAAAAAAATCTTTTTGTTTTACGCACATAATGATTATATGAAATCCTTAGAAACTTTTTCTCTGGATCAGGATCAGTTCCTACCAAAGAGGGCTGTGTTTGGCCTAGATGAAATGGGAGGTAAGGGTGAATTTCTCCATGTAATAGCAAAATGCACAAACATGAAAATTTTCCATTAGACCGATTATATTTTTAATCTGGAAGGAAATATGATGTTCTCCAAGACTTAGATAAGAACAAGTTTGTTTTTTTAGTTTATTTTGTTCTTAGACAAGAAGAGTTAATTTTTTTTCCTGGTGTTCTTTTCACTATAATTAATTGCTAAATACTGTAAGATTAAGAGATATCTTGTCCTGATCACCCCAGTAATTCAACATCACTGTCACTCACACAAACTATAGTTTATATTGTCTAAGTCCAAGGGATTAATAATAATAATAATAATAATAATAATAATGATAAAAACAGGTCTAATTCTCAGAAATTTTCATGTAGTATATTCTCTTAAGATACCCAGCTGTGATATAAAATCCCTACATCTTTGAATATTTTCTTTTTTCTTATTTTAACTGTTTAAAAATTTCATTTAAATACAAGTAATTAACATATAATGTGTTACAGGTTCAAAGGTAGATGTCAGTGATTCATCAATCTTATATAATACTTAGTGCTTATTACATCACATGTCCTCCTTAATGTCCATCACCCAGTTTTCTTGAGATATTAAAGAATTCTCTGTAATCCAAGCAGGAATCATAATTTATGGATAGACCTAAAGGCGTGTAGGAAAAATCCCAGCCATTTGATGATAATTTGTCACCTGCACATCACAAACAGTATTTTCATGGGAATATGTTCCCAAATTTCTGGAACATTTTTCTGGGCATATTAAGGGATCCCAGATTTGGTTCCATGGAATACCCTAAAGGAGTCTTATACCCTAAAAGAAAGACCCCATTACAACAGTGGGCACAAATCTGTCCTCATCAATGTATATTGCATTAATTATAAATTTCTTCAAGAATTTAACACTTTCATCAACTGTACTAATTTTGGATGAAAAAAAAAAGAATGAAAAGATCTTAACATTTATTTCTTGGGCAATAAACACAAAAGATTTTTCATCAGCATATTGTTCCTTAATTTTGGTAGCAAACTTCCATAGCAAACTTCCCCATAATTGAAAAACTTGAAGAATTTCACTTCAAAAACTCTAGGAAAATTCTGAAACACTATTAATTAAGAAATTGACTTTCAAAATAAGCTGTTTTTGAAATTTTTATGCCTTTTCTATTCCACATGATGATTCTCATTAACTCACAAATGGTATTAAACAGCTGTTTTATAAAATTCGGTATCTTAATAGCAATTAAGGCAGATTACACACTAAATAGAATCAGTTCAAGGTACTAAATTAGGGGCAACCCCTTTGCTTCAGAATGAAGTAGATGAGGAAGTTCCTGGCTGCCTGACAAGACTCCATATGCTACTAAATATGCAAAGCTAGATGGGGAGATTTTTCGTTTGGGATCTGCAGGCAGTGGCAATTCAGGAATATTTAACACTAATGAACAACATCAGATCAATTCAAGTTAATTAGCATTTATCCTTCCTCATTCACAGACTCCTTCTATCATGCTTTATTCAACATTAAATCTAAGCACGTACTATTAGGAATAAAACTGGGGTCTGAATTACCTATCCTTGGAAAAAATTCACAGCTGAACACCAGCTTTCTCCATTCATTTGTTAATATCATCAATGTGTTCACTTTGTGGTGGCACCAACTTTTTTTTCTATTTAAAAAGGTAATTATTTTCCTTAATTTTTTAATTCAAATTAAATTAGCCAACATTACTACATACTTAGTTTCAGATACAGTGTTCAATAACTTACCAATTGTATATAACACCCAGAGCTCATCACATCACATGCCCTCCTTAATGCCTCACCCAATTACCCAATCCCCACACACCTCCTCTCTAGCAGCCTCAGTTTATTCCTATAGTTAAGAGTCTCTCATGGTTTGTCTCCCTCTCTGGTGACTTCCCATTTAGTTTTCCCTCCCTTACCTTATGATAATTCTTTATTTTAAACATGAATTTTATAAGTGATAACAATGTATAAAGCAAGATACCTGTATCTCAAAGCATCAACTGAGGAAATTAAAGATGTGGTCTCTTCTTCTTCACCTAACATTTTAATATACTGTAAGTGTAAACCAGTGATGTTTTTAAGGTTATAGCTGAAATAATTATTTAAGTTGCTGTATTTATGTCTTTTTTATGGATTTGAAGAATCTTTGTGGTATGAAATATATTTAGCACTTTCTAAAAGGAGAAAATTATTTCCGTTTGAGTGGTGTGAATTGGAACCAAAAATGTTTGTGCACTTAATTTTTTTATATTTCCAGATTCCAATTTGAATACCTACTTGAATAAACAAATGACAATTTTTACTGGGATATTTTGTGCTTTAGATCCTATGCAATGTTATCTTTCCAGATCTCACTGTAGTTTTTTTAGGTATAAGAAACTCCTATCTCTAGAAACTCACCTAATGTAGTGCTACAATGAATGGATGGTTTGATCCATTAATGACTTAATTTATTCATTCTTTAAATATTGCTGAGTACCTACTATTTGTTATGCAATATAAGAAAAGATTTCCAAGGCTTTTCAAAAGTCTTATAAAATATCTTTTAGTTGTACTCAGTTATATTTGTGGAGATTACTTTCTCAACTCCTTTACTTAGTTGATGTGTGATTTGTCAGATGAATAAATTCACTTAAAGAGCCTCAGTTTTCTTTCAGAATTGATGTGAGGACTTATGGATGATGCATGTAAAAGTGTTATCAAAGTTTAAAATGAAACATTAGGACAGTATTATGCTATCATTATTATTGTCATTAGATTGTTATACCCAGTCAAAGGGATCAGAATTAGTATTATTATATCTGTCCATGTCACCATGATATATCCTACCATGGGTACCAGAACCCAAGGTTCTGTGAATTAAAAAAATATCCTGCTAAGTATTAGGAGAGGAGAGAAAGGATGGCAGGTGAATACACAAAATTTATTGTGGCAGTGATCAGTTTCTCCAAGAGATGGTACTAATAGTTTCCTCTTCCTTGTTTATTTCTACAGTGGAAACATTAACAAGGTGATATACACACTACTTTAATGCAAAGAGAACTATAATTTACATTTTTCAATTTAAGTAGCTTATTTGATATTCTTCATGGTTTATGTTCAATTTCCTTCTTGACAACGACTATATATTTTTTCCTCTGGAAATTACATCAGAATATTATACAATAGTATGAACAATATCATACATAAGTTGAAAGAGTTGGATTATCAATAGTGAATTCAGTTTTATTCATCTCCAAATGTTAAAGAAAGCCAAAGTGATTGATATACTGGAAGCCTAAAAGACAGCAACCTTGTGGGGATAAGGAAAGACTTCGGGCTTGTTTGCTTCTTTCCCTTCCCTTCCCTTCCCTTCCCTTCCCTTCCCTTCCCTTCCCTTCCCTTCCCTTCCCTTCCCTTCCCTTTCCTTTCCTTTCCTTTCCTTTCCTTTCCTTTCCTTTCCTTTCCTTTCCTTTCCTTTCCTTTCCTTTCCTTTCCTTTCCTTTCCTTTCCTTTCCTTTCTTTCCTTTCCTTTCCTTTCCCTTCCTTTTTCTTTTCTTTTTTCTTTTCTTCTCTTTCTTTCTTTCTCTTTCTTTTCTTTCTTTCTTCCTAAAAATACAAACTTTAATTTGATAAATATATTAATATGCTTTGATTCTTCATTCTTTTTATCTTTAAAAAAGTCAATTTGTTCTCAACCAGAAGATGTCATTCAAACCCCTTTTTATCATTGAGTTGGGTAGGTTGAAATGATCTGTTCTAACCCACTTTAAAATATGTGTTATTGTCTAGGCCAGAGAATTTTCCCCTCATTATCACCTCATAAAACAACTATGAGAGGAGACTAGACTTCTAACCCTAATGTAGTTGTAATGAAGTGAAAGTTTTCTGGTTTGCTTTGGATTCTTCCTCATAGAACTTTGCAAACCAAGCCAGAACATACCTTGGCTCATGTATTAGTGCATTTTTTTTTCTTCTCCAGAAATTAGAGGTTAGAGACTAGAGGGTTTAAACGAAAGCAAAGAATTCTTAAAAAATTTGTGGTTAGTCATTTACTGTGCAAATTAATGAAAATCACAAAAAAGAAAAATCACTGTTAAGTTTCAAGAAATCATTGTATTACTGAGAGCTTTTAACAGATTTAATATAAACATTTTAGAGCGCACTAATGGAAGCCCTGTTACCATCACTGAGTAGTGGATTCTCAAATTCAGAGGAACTAATTGTGGCCTCAAATATATGTATACGTTGGTGAAGTTTTAATGAACTAGAAACTATTGAAAAGAGAGATTGAATATTTGTGTTGTAAAATCTACATCTATCTTATTTTAAATTATACTAATTGAAAATCATTACTGGTTTAAACCCCACTAGAGAATTCTAATTGGCAATAATGAAATTTTCATTGGACTTATCCTAGAATCTTATATCAACACCTCAGTCTAAAAAAGTCGTATGAGTTAATGATAGTCTCTAGTAAGTGTTTAGAAAGAGAAAGAAACAACTCCTAAAAAAAAGTCTTGCCTCCCTACTTCATGCTCTATTTCTGTAGTACAGATTTTATAAACATGCCCCTTCACTATTCATGGAAAAAATTCTGCTTTCTTAATAACTACCACATTATGAGCTGCCGAAGTCTTTCTTTAAAAACCACACAACCACATACAAATGTAGCATATAAACTATGATTTTTAGAGTTATTTCAGAGAACAATTTGTACAATAGTGAATACACATACTTTTCTAATTTGTGAAATTTAAATGTTTGGCTGTACAAAATTAAGAAACAGTTTATTCTTTATTTTTATCATTTGCATATCAATACTTGGGAAACAAAAGGCAAATGCAAAATAGAGCAGTGGGCAAGAAAGGTGGGATATTTTAACTTCAATTTTTTTTTTTTTTTTTTTTTTTTTTTTTACTTTCTTTGGGAAAAATGGTATGGGGTATAGGTGCATTTTCTTTTAGACTTCTTGAGGAAATTCCACTTTATCTTTGAAGATCCCTTATAAATTCAGAATAGAACTACATTGTCTATTTGTCTAATAGCTATTGTGCTTCAATAATGAATATGGTGTTTATTGAATTAAGGCAATTTAAAACTTTTATTAAAACTTCCAAGGATTATATATATTTGAAAATACTGTCCTGTAAGGAAAAAAAATATTTCATATGTGTCAAATTCAATATATTTTCTAAATAACTGGTGGCCTTAATTAGTGGATCAGAAAAATCTGCCTAATTTAGAATGGCTAAAAGAAAATATAGGAAATTCTTATCTCTGGTATTAGAAAACTTTAGAAAGGAAAGGCACACTCTGATAAATTGTTCACGGACCCTACCATAAGTTGTTTATTACATGATACTTTTTAGTGTTACAGAATCTCTCTAAATATTATGGGGAAATGAAGCTGTCCAACACTGAGGACAGCCTTACATTAAAATATATTCAATGATATTTAGGCAACACACTACTGTGGAGTTAAAATAGATAAAATATATCATAAATTATGTAAAATAATCATTTGATTGTAAAGTGGCTGACATTGTTTTCTTTTTGTTCAAACTTCTGTCTATACTTGACTAAAAATCTCATCAGAGATATCTCTTCATTTGTTTAAAAATAACAGAGGGAGGAAAGTTTTGGATACATTTCAATTTGTGTTGAGCATTAAAGGTGAGAAGTCTGACGGGAAGAAAAGCTCTACCGACAGTGAATTTAAGAAAGAGAAAGGTACAAAGCAACACTGATTTATGAGCCACAATTATGTGAAGGATATCCATTCCCTTTAGCGTGGCAGTGGGAGCAAACTATTGCAAAAATACTCAGGAGCTAATTCCTACAATTCTTTTTATATTTTTATAGGATGATTGATGGCTTTCATGGTTATTCATTTGGCCATTTATTCTTTCATTTACTCAACAAATATTTATTGAGATTCCACCGCGTACTAAGAAGAGTGGGAAGTGCTGGAGATCTATTTGGAAACAAGACCTTAATTGTTTTTTATCACAGTTTACACGGTAACTCAAACAAGGAGGCAAAAGTTGTAGTATAGTGTGTAAAATGCTCTAACAGGGCAAGTACACAGCATTAATTCCCCCTCCCTCTCTCTACCTGATTGCTAGTAAGCTCAAAACCTTTCCACTTGCAATAAAAAAACATTAATGTATCTTGTATATGAGTTTTGATTGAATTCCCTACTTTAATTCTCTCCTTGCTCAAATTTTCTTAATTATTTGCATGGCTGGTTCTGTCACTTCGGAATGAGGGAGATACTAAATAAGTAAATAGGAAACAGCACTACTAATAAATAGATGTTATTATGCTCTAAGAACCAGTTAGTTTTCTACTCCAAAACAAACCATTGTCTTGAATGATGGCCAGATATGGTAGAAAAAATACAAAGCTTGAAGTCAAAGGGCCTGAATCCAATTCTGAAATGTTGCAAATCATTTACCCCTTGTGAAGATGGCAGGGGCAGGAATTGTTATGGGGATGAGATAAGGTGACATGTGGCACTGTTGCTGCTACATTGTAGGCCCCCAGCAAATGTTGGTTGAATCTGACTCTACGATGCCTAAACTAAGATAGTCATGGGATGCCCTTGAGCTTTTCAATGATTAGAATCACTATTTGGGGACCCTGTCCACTTATTTGGATTATGATATACATTTTTATTTAACTCACCAAATTTGTTTCCAATCATGAAAAGACTGGACAGTACTCCAAAGTCTTCAATAATATGATTCATTTTTCACTGCACCTTTAGGACAAGGACTCAAGCCTCTGACAAATGTGCACTCCACAAACCTCTTGAGTGTGTCCACGCATGACCTACCTATCACCTACACAAGGCCTCAAAGTGCTTTCTCTTGAGGAGACCAGCCCATACCAATTTGCTACCCCTTAGTCTCAGTCCTCATTCCATTAAGGTGCCTTAATCCTAGTTATAAAACCAGTGATTGAGGGATAGAGAAACAAAACAATGATTGAGGGATAGAGAAACAAAACAATGTCTGAGGGATTGAGGGATAGAGAAACAAAACAATGTCTCACCTGAGGGAATGTCTAATGAGCGTGTCTGCTAACAATAGAGAAGATACTGTTTTACTATTTTTATGCCTATCATTATCAGAAATCCTTTGTTATTGCTGAGATCTAGGACTGAGTATTCTATTAAGCCTTTGGTATTTTACTGATATTATTTAAAGTAAAGTCCTGGTAAAGAAAGGAGCACAACTTCAGATCAGAATATAAAATCAATGGATGCAAGTGAGTGAGTAACTAACTACTTAGTGCTGGTGAAGAGAAAACTGAGATATAAGCTACATTTAATTTATTTTATTTTTTAAAGACTTTATTTTATGTAATCTTTATACCCAACATGGGGCTCAAACTCATAACCCCTGAAGTCAAGAGTTTGCAGGCTCCACTGACAGAGCCAGTCAGGCCCCTCTATAAGGTACATTTTAAAGGTATCTGAAGAAATGGTTCCCCATGTGATTTGTGAGAGCCCCTCCCTATAAAGTGCTGGAGCACTGAGTGAACTATTTTGGAGTCCTGCATCAGAAAAAAATCACCTACCTTTTTGGCAGAAACTGTTAGAACCTCCCAAAATACCTACCGCTTCTGTTTTACAAGGTCACTGCTAGAAGTACAAACCTCCCCTTTCCGTCTTCTCTTGAAATCTTGCCTGAACATCAGTTTCACCAGAAATTTCTATAAATTTCTTCTGTAGTCAGTTAACTTTTTCATATTTTCAACTTCCTCTTTGCCACCTCCTCGATTTACTTGAAACAAGATGTTTCAAGTAAGATCACTGCTTCAGAAGCAGGCCTCTCCAGTGGAAGTAACTTTTCCTGCTACAGCCCAGGTACTTCATTGCCAGACGATGGAGTAGTTCCCTGCTCTGTTATCTGGAGTTCCTTCAAGACTCTAGATTCTCTCTGCTTGACCTCTGTTGAGGCTCATACCCTCAGATGTAGCATCTTCTCTCCTTTTTCATTGCTGATCACTAACTGTCACTCGCTCAAAATTCTACCTCTTGGCTCAAAATCTTCCTTTATACTACAGTAAATTTGACAATTTTCCTGCCAGTGTCTTGGGCACCTACTTGGTTCTATCTGCTTTGCACAAGAAAGGTAGACTAATGACAGCTGAAAAATTAGTGTGAATAGTCACATGGCATATATGAGTCCTAAAGGCTGAAGGGGAGTCTCCATAAAGACAGAATGCTGAACTGAATCAAAATTTGATTTACTATGTTGTGTTGGAATGGAGGGGCAAAAACCTCTGTCGATGAGAGATTAGTGTACAAGTAGTTCTACCTCTCCCCATGACTCCAAATAATACATGGCCTTGCTTTCTCCCTTACACTGGCCCTTCTTTCACTCATCCTCCAAAGTGTGTAACTCCAACTTCACTTGTATATTCATTCATTAAACACCAGTAGCGGGGTTCATTGTCTTCTTATTTCACAGCGGGTGAGCCATTTCCTTGGTGACACGGGAAAATGACTGCACAGGAAGCTCATTGTCAGCTCCTTCTACCCCCTCAATGTGCCAGTTAAGGGCATTTGAAAACCAATAGATTCTAAAGCCATTGAATCTAAGAGTTGTAAATGCCTTCATTCTGTCCTGTCTTTCCAGATGCTTTATCAAGGAAGAAATGTTGGAGTTCAATGAGGATGTACACTTACCAGTTCCTGGCAAGGGTGAAAGAAACTGGCAGGTGTTTCTCTTTTGTTTGTTCTAATTATTATGACCACTTAATGCATGAATGAGGACTTCTAGACTCGCATTCTTTTCTACTCCGACTGCTTTCATCATACATGCAGGCTTCAAAGTAGATATGAAGGACATACCTGACACACTCCAGTGTACCTATTCCTCCCATGACTTTTTCTTCCATTCCACCTCCACTTCCCACAGCACGATCTTAGACTACGATTACCTAATTTCCAAAATCTCCAATACTAAAACCCTGCTTTCCAATGATAACCTTTTTCCTTCTTACTTTGCTTCATCCAGAAAAGTCTTCTATCTTGATGCAAACAAAATTCGTTGACCCTACCTCATTCTCTCTCTCCCTCAATGTTTCATTCCTTTTCTTCTCTTTTCTTCAGCTCAAGCTGTCATGCACTGTATTGTAATGACTCTCTTGCAAACGGCTTCAGCTTTCCCACCTGCCTCAGTTGCATTTACCAATAAAAATTCTTAGCCTGGATGAAAATTAAGACGATATTTTATTTGATCTCTCACAGATGAGTTACTTCCTGTCTACTTAATTAAATAGGAACAGAGACTAGGTAGGCTCCAATTTTCAAGACAGGTGAACTTCTGCTACTGCACCTGTTCCCTGTTTCTCTTATTCCACCCAAATCTCAGATTCCTCCTGTTGAAGTTGCAAGATTTGCTCTCTCAAGTAGTAATGCATCATGCTGGAAGTGGTTTCTTTTTGTTGTTTATTATTCCAATCTGGCTATAGCATCTGCTCCTGTTTAATATGCTATCTTTTCTCTTTTTCTTTCAAGTACTTATGAGGGCAACTCTGGGGAGAGTTCAGACTACTTTGATTTTTGGCAAGATTAATATAAATATCACATACATTAATGGTGTTCTCTCCATTTTCTTCTTTATATGGGGTAATGTTAGATACTTCGTAGCATGCCCCCACCACCTTTATGTTTCCTCTTGTTCTGTTGAAGGAATTTCTGATCTATTTCTAAATGAGCATTTTAGCACTCAGCTTTTATTGAAAATAAAATTTAGTCAAAAATTTATAAATACAACATTTTGTAATTTCCCATAAATATTTGAAAAATTTATTAATTTACTGAATCTTTTTTTTTTTTTTTTTTAATTTTTATTTATTTACGATAGTCACACAGAGAGAGAGAGGCAGAGACACAGGCAGAGGGAGAAGCAGGCTCCATGCACCGGGAGCCCGACATGGGATTCGATCCTGGGTCTCCAAGATCGCGCCCCGGGCCAAAGGCAGGCGCCAAACCGCTGCGCCACCCAGGGATCCCTAATTTACTGAATCTTTAATTTGTTATTTATTCATGTCTTTTGAATTTGGTTTATTATTATTTTGAATCTATTGGCTCTATACTTTAATACAGGTAGATATTCCTCCTCCTTGTCCCACATGATTCCATATTCCTTTGTTTTTGTTTTTGTTTTTTTTCCGTACATTTTGATATCTTCAGGCAATATCAGTTAGATTCAAATGCACATTTTAAAGAAAAAATCCTGACTCTTGGGTTGTATTTCTGGGGTAGGAGGAAAGCATTTACAATGGTTACCCTTTAAATTTATCCCAGCCAGTCTTAGTTGGATTTTAAAAGTTACTCTCAATCTTTTACTTCCACTTTGCACATCAACCAGTCATCTTGCCCCAAGTCCTCAAACATATTACATTTCTCTAAGTAGGTACTTTTGACTCTTACTGTATTGAAATTTTGGATAAGAATTAACTTCAAATTTTTTTCCTATTGTTCAAATTCTCCTGGTCCATAAGCACCATTATTTTTGCTCTTTCCTTCAAAAATTAGAGAAATCAATCAATCAATCAAACAAACAAACAACTTCTTTTTAAAACCAACCTTCTATTTGTGACAATTAATTCCATGCTATTCTCTGGAATCCTTCTTCAACAATTGTCTCACTACTCTATTGTATATATTTAGTCTACCCAACTCTTTCCCATCAATCTTTGTGTATTTCAGCTTTTCTTCATGCTAACACTTCCTATACTGTGATTCTTCCTCAATCCATTGCCTGTCATCTAATTTTCTGAATTCTTAATCATCATTGACATAGTTGGACACATTCTCTCAATGATTCCTCTTGTTCACCTTCTGCAAATCTGCATTTTAATCATCTTCCTAAATTTATGATCTTTCTCTCACTCTTCCTGGCATATTTGCATCTACTCCTCTCTTTCCTTACACACTTTAGTTTGGTAATTTCAAACACTTGTCACCATTTTTTCACTTCCATGTAAATGACTGTGAAAACCTTGTCTCTAGGTCTTCCCTATTCCCTAACCTGTGTTAGGACCTGTGTTTTTACTGCATTGTGAAATGTCTCTTATGGGGCATCTGGAGCACTTTCAAATTCTACAGGTCTCTTCTTCAAAACTATTCTTCCTGTTTTCCTAGTCTCTCAGGCAAGACTATCACTCTCTTTTTTCAAGCAATTAATTCCTTGATACCATCAGTTCTATCTTTGCAGTATCTTTGCACTCATCCCTCTGGTTCTTCAATAGCATAGATTAGGACCCCATTACCACTTGTAAATAACATTTTGCCTATTTCTCAACTAAGAACCTTCAACAATTTACTAAAAACAAGCAAAACACACCAAAACAAGGTAAACCAAAATATAATTTAAAAGGTCATTATATCAATCAGAAATCTTTTACTTCATTCCTAAACTTCAAATTGCTTATCACTCTTATTATTTCAGAAAAACTTGAAAATAACCTAATTGTGAATAAAGTGACTGAATATTTTTCCATGTAAAACACAGGTCAATTATCTAATCACAATTATAATAACATTTTTTAATGGCAGACAACACAAAGCATTCTGAGTAAAAAAATTCCGTTGTTTATATTCCAAGAAAAAAAAACTTTTCTAAAACATAATTTTCTCTATAAAGTTGACAAGAACGGGCCTCCTAGCTCTTCCTATCTTCCTCTTTCTCTCTTTCTCCAGTCAGAGTTTAAAAGAAAGCATATTTTTGGTAAATTGCACTTACAAGGAGAGGGGAAGATTAGAGTTTTGAGAGCAGACATATGGGATGCTTTCCTGAGACAGAAGGATAGAGAAGGAGAATCTCAAAGCTCCTCTACATCTTCAACTTTCACATCTGTGCCCCACTATAATTCTGTGTCTGAGTGCACCTTGAAATGTAGAACTTTTAGAGGAGGAGAAATTGCTGTAGTTCATCTGCTTGAGAAGGCTAAGAATTCTGAACCTAAGAGGTAGAAGTAAAAGTAGAAGCAGAATAAGAGGCAGTGAGAGCAAAATAATCTTCTCACACTGAAAAGATGTCACGGACATGTCCCAGCGTAACTACAAAAGGAAGAACCAATATAAGTGAAGAGCCACAGCAGTGATACTATGCATTGAATTCTTCCTGAGACGTCACATGACACATGAACTTATGAGTGTGAACAGCAGTAAAGATTCAGAGATCAACTTTCTTTGTTTAATCAATATTGGAGAGATGGAAGCCAGATACGGGAATGTTCGTTAATGAGGGGACTCCACTACTAATGAGTCTTTTTTTTTTTTTTTCAGAACATCTTTTACCAAGAATTCAACATGAGAAGCATTCAGTCAACAGGATTCTTCCAAAATAATAGTTAATTGACCATTCACTTTTAATAAGAATTGGCTATTGTTTCTTACACCTGGAGGTGGTGTAATCTGTCAGGTTTTCACCGTTGATCAGGGATATAGTGGAAGGTCAAGCAAAGTAATGCCTGTGTCTCAAATCCTTGATATATTTGTATGTGTCTCCCCTTCCCTCAAGATGGGGAATGCCTTAATAACTTACTTACTCTTATGTCACCTATAGTGCATAGCACAATGTCTTGTATAAGTAATGGACTCATACAAAAAAAATTTTTTAAAGATTGTATTTATTTATTCATGAGACACACACACACACACACACACACACACAGAGGCAGAGACACAGGCAGAGGGAGAAGCAGGCTCCATGCAAGGAGCCCAACATGGGACTCGAACCTGGGTCTCCAGAATCATGCCCTGGGCTGAAGGCAGCGCTAAACTGCTGAGCCACCCAGGCTGCCCTCATACAAAATCTTTAATGAAATTCTTTGATTGCCTTAAAATTAGAAAGATGAATTTTACTCATAGGAGTTGCTGCAGAAATGAAATTCAAAACACAAGCTGTGGAAATATTGCAAAATATCTTCAAAATCTCAGTTTCTGTGCCATTATATATTTTTGTGTCATTGAATCTAGTGTTGAGTCTTTAAGTAGAAATGCTTGGGGATGGGTTAGTTAATTTTACCCAGCACTTTTCTTTTCATTATCTGAAAACAAATGATGATATTGCCTTACTTGTCCAACAAGTTCTTTAAAATGTCTAAGTTAGAGAATTCATAAAATAAGCCAAATTTAGATAGATAAAAATCTCAAATCTTATTTAGTTTGGAAAATATCAGACATTGATGGGAAGAGTATTTAAAACCTATTAAACATACACTGCATAAATATAAGTGAAGTGAGTTTCTAGTGGCCTTGGGTGTTTCATTTAGGCTAACACTTTAGCTTTTCGTTACTTTAACTTTTCTTTTTTATCCTTTGTAAATCCACTAACTTTCAAAAACTCTAGACATTAATGTTTCCTCAGTTTGGATCTGATGCTGCCATTTCAATCACTGCATGTTTCTTGTAGAGATTATTATTTTGTGGTTGCTACTGGATTTATTCATTAGTTTATTCTACCCATATTTACTGGTTGCATTTATAGGTCACAATATGTGTATGTTCCTGAATTTACAGAACTGAAAAGACACAGTCTTGGCCCTCATGAGTTACAGTACAGATTGGAAGGAAACATGCAATCACAATAAAAATGGATTAGCTGCTTTAGACTGGCAGACGATACTGAGCAAGTGGATGCCAGTATCAGGGGTCTGAAGGCCGGGGGTGTATCACCGACAAATTCATACTTGAATCGAGACTCACACTAAGAAAGATTTTGATAAACTGATTCCAGGCAAGATATCACAAGGAATTGTTATACAGATGAAGTTCCACACAAGGGCTTCCAGCCAAGGGGTAAAGGAAAAAAAAAAAAAAAATAGGGCTGAAATATGGCTCTGTCCATTTGCAGGGCCATCATCCCTGCAGCACGGCTGGTTCAGATCAAATAGAGAAGTCCTTTTGCCAATTCATTTGTTCAGAGCAAATACCTTATTGTAATCCATCTGCCCTGAGGGGGCATTTTAAAATAATGTGCACAAAGGCAACCTCTGTGCTATCAGAAATGCTGGCCACCTCCTTACAAGAACATGAAAGGGCAGGGAGGCAGCAGAAACTGGTAGTCTGGTGAGTGAGCAGTAGTGAGAGAGGGACTAGCAATACATGATGAAAAATGCAACATAGAGGCTAAGGAATGTCAGAATTTTTAAATACCCATTGCATTGGGTAAAAGGGTTGTGACTAATTAACTTAATCAGGGTAGTAGATTCAGTGGAGTGGAGAGAGATAAACCTGGATGCAGCAGAGAGTGAAGTGGTCATAGTGAAACATCAAGAGAGAGTAAAGGCATTAAAGAGAGAGAGAGAGAGAGAGAGATTGAGCTGCAGGGGACAGGCTCAGTGAATATGTATGTTTAGATATGCATGTGTAACAACCACCCAACTCAAGACAGGAAATTTCCAGCACCCCAGAAGGCTCCCATGTGCCTCTTCCTATTCATACCCTCCTAGCCCCAGGAGACAACCACTCTACTGATTTCTATCACAATAGATTGCATTTGCCTGTTCTTTAACCTCATACAAATACTATCATGTAAAACATGCTATTTTGTGTCTAGCTTCCTTCTCTCAAATTTGGACTGTGAAATTTATGTTGTTGCATCTAGCTTTAATTTGCTCTTTTGCATTCTGTTGTATTCCATGGTATGAATATACTAAAAATTTTTAAACTGCTTATTTTTTTTAGTCTATTGGTGAAGAGTTTTTGGTTATTACAGTTACTTCAAGTTGTCAGTTACTACAACCATTGCAGCAGTTCACATTCTTTTGTGACAATTCACATCCCATCGTTTGGGACCTTTGTGCACATTTCTTTTGTGTATATATCTAAGAATGAAATTGTTAGATCATAATGTAGGTGTATGTTTAGTTTTAATAGGAAAACACCAAAACTTTCCAACGTGGTTGCACTGATTAACCCTGCCATCAGCAAAAGTATGAGAGTTGTTAGGTATCTTTGTTAACATTTGTGTTTTCCACCTTTTTTATATTTGCCTGTCTGACACTTGTGTGCTCTGTTTCATTGTGATTTTATTTATTTATTTATTTTTTTCATTGTGATTTTAATTTGCATCTTACTGAAGCTTAATTTTGTTAGCATTCATTCGTGAAATAAATTCAAATTGGATGAAAGACCTAAATCGTGAGACAAGGAACCATCAAAATCCTAGAGGAGAACACAGGCATCAAACTCTTTGACCTCAGCCATAGCAACTTTTTATTAGACATGCTTCCAGAGGCAAGGGAAACAAAAGCAAAAATTAACTATTGGGACTTCAAGATGAAAAGCTTCTACACAGCAAAGGAAACAATCAACAAAACTAAAAGACAACCTACAGAGTGAGGGAAGATATTTGCAGATGACATATATGATGAAGGGTCAGTATCTAAAATCCATAAAGAACTTATCAAACTCAACACCCCAAAAACAAATAATCCAATCAAGAAATGGGCAAAGACATGAATAGACATTTTTCCAAAGAAGACAGCCAGCTGGATAACAGACACATGAAAAGATGTTCAACATCACCTATCATCAGGGAAATACAAATCAATAGTATAATGAGATATCACTGCACATTGGTCAGAATGGCTAAAATTAACAACATGGGAAACATTTATTGGCAAGGATGCAGAGAAAAGGGAACCCTCTTACATGGTTGGTGGGAATGTAACCTGATGCACTCACTTTGGGAAACAGTATAGAGGTTCCCCAAGAAGTTAAAACTAGAGCTACCCTATGACCCAGAGGTTGCACTACTACATATTTACCCAAAAGATACAAAAGTACTGAATAGGGGCACATGCACCCCGATGTTCAAAGCAACATCATCAACAATAGCCAAATCATAGAAAGAGCACAAACGTCCATTGCCTGATGAATATATATAAAGAAGATGTGGTACATATATGCAATGGAATATTACTCAGCCATTAAAAGGAATGGGATGTCGCCATTTGTAATTATGTGGATGGAGCTAGAGTTTATTAAGTTAAGCAAAATAAGCCAGAGAAACACAAGTACCATACGATTTCATTCATATGTGGAATTTAAGAAACAAACAGATGAGCATAGGAAAAGGGAAAAGAAAAAGAGAGGGAAAAAAACCATAAGAGACTCTTAAAGATAGAGAACCAACTGAGGGTTGATAGAGGGGTGGTGGGTGGAGAATGAGTTAAATGGGTGATGGGTATTAAGAAGGGCACTGATAGTGATAAGCACTGGGTGTTGTATGTAAGTGATGAGTCACTAAATCCTACTCCTGAAGTCAATATTACACTATATGTTAATTAACTAGAATTTAAAAAAAAAAACTCGAAACATAAAAAAATACACAATCAGAATTTTTGATGATTTTTCTATTTGATCATCTATTTTTTTATTATTGATTTGTTGGAGTTCCATATGTATTCTGAATATGTGTCTTTTTCAAAAATGCATTGCAAATATGTTCTCCCATATTATGAAATGCTTTTTCTCTCCCTTAATGAAAGGTATTTTAGAAAAGAGAATTTTGTAATATTAATTTTGACGAAGTTTGAGTTATTAATATTCATATGTACTATTATATCTTGCCCAGCTCAAGGTTATAAGGATATTCTTCTCTTTCCCTTCTGCAAGCTGTATTGTTTTGGTTCTTTTTTTTTTTAAGATTTTATTTATTTATTTATTCATGAGAGACACAGAGAGAGAGAGAGAGGCAGAGACACAGGCAGAGGGAGAAGCAGGCTCCATGCAGGGAGCCCGATGTGGGACTTGATCCAGGGATTCCAGGATCATAACCTGGGCAGAAGACAGGCACTAAACCACTGAGCCACCCAGGCTGCCCTGTTTTGGTTCTAACATAAAAGCATATGATGCATCTGTAATTCATGTATGATGCGTGGATCAAGTTTTTTTTATATAGATGTAAAAACAGCTCCATTTATAGAAAATAAATCCTTTCATGACTGTTCCACAGGTGTCACTCAGTGGATTTTGTTTTGTCTTTTTGTCTATTCTTACACCACTACAGTACTTAGTTTCTATAACTAAGAAGTGACTCTTGATTTTGGCTCAAGATCTCAGGGTCCAGGGATTGAGACCTGCATTGGACTATGCTCACCTTGAGATTCCTTGCCCCTCCATCCCCCTCCTCTTCTGCTCCTCCCTCTGCTCTCTCTCTCTAAAATAAATAAAATCTTTTTTAAAAAAGAGAACAGTGAATTTTCCTATTCATAAAAATTGAATTATTTATCCAACTTATATTTTATGTAGTTACTATTGAATTTTATAAGTACTGTGTCCTTTTAAAATGTATTTTATGTCCATTTCATATTTTCATATTTTTTGTTCCATCATTTCTCTTTTACTGACTTCTTTTGGATTATTATTAAAATGTCATAATTCCTTTTTCTTATTTATCAGCTTGTTACATGTTTACTTACTTTATCTAACCAGATAAATGCATCTTAGTACTTGAAAAGAATAGGTATTTTGCCACTGGTGGATATAGTGTTTGTTATATAATTAGTTTAAATTGGTTATTTGTGTTGCTCAAATTAAGTTTAATCTTATTCAAATATTTTTCTGTTCTTTTACAATTACTGAGAGTAGTATATTTCACTCTCTAAATAGGATTGTAGATTTGTCTAATTCTCCTCTTGGTGCTGTAATTTCTATTTCATAAATTTGTCACTATGGTAGGTGTATACAACTAGGAATACTGTATCTTTCTATTGAATTGACCTTTTTTAAAATCAAACACTCCCCTTTATATCTTGTAATACTTTTGCCTTAAGGTTCACCTTTTCTACACCTAATACAGCTACCTAGCTTTTTCTTCTGTTAGTGTTTTCATATTTAATAGTTCTTACATTTTTATTTGTCCTCATATATAACATATATTTCCTATCAACAGCACGTATTTATTTATTTTTTTGGTCTGGAAGCCTTTGACATTTAATTGAATTATATATTCCAGTTATATTTCATGTAAGTATTAACATAGTAATTAAAAATTTTTTTGTTTGCTCATTTTCTGTTCTTTTTTACTTTGTCCTATCATTTCTCCATTATTTATTACTTTTGGGTTATTCAAGCATTTTTATTTCATTTTTCTTTTTTATTAATTGGCTTACTGAAAATTTACTTGAAATTAATCTCTGAAGTTATTTGATAAATTACAACATGCAGGTCATAGCATATAAATACTTCATTCCTTTTCATTGCCAAATAATATTCCATTTCTGAGTTTAATCTTCTACAGGTCACTCTCTATAGGATTTCTTTCCTCAAGTTCTAGCTGCTTTGGAGCCCCTGACTCTAATCTCTTTCTCTTCAGCACAAGGAGACTGACTATCTTTGAAAGAAGTCCAATCTCTCTAGCAAGAAGTGATGAATCACTCCTGTAAAAAGCAGATATTAGTGAAAAACTCACTTCTGTGTGTCTTCTTTCTTGTAGAATTGTGGCTCCTCAAATCCTTTTTGCATTGGCTTTTCTGTGATGCTTCTAAGCAGTTTTGTTATGTATTTTGTTCCACTTATGCATTTGGATCTCGTGGAAAATTAACCTGATATGAATAACTCTAGGCTGGAAATGGAAGGTTATCTACTCTTTCTGTAAGCCTGGTTCAAAATCAGAGTAATATGGAGATAGCTAAGAGAGGAGAGTGAGTTGGGAAGTGTGTGGAAGTGGCAGATATGTCAGCATGCTTGTGTACTAAAGGATTCGGTGGAAAATGAAAGGTTGAGGACTCAGGAATCAAGAGCTCATATGAATAAATTAGCATTGCATTAGAAGAGACGCTTTGTATAGGAAGAATTTCTGAGATTGGTGCCAATGCTAATAGGTATACAAATGGAAGGGCAGAAAATTGAGGTAGTTCATGTAACCTCCATTTTCTATGTGAAATAAAAATAAAAGGCATTGTTCTGAATAAAAAAAGGGTGGTAGAAGAAGGAAGTCTCAGAATAGTAATGAAGCTTTAGAATGCATGCTGGGATGATTACCAAGGAGCCTGGCCAGAGTCATTTAGCAGGATCTCTGAGCTGCATTCAAGGGCAAGCCAAACATCATAAGTTATAATATCTTTTGCCTTCATAGGTTAACTTAAAAGGCAGCTCTTTGGCCACAAGGACCTGGGCCATAGCTGTCCTTTTACCTTTGTTGTCTCATCTTGAACTTAGGCTATGATTATATGGGAATTTATCCTGAGAACTTTTGGCATTGGGACATATCAGTTTTAATTCTTAACAGTCATTACTGAAAGTTCTATGAGTTAGCTAGAGGATATAGCTAGAAGAGATAGAGAGTAGTAAATATGATTTTAGTGTCCCGTTGGGTTATGTAACTTTACAATATTGATTCCTTGTAGAGAATCACATTAAATTTAGTCTCAGTATGTTATCCTTAAAGGAGGAATGTTATATACTAACACACTAATTCATCAGAGTGCCTCTTTCCTGCTACCTCCCTGCCTATACTACTATACTAGGATCCCAGCCAGTTCTTCACTGATCCAGCAGCTTGTTATGACAGAAATAGAGGTTTAAACCTGGTCAAAAAAGCATATTTCTAATCTCATAAACCTATAACTTTATCTTACCCCTCAGGATAAAATTTAGAAATATTAGGAATCAAAATATCATGGTGGCAAGGTCTTACTGACCAATACAATACTATATTTTATTTACCGGAATAGTAATCACTGAACTAATGCTAATTCAATGTGATTCTTTCCCTACTCATGATGAATTAGCCACAAATATTGTTGCATAACAAAGCACCTCAAAGCCAGTGGTTTAGAGCAACATAATCTATTATCACTCACATATCTGTGGTCTGGCTGGGTTTTAGTTGCTCTGGGCTAAGTCCACTATGTCCATTTGGGCAGCTTTGCTCTGTATCTTTCTGAGACCAACAGGCTTGCCAGAGCATATTCTTCTGGCAATGACAAAGATACAAGACAGCAAGCATACATGTGTGAGATCTCCTATGGCCCCAGCATGAAACCTGGCACACTATTACTTGTGCCCGTTTCTCATTGGCCAAAAAGTTCACATACCCAAGCTCAAAGTCAAAGAACATGAAATGTACACTCTACCCATGATGAGGCCATGGCAAAAGGATTTATGAATGGAGAAGTAAAAATTGGGATCACTAATGCAAACTATTGCACATAGCAACGTATACTCCCGTCCTTCCTCACCAATTCTTCATGCAGGGCTCAGGAAATTTCTTGGAAGTTACTTAGCCTATCTGTATATAGAACCAAAGTACACAGGCTTGGTTGGTTGTTGTTGTTTGGTTTGGTTTTCTTTTAAATGGACAATCTAGAATAGAAGGGCATCTCTGACATTGAGTGGTATGTATGACTCAGATTATCCTTGAACTAAATCTTTATGATTTCATCCCTAAAGTGACAAACAACAAGCAAGAATGATTAAGGAGAATGAGCTCTGCAATTAGAAATATCTAGAGTACAGACCCAACTCCACTAATTTTTAGCTGATAAGTTTGCAGCCTTGCCTTTAGTAAGTCATTGTGAAATGAGAACATCAATAGTGCTCATCTCTATATAGGAAGCTGTTGAAACAAATGAAATAGCGCACACATGCCTGGCACAGAGTCAATGATCAAGAAAGATAGTTATTATTATTTCCATGGAAGCTGTCACAGAATGTAGGGGAGATACTAGAGTACAGAAGTAGTAAACTAGTCTTGCAATGAAAGAATGTTTTCAGAGGTATTGTGTGTTTAAGAAGGATTTTTCTAATCAGTGAGGTAATTAAAAGGTAACTTGAGGATTAATTTTTGCTACATCAAATGAATGAGAATGATTAAGTTATTCTGACAGAAGACTTTTGAATTTCTAAACATTTTAAAAGATGTTGGGAATCCCTGAGTGGCTCAGCGATTTAGCGCCTGCCTTTGGCCCAGGGTGCGATCCTGGAGTCCCTGGATCGAGTCCCGCGTCAGGCTCCTGGCATGGAGCCTGCTTCTCCCTCCTCCTGTGTCTCTGCCTCTCTCTCTCTCTCTCTCTATCATAAATAAATAAATCTTAAAAAAAAAAAGATGTTTACATGTCCTATATTCCTGCTTGTGAAGCTTGGTAGGTATAAACTTGTCACTCTATCCAATGCCCAGGTGACATCCTCCACATTTTCAGTTTTCTTTGAAACCATATTCTAAAAGGTAACATTAAGACCAAAACAGACATGAAATTTGTAACTAGCTAAGCTGATAAATGGTTCAGTTGCTAGAAACTAAAATGCAGCTGCAAATATCATTCGTTAAATTACAAAATTACAAAGTAATTTTCCTCAAATGCTACTACCCTATGGGTTTATTAAAAATTATGTATACCATATAGATAAACACAATCCATATTTTGTTGTTGTTGAAGAAATAGTGATTGAAGTTCTAAACCATGAAAATGTTAAGTTACAATAAAAGGCCACTTTCAACTTTGCCATTTAGAGGCTCACTTATTGTTCGTAACTCTTATAATTGAAGCCTTATTATATTATCTTGCTGCACAGCGTGATTTCCTGTTATTTGTCTAATGTTTTTTAAAGAACAGTAATTTAATAACTATAGTGATATTCATCCTCGGCTCCCAACAAATGTGCTATTTCATGAAGCCTGCTTACAAAACACAGTTGTAGTCAATGTGCATTCCATGCTTGCCATTAGGCAACTTTGAAAACAATGCAAAGCAGAAAAATAATCTCAAGGCCCCATGATGTTACTTTTAAAAAGAAAGGAACTTTAAATTTTAGGGCATTACAGTTTTATTTCTCTTGAAAACACTTTCAGTTTATATTTGCTCCTAAGAAAATTGATTTTATTCCTTTCTCATAGAAAAATCTGAGCTGTGTATTTCAGTTCCAGAGAAACATTGTTAAGTTTTATTGTCTCCACAACACACAAATATCCTAGCACTATACTGTCCAACAAAAACAAACAAAAGCTCTAAAACTATAAATAACATATATATTGTTTTGCTTTCATATTATTGAAAATATAGATCAAATATAATTTTTGAAGAGAAATGTGAGATATTTACCCTTCTAGTTCAGATTTGGCAATGGAATTGATGCATTTCAATAATTATTTAATTTACTGACTAGGGAATGGATAAGGAAAAGACACAATATTTTATCTATACTGTCTCTTTAGTTATATGAGCACTGCAATTTGAAGCTCTAAAATGATAGCTAAGTAAATATCAGAACCCTAAACTGATATATTGCATATTTGCATATCTTTAAGTCCTTTTCATTGATTATTTTTCATTTATTTTTAAAGATTTTATTTATTTATTCATGAGAGACAGAAAGAGGCAGAGACATAGGCAGAGGGAGAAGCAGGCTCCCTGTGGTGAGCCTGTTGTGGGACTGGATCCCAGGACCCCGGGATCATGCCCTGAGCCTAAGGCAGATGCTCAACCACTGAGCCACCCAGGTGCCCCTAAAATGTCCTTTTTAATCTTTGAAAGCAACGCATCAGATTTAGGGCATTTTGTTTAATGCCTTAAATATCCTCAATAAGCCTCATAATCTAGACACTTTGTTTGACCATGGGATTTCACTATGCCTGAGTCCTCCATTTTTTAACTTTTACATTTATTTTGCTTTATGTAATTATGGAAACAATCTGCTGTCAAAAAATAGAATGGGATGCTTTTGTTTAGTGGTCAAAATGTGATACAAGATTTTGGAGGAGACTGTTATTCTAGCGACACATGTCATCAGAGTAAGAAGGGACCCTTCCTGGGGGTCAAAACAACCACAATTTCTCTTATATCATAGTTTGATATATTTTACTTTACCTCTAAATGTAGTTTGCGATCCAAACTATCACTTGCCGGTTTTTTAGGCAGAATAGCTAACTGAACTTTTCTAAACATATTAAATAAGTCCTTTAATAATAACAGTGGTTATTTTAGAGACACCTGGTGGCTCAGTGGTTGAGCATGTGCCTTTGGCTCAGGTAGTGATCTGGGGTCCTGGGATGGAGTCCCCATGGGGCTCCCTGTGGGAATCCTGCTTCTCCCTCTGCCTATGTCTCTGTGTCTCTCATGAATAAACAAATAAAATTTAAAAATAATAATAATAGTAGTAGTTATTTTGAAAAATTTGAAAAGGATTTAAATCTTATCCAAATGGGTTGTCTATCCGCAAGTCAAAGAAAAATCATATTTTTAAACTTCATGGTAATTTCTTTCTCAAAGAACTAGAATACAGACATTTCTTTATTATGCTATTTTATTTTACAATTGTTTTACATTTCCAGTAGATAGAATCTGACTTTTAATGAGTTTCAGGAAAGAATTCGTGACATTTAGCTGAACTAAGTTGGATTTTTTTAAGTTCATATCTCGGGTCTATTGTCTTTTAGAGGGGAGTCGTGTTTGTGTGTGTGTGTGTGTGTGTGTGTGTGTGTGTGTGTGAGATCCCAGAGTGGTTGGCTACAACTTCAAAAAGATCCATTTTCTTGCTTTACAATTCGATGGCTGAGTCTTTAATTTGTTCTGTTTCATTTTTGTGAGATTTATACTCAAACTATTTACAATTACATTAGCCTATCACGTGGTGGGGAGGGGGGTGCTCCTACCGCAACACAAACAGCAGGTGGCTGTGTGGCCCCACATCCCTCACTTCTTAAGGGCCACGTGTTCCCCATCACCTTTGAAGTGAGGAGCATTAGCTGGAGTTGCGGGTCCTGCGGCCTTCACTTTGCTGGTAGTGACCAGCGGCAGAACCAAAATCAATCTCTGTCAGGCTTGTAATGGAGCACCTCCCTAATTTATGAGACGGTTTTCCCATTAACAACAAAATCTTGAGAATTAAATAAAAACAGGCCAGCCCAAGTGCTGCCGTGTAGGTGAATGTGGGATAAATGTTGATAAATACACGTGCCTTCTGCAAGCCTGACTTTGAAAAATTCTGTGTCAGAGTTTTAGGTCACATTTTGACAACAATTAGGAACACTGAAATAAATAGTTGGCAATTCTTCTTTGTTATGACAGGAGATGTAAAGCCATCTTTACCAAGAAAAAGCTTATTTTATGAATATGAATTGCATTGCTGCCGTGCCCAGCCATCTTGCTGTGACTGAGGATCTGTAGGCACTTCCATTATAAACCAGAGTAGGATGCTTTTGAAGATTTGAAAATTTTGGTTAAGCTGTTTTCACCTCATTATTTGTAAAATTCCTGTGCCGCTACAGCTACAGTTCCATGCTCCATAGGGAACTCACAAAATGTTTTTTTTTTTTTAAATAAGTTAAATGTCGAAAGTTTATTTTTAGTGTGAAAAGAAATCTAGCTGTTTTGTGAAATGTTTTGAGAAAATCCGAGTGACTCAAGAGGACTGGCTGAAATGCTACACTCTTTAAAGTTTATTCTAATTTTATCTATTTTGTAAACTTCAAAGATATACCTGTTGGTAGCATCATGAGGAATTCATTTCTCTGATTATATCATCTCTCTATGTTCATTGATCTATAGCCCATAACTTAAAATAAGAAAGAGATATTTAGGGATGCCTTGGTGGCTCAGCGGTTGAGCATCTGCCTTTAGCTCAGGGCATGATCCCAGTTCAGGCTCCCTGTGAGGCACCTGCTTCTCCCTCTGCCTATGTCTCTGCCTCTCTCTGCATCTCTCATGAATAAATAAATAAAATCTTTTTTTTAAAAAATAAAAGATATTTAATGGGCTGGGCTGGATCTCTATGGGTAGAAAACTATTAGCCCATCTGGTAAAAAATTTGAACTGTCTGCAGTGACTAATTGATTATTTGAGCTGAGTTTTTCAATTTATTTAAAAACTGATTAGTAACCCTGCAGCCCATACAGTCATTGCATTTGTCTTCCCTAAGACTTCTCTGAAGAAAACAAATCAAAGCTAAGTGAGTAAGTAAGTAAATAAATAAATAAATAGCAGCTTTTAAAAATCTATTAAAGAATAAGAACAAAATTACTGAAAATCCCGGAAATTGAAATGTAATATGCATAATCTATAAGATTAGCACTAATAAGAAACAAATATATTTAGATATTTCATGTATAACCAGACACTCATAATATATTGTGCTAATTTAAGTGGTCCTGGGTACAGTGACAAATATGCATGTCTCGTACAGTCATACAGCATCTCGCACAGTGTTCCTGGTTGATGTAAATGCAAGTTTAGGGGATGGCTCTTCTCCACATGATGATTCATGGCCTTCAAGTACCTTCCATTCTGTGGTTTTACCACTCACTAGGGCCATATTATCCAGCCCAAGAAGAGCAATCAGTGCATGGAAGTGCATTCACGTCCTAAGGGCCTTTTCCTATAAATGGCAGGTATCCCTTCCCATCTCAGTAGATTGACTAGGTGGCAGTCACTTGGTCACAGCTAACTCAAGTCCAGCTGTGATATCTACTAGGAAGAAAAGGGCAACACAGATTTGTTCTGCTACACTTACACAATGACCAAAAATTTGTTTTCTTTTTTCTTTTCCTTTTTTTTTTTTTTTGCTTGAAACAATAAAAAGTTATTCTCTCACAGTTCTGATGGCTAGAAATCTGAAATTAACGTGTCTACAAGACTATGCTCCCTCTGAAAGCTCTAGGGAAGAATCCTCCCTCATCTCTTCCAACTTCTGGCATTTCTTGGTTCATAGCTACACAACTCCAATCTCTGCCTCTGTCTTCACGTGCCTTCTTTCTGTGTCTCTGTTTCCTTTCTTCTTCTTATAAAAATGCCAATCATTGACTTTCTGTCCTTTCCTCATCTGCTATGATCTCATCTTGATACTAACTAATCGTATCTGCATAGACTCTGTATCTAAGTAAGATCACATTCTGAGATTCTTGGTGGCCATGAATTTTAGGAGGACACAATTCAGCCCACTATGCTCTCTCTTTACAAAATCACCCTCTGGGTGCCAGAATTACCTTTTTGAAAACCCAAATCTGAATACAACCCTCCCTGCACGAAATCCCGTGGTGTCTTATCATCAAATCAGATAACAGAATAAAGCCCAGATTCCTCAGCATTAGAGAATATGCTCAGAAAAGTTTGGCTTCTGTCCTCATGGAGTTTATCATCTATTTGGGATTCAACTGATAACAATACAATGGAGTGACTAGAGAGTTTGATGTCTAATTGTATAGAACATTACATAATAGCAAATGCTTAAAAAATATGTGCCTACTATGTGCTAGGCCTGATCCCATTAACCCCCAAAGAAATGATTAGCCTTGTTAGTCCTCACAGACAAGTTATCTTATAGGATAGCTGCTCTTAGTACCTCCACTTCACATATGGGGAAACTGAGGCCAGAAGGGTCAAGAACTTGCCCTGGGTCATACATTAAGGGGTCAAGGAGAGTCCTGGGAATTGAACTAGTAAAGTCAACACCAGAGAATGTGCTTTTTAATTTTTAATTTCCTTTTTTATTGAAGTATAGTTGACCAAAAAATTATAACTTAAATGTCTACCGACTCTGAAATAAACTAATTAGCAAACTCCTACAACTGAAATGCAGCAGTAATTAAGAAAAGAGGTGCTCAGAGTGTCTAAAATAGAATCTGTAAAGTATATGAATTAACATACTTGCATTTTACATATAACAGAGCCATTAAAGTGGCCACACAGATTCTAATTAGTTTTTGCTCCTTGTGTAGTCCTGAAGGGTGTTACTTGGATTCCTATTCTACCATAAATTAAAAGAAAAGAGAATGAGAAAAAAATAGATGTTTCCATATACATGTTCATTGAAAACAGCCTTCTATGCAAGGAAGACCGTATGACAGGTGAATAAATACACTGACAAATCAAGTGATCAGCCAGTCAATCATAATAGTTTGAAGCTACTTACTATACAGGCAAACTATCTACATATCTTTCAAAAACATAGCTTCCATATTATGTCCTTCTTTAAGCCTTTCTTTTTTAAAAAGATTTTATTTATTTATTCATGAGAGACACAGAGAGGCAGAGACAGGCAGAGGGAGAAGCAGGACTTGGTCCCAGGACCCCAGGATCACGACCTGAGCCTAAGGCAGATGCTCAACACTGAGCTACATAGGTGCCCCCCCTTTAAGCCTTTCTTGACTGTTTATCAGAATCATCACTATCTCATCTGGGCTCTAAATCTCTCAATATTTTTTACTTACCTCCATTATGGCATTTATAACATTCCCTTTTTCTAAACTGTAAGCTTTTGTGCAATAGGAATGGTTTATTCTTTTTATTTTTGAATCTTTTCCCACTCTCTGTTTTTAGAACAATGCTTGCCATAAAAATAGGAGAAATGGATGAATCAAACCACATCCCAATAATATTAGATGAAATCTTGTACTTTAGCAAGGGGAAGTACAAAAACTGATACAACACAATTTATAAATGGATGTTCAGATTACAACTTCATTTTCCTTAGAGAAGTAAATCTTGACTTAGAAAAGTTTATCAATATATAGTATATGTCAGTTATATATATATTTAAATGGATATGTAATATTAAGTATATTGTCTATGTAATATTAAGTATATTATCAATTTCTTATATATAAAAATAGAAATTTCTTATTTCTTATAGAAATAATTCCAGGGCCAATTTGAGTATTACATGAATTTCATTTCATCATAGTTTAATTAGAGCTTACATAGCATAAATAAAGTTATGGGAAAATTAAAGATTTCACTTTGGATCGTAAGCACCATATTTCATCACTATAAGAATGGTCCAAGAAAACATCTAAAATCTGGAAAGGAAGTTTTAGAATGTTCTGAAATTTATATTGAATTTGAAGGTCCTGGGATACAATGCCTCAGTATAATGTCCACTAATAAGCCATTACCCTGAAAGCCTCAAACACATATCCAGAAATTAAGGGAGTCATCTGTGTTCAGATCTCCAAACTCCCAAGTTACCATGCTGTTTTTGAGACAAAGCAGCTTCATATTTTTCAAATCTACAAAGTGCAAACCAAACTTAGTCACTCGTTTAAAATCTGTGTGTCTTAAATTTTGCAAAGTGAACAAAATTGCCCGATATGGACTACACTTCTTTCTTTACATATTGTGCTACTATGTTTAGAAAGAGTTCTCTATTATGAATATCTCATTAAACGATCATCTTAGTAATTTTTCTATTTCAAAAAATATTGCTTCTGTCAAATCTCCGTTTGGTGGATAAACATATTTATTTAATCTTTGGGGCCTGGAAGTCACCATAACTTCTGAAGATGAAAATGTAATCATATATGCTATTCATAAAATGTTTAGGACATAAAAAACACTTCTATTGATACCACAAGTGAACTACATGTCAAATTAGTTGCTAAGTCAAAGATCCCATAAGAATAGAAAATATCATTTGTTTTCCTGAAAATGCCAAAAGTATGGCAAGCATGGAGACTTCAGTTTTATTAACTTTCAAGGGCAGATATGTGTGAATCTTGGATGACACAAAGCCAGCCTTTTTTGTTTCTTTAAATATAAATTAAAACTGCTAATATATATACTCCCTGAAGAATGAGGTTTATAATATAAATAGAAACTGACCCTTAACTATAACGGCACTACCGGATGCCGTTATAATAAGCTCCCCTAGATGCCATGGTGTAAATGTATTAGCTGTACTAAGAGACCCACTCCTGCTATAATTATGTTAGGAACCAATAAGACAGCTCAGAAATCAATATGCTAAGACAGATAGAGTAAAGGACCATGGCCAGCCCACTGGGAATAGATTAGTCTGGCAGGTCCCTAGCTGAGTCATGAAGAAGGGGATATCTCTGCTGTTGTAGAAAGCCATTAATTGTAAATTTTCCCGAACAAGGAATTGAAGGGAGAGCTTAGACTGTGTTGTTCATACCACTCAATGAAAACTGCAACTCTTATTGATCAAGAGTTAAGCTTTTATTCTTATTTCAAAATCCAACGGGGCAAAAATCTAAATGTTCAGAGGGATTTTTGAAGCTTTTCCCACAGTGCAACTGAAACTCTTCCTTGGTTATTAACTTGTCTGAATATTTTTAAAACTTCTAGGCTGGATCAATGCAATCGTATTTAGACAATGGCCCTCCACACTGACACGTTTACAGGTGTGACATCGATTATCTAAACAATTAATATACACATGTCATACAATATGACAAAAAGAAATACATTCTTTGCAAAATTTTCTACAAAATTTCAGGTTGGCAATTACCTGACTATTAAATGTTACTGTGTTTATATTCATAAAGACAAAGAACTGCTGCAACTTATTTTACTATATATCATTGAATTTATTTAATACTGTTAGCCTTATCTGAGTAAGGCTTTGCTTAGGAGACAGAAGAAGTCTAAATTAGTAGTATTGCTAAGAAAAAGACAGGAGAAAGAAAGAGAAAGCAAGCGAGTAAGAAAGGAAGAAAGAAAGAGAAAGAGTAAAAGGAAGGAAGGAAGGAAGGAAGGAAGGAAGGAAGGAAGGAAGGAAGGAAGGAAGAAAGAAAGAAAGAAAGAAAGAAAGAAAGAAAGAAAGAAAGAAAGAAAGAAAGAAAGAAAGAAAACAAAAGGCCAAGCTTTTGTGGTTACAGTTTGGCACATCTGCTCATGTCCAATCAAGCTTTCAAACACAGAGTAGTAAACAAAAGCAGCGATCAAGCAAGGACAAAGTCAGACACATAAGTGGTTTGAATGAGTGTGCAATTTCTGCCCATATGACCATCCTGACACAATTGCTCTAATTTTCTTTCCAGAAATGACTGATAAAAGATTTAGGTAATTGCTATGGAGACAGACTTCCTTCCATCACTAGGTATCTTGAATAATACAGCCTCAGGGTCATAAGATGGAGTGTCAGTTTCTGCAGAGTCCTAAATTAATACTTGTCCCTGCTTTAGCTACACTTCCTGTACATCTAATGAAGTGAATGTAATTTATTTTGACAATGTATTGAAAATCACTTGATCAAATGACTATTCCATAATGAACACAAAAGGCAACGTAGCCTTAGAAACTATAAACTCCAAAATAACATAAATACACATCAATTTCAGAAAGCATATTTTTTTTCTAAAAACTGTATGCTGTCAGAATAAGTATGAAGCAAAATAGTTTCTAAACACATAATAGTTCATGCGAATGTAAAAAATACGTGTATTTTGCTCTGATGCCTGAGATTGACCCATCTCCATTCAGCATATGACCTTGTCCCCTCTAATCAAACTTAATTTATCTGGCTGATCTTTGCATTTCTAACTATTAAGTAGCACACAGAAAAAAGACCAGAGAGCCACAAAATGGCTAGTACTTGGAAGGAATTTCTGAAAATATAGATCAGACTTGCCAGAAATTTTATCTTCACACATAAAGAGTCAATTTACAGGGGAATCTTTAAACACCTCCACTAAGACTTCATGACATCAGGCAAACTATAATTTGGAGGTCTCCTGAATGTTATGAAGTTTTCAATAGGTAATGAAATCAAGCTGTGGGCTAATGAAAACTCCCTATCCTGACATCATAAATAAACAGAGGGTTACATCATTTGTTAAAAGACACACGATGCTAGACTAACGTACAAGACAGTTTTTTTTATCAACATGGAAAACTTCCTTAGGTCTTGTGATGAAGTTTTTATCTTTCCCCCAGTGGAAAATATTACCTGAGATTTGAAAATATTAAAACTCTTGAATTAAGCATATATGTACAATATGCAATTGTACCAGAACCAATTGCATGAGTTTCGTCTCCAGAAAACCAGTCGAATACCTTAGAAACTGATAGAGGTAATGCAATAGAAATATTTCGTTTTCACTCAAAGGAAATGCCCTTGGTACCATCTTGGCAAGAGGGCCAAAGCTAGGCAAGTGTCTGTACAGTGGCTCTGTGAAAGTACAATGTAGTGTTTAAATACAGCCAGGCAGAAGCCAGTGGATAATGCTCAGTAATGGGTTAATCAATACTTATTATGGTTTTATTGGTTCACTAAAGAGAGAACAGAACCTAGTGAACACAGAGTCGAAAAAATCACTGCATCTGATCTAGATAACATCTACTCTCCCTAAGGGATTTCCCTATTCAAGAATCCAATTTACCATGCCTGATTGACAAGGATTGGATCCTAGGGAATCACATAACTCTTTTTAGGACCCAATAAAATCCTAATGGATTTGTCTGACTGGCCAGGAGACTTCTAGTTTTACTAAACTGAGGTGGTTTGTTGCAATTAGCCTTTATTCCACTTGCAGTTGAAAAACGAGGCTATTAGGAATCATCCCCCCCTATAAACACTGGAGTCATGCTGAGATGTGCCCACTGGACAGAGGGACTGTGCTGTATAAGAAGAAGGCTCTTATGATAGATTGGAAACATTTGAAAGCATCTGAAAAAATGGTCATCGAACAAGATTCAAATGAAAAAGAGGAAAAGTCCAACTACATTGCGTGCTTAAAATCCATTTCTTGGTCAGTTATCCCTTATGATGCATTTCTCATTCAGGTAACGGACACAGAAAAGAAACTCTCTGTTTGAAAATACCTTTGAAATGTGTACCTTTTGCTATCTGAGCTTCCCCTTTAATATGGGAAGTTTGAAAAAAAATCATCCTGCCACAACAAAAATCTTGCAGATGGTTGTCCCTGTACCTGTTCTTTTTTTTTTTTTTCCTAGAGATAATGTTTTTACTAAGCAGTTAACTTGTTCAAGCACACTGGTTTTTGATCATGGCATACTATCTCAGTGGCTCTTAAGAAGTCAGAAAACAGTGGGAGTGTGATGAGACTTGAAATCCAGACTGAAACATAGCTGAAAGAGAACTTTTAAATAATATAAATCATATTTTGAAGCAAACATTCCTTTAATATAAAAGCCACTGGTGCAACCCATTTCCCTCTAGAATTGTGCTTGCTCTTTCATAGGCATAAGCAACGCTTCAAATGCGTTTAAATTGAATGGATTTCATAATCAGAAATACGTTCACTTATGAAATGTCTCTGAATAGACGTCATGATTTACTCCGTTCCCCTTAGAGACTTGGAGGGACTTTAGTGATGTTCAGAGAGCTCACATGACCAGATGCAGACTCTAGTTTCTAACCCCAAAATCTCCAGCAAAAGAAGCAATGCTAATTGCATACAAAAGATCCATTTCTAATAAGAGATGTATGACTCTATGATAATAAATGTTTAAACATATGGAAGGGACACATAAACTTCATATGTTCAAACATATGAAATTATTTAAATACAGGTGTAGAGTATTATCACATTTAACTGTATATAAAATTTTTAATCATGACTTTCAAGCACAGTGACTAACACAGACAAAAAATGCTGTGTATGATAATTATAGAGGACAGAAGAGAAAGAAGAGCATAGACAAAAGAAGGCAGGGATGTAGAACAAGAAAGAATTGACTAGAGCGATATTGTAAAATATTAGCGTATGATTTTTTCTTTAAGTAAAATTATAAGTAGTTTTATTTTTTTGCCTTATTCTAGTTTTTAAATAAAGACAATTTGTTGTGAAATAAAAATGAACATTTCATTAATAATTAAAAAGTGGTATGTGGTTAAGTATGATGATGTGAAAATTATATTTGTAAACATTGTAATTCTCAGGAGGCTGTGGGTAGCATCAAAAGTGTTGGAATGATATTGTAGAAGGTGATTAAAATTGGTCTTTCTGTCCTTACTATGCTAGGTTTACATTGGGCTAACTTATGTAGAGTTCAAGATTGTTTTATAAGTATTTTGTTACAGTTTGTAGAGTAAGTTCCAAATAATTCTGATGCTCTAAAAGCGAAATATCTTATCTGGAGCTAATATATTTACTTCACTTTGGCACGCAATGAAGTTTTTCCAGGGACCAAGGACTAAATTTAAAGATGTCAATACAAGTAACTGGGTTAGTTTTAATCAGAATATAGAAGAAATATTTTTGAAATTCTATCATACTATGAAGAGGGTTGTTTACTGGATTATTAAAATATCCCTCATTAGGAATTTTTACATTTGTTTATAATTATGGTCCCTGTTGTCCCTCTAGGATTTAAATGATATATTGCTACTGGTTAAGATTTTAGCAGAATTTTCTTATTTTAGATAGCATTGATTGCTTGTCCATATGTGATTTGCTAATTAATATTATTTAATTTTATTTAATCTATAATCTTAGATAAATATAGATAATCTATAATCTGACTTTAATTAATCTGTAACACAACTAGCAAATATTTCATCCATAAGTTACTACAATGTAAAGAGCAGTATTTTCAATTTCATATGCTGTTCCAGAATTTTGCTATTCCCTCGTAAAATGACACAGTCTATTTTCTCTATCTTGAAAATGTGTGGCTCTATTTCACTGTGCAGATATATAAAATATGGCAGATATAATGTTATGTAACCTATAAGACTTGGTTATAAAAGGTGATGTGGCTTTTGTCTGGCTCTCAGAATGCTTACCTATGGAACCTAGCCCCTGCATTGTGAACAAACCCAGGTCAAATGAAAAAGCCATGTGTACATGTTCCAGGAACCACTCCCAGTGAAGGTCTCCACCGATAGCCATCAATGGGCAAATTTGTGAATATGTGAACATTTCTTTTTTTAATTTTCAGAAGATTTACTTGAGAGAGGGTGCAGTGGGGAGGGGTGGAGGGAGAGGGGGAATCTGGAGCAGACTCCTCACATACCAGTCACCAGGTCTGGGTGAGGACCACGTGAGGACCACAGTCAGCAGGTACAGGTGAGCCCCATGTGGGACCCAGAGCCACCAGGACCAGATGAGGCTCAGGTGGGGACCAAAAAGACCAGGTCCAGGTTGAGGCCCAGGTGGAGCCCAGAGGCACTAGGTCCAGGTGAGGCCCAGGTGGCAACCAGATTCACCAGGTCCAGGTGAATCCCAGGTGGGGACCAGATTCACCAACTCCAGGTAAGGCCCAGGTGGGAACCAAAGTCACAAGGTCTGGGTGAGGCCCAGACCATACATCTTCAGGTGGGTCCAATCTCTATCCTTTGCCCCCAACTGATGCCAAATGGAAGAGAGAGAGAAGCTATTTCTGTTAAGCCTTTCACCAAATTGGAAAATCATTATCAAAATTAATGCTACTTTTGTTTTAAGTCATAAAGTTTTGAGGTAGTTTTTGAGTAGCAATAGGTAACCAGAACCATTTTTGTTAATTAGAAATAGGGTGCTATCATACTGAAGTATAAAACATGTTGCTTGGGGCCCATGTAGCAGGTGGAAGCTGAAAGTACTTTGAGAAAGGTGTTAGGGAAAGATAAAATAACTTGAAGAGAATATTAGTAGATATTTTATGGATTGGTGATTGATGGCTTAAGGTATATGAAGATATTTTTGGGAGCTGGAGGAATAGAAACCCTTCTTACATAGCAACAAACAGCATAACCACACTCGGTCTTTGTTAATATGGAAGGTAGAAAACAGACCTAATGACCTGTCTGACTTAACTATGAGGTTCATAGGGTACTTGCCATCTGAGTCCTTCCTACTGATTTTGATAAAATAAGAAAGCAAAGAAGTGAGTTAAAAAGTTATTGTTTGGGCAGCCCAGGTGGCTCAGCGGTTTAGTGCCTCCTTCAGCTCGGGTGTGATCTTGGAGACCCAGGATCAAGTCCCATGTTGGGCTCCCTGCATGGAGCCTGCTTCTCCCTCTGCCTGTATCTCTATCTCTCTGTGTCTCTCATGGATAAATAAATAAAATCTTGAAAAAAAAGTTATTGTTTAATCTTCAAGTGAAATTAAGGAGAGATATACTCTTACTGAGTTCAAAAACATTTTTAATAGATTTTTAAAAGATTTTTATTTTTATTTATTCATGAGAGACAGAAAGAGAGAGAAAGAGAGAAGCAGAGGGAGAAGCAGGCTCCATGCAGGGAGTCTGACGTGGGACTCAATTCCGGGTCTCCAGGATCACACCCTGGGCTGAAGGCAGTGCTAAACCACTAAGCCACCTGGGCTGCCCCCCTAAAATTTTTTTAAATGATGATAATACTATTGGCCTCCTCAAGTGAAAATGAACTCAGAGCAAATATAAATCCAAGGTGGAAATATGGCATCATTTCAATGCCTCTGCAGATTCAAAAATTGTTTCAGAAATTCCCTCAGTCAGATAATGTCCTCTAATAATCTTAAATATCAAGATGACAGGTCTTCTCTATGCAAAGCCAAAGATGGAAGAGAACTTACCCAAAACAGTTGTTGGTTATGACTTTGGCTGGATGAACAAAATAAGATTCACTTAAAAATCCACTGAATTTTTAAGGGAATTCTGTTGTTGAAAACACTGCTGCCTTGTACTTAATTGAACAGTGACAGTGCGAAATGAAAAATGACCTTTAGGTCCCTGGACCACTGTAAGATAAAGCAAGCTGATAAAACTACTCAGCAGCAAATAATAACCATTCTTTATGGAAAAGACGAGATGACTCAAAAGGTAAAACCAAGAACCCAAAGGTCAGAACAAAACCCTATAAAGAATCATTCCTAGGCAGGAGTACTAAGCCCTACTAAATGAACTGGAATATGAGCTTGATCGATTTCAGAATTATTATGGAACAGTGAATATCATGTGCCATCACTACTTCTTTTTTGGTGGTAATACACACAAATTTCCAGCCACATGATTGAAGCCATCTTGGACATGGGTCCTCAACCCTAGTTGAGCCACTTCAGCTGATGCTATGGACATAAGAAATTAGTCATCCATGCCAAACATGGCCCCAAATGTCAATTTGTGAGTAAGTAAATTACAATTGTTTTCTAAACCACTAAAGTTTTGGCTTGGCTTTTTTTAATGCATCAATACACAACCAGAGCAGCAACTGATAATGAGACCAACGTATATAATAATAGAGGGGGGGAAAAATAAGGCATTTACAAAACAGTTAAGAATCAAATTGACTTTAGATTTCTCGTTGGTACACCAGATTATGGAATATATTAGACCAATGCGTTTCAAGTTATGAAAGTGTAATTTTGAATTGACAAAGCCCATCTATACAGATTGTAAGTTCTTGATCTATTTACTTTCAGAATTACGCTTTAGAGGATTTTCAATGAATTCAATATTCAACCAAAAATTAATATCTCATATCTTCCATGTATTTAAAATACTCTCTTTTAAGAAAGTAGGAATAATCTTAATGAAAAAAAAATTTTCCAGCATCGATCAGGTAAGGTGGGGTTAGTTAATGCAGGTGAAAACATGTACATTTAGGTGGCACATACTTATCTGCATGTATTCTTGTCACATAAACTAAACCAAATGGTAATACATGGTACATAATCAATTAATTTGCCATCGTACTACATTAGAGATTTATTCTTTTTTTTTTTTTTGGTTTCTTGTTAATACCATAAGGCTATGGATTTTTTCAAAGCTAATCCTGTGTCTTTCATAGTATTTTCCTTACAGATCTCAGTGTTCTGCTATGATAATAAGTGAAGACTATAAAAAATAAATAACAAACTAGGGATAAAGTAAGGAAGGTGATTAGAATTGGAAAAGGGGTAGAATTTCCTCAGACTGAAGCCATGTTTTTGCCTCCTTGCTATGTTTTTTGATTGTTCAGAAAACGACACTAAGCATAGCATCCCTATCAGAGTTGCAGAAAGATAGCTCATTTCTGAGCTTTACTTTTGGTTAAACCAAAGCACAGCTGCCTCAATACATCTAATTACTGCAGTAATTAAAGTTCTTACCTTACCTGTGTAGTCAAGGACACAAGGACTTCTAATGGGAACAAATCTAGATATAAAAGCTTGCTGTCAATTAGCCCTGATGGCTTGAAAAAATAATGAAGGACAATGAGGGTTGAGTTACAGCCCTGTACAATAACAAATGTAGTAATTCGGCACCTCTTTCTTTTCTTGGATTCTACCCAAGAGTTTGGGAGAAGAAAGACAAGATTATCTGGGTAATATGATCTTAAGACTATCAGTGGATAATGGTATCCTCCGTCAACTTTGTATTAGAGCTTACTTCTAACAAAAGATGGGACCGCTACAAATACAAGCCCTTCAATCTGGGAACAACACAACTGTTGAGTTTCTTGTCACAGATTCTGTCAATAGAATGCAGACCAAAAAAAAAGAGATGAGAAATGTGACTCTGCTGTGCACAGTTTCATGCTCAGCCCCCTCCCAGCAAAATCGCCTTTCCTGATACACCCTAACTTTCACAGGCAGGCAATATGTTGCTAATACCTTTTTGTCATTGCTGTTGTTTTAATCATGGCTTTTCTGTTCTGATAAGGAAATAACCTGTAGCAAATGGTGGGGGGGAAAAGTCTTAGAAACTTTTCATTCTTAGAATATCCTGAAAGGATTGTGTATTGATCTGAAAAACAGATACAACATATGTTATTTGGAATGTTGTGCTTCTGTAGGCATTCAAACTTGCAGTTGGATGCTGAAGATAATCTACGTACCTGTCTTCTCTCCTAGATTATAGTCATTGAGATTACATTATGGATAAATCCCAGAGCCTTTGTGGCTGGCAAAATGTAGATGCTGTGTCTGGATCTGAACTGAACTTGACCTTTGCATTAATTAAATTCTCATGCTACTGATTATAATGAATGCTAAACATTCTGTTGGAAACAATCATTTCCACTTTTTCTGTTTGTTTGCCCTGTTCTTTCCCCCATTTTCTCACTTTTATCACACAGAGAAAAATACAGTAGTATATTGTGATGGTTAGCTTTATACATCAATTTGGCTGGGCTACGGTACCCAGTTCTTTCATCGAACACTAATCGAGGTGTTGCTGGGAAGGTATTTGGTAGATATAGTTGAGATTTGCAATCGATTGACTTTAACTAAAGGACACTGTCCTTGATCATCTTGGTGGGACCGCATCCAAACAATTAAAGGCTGTCAGAACAAAAGCTGAAGTTTCCCAGAGAAGAAATTCTGCCTCAAGACTGCAGCATTAAATCCTGACTAAATTTCTAGCCTTTTGATGTATTTCTACAGATTTCACCCTTGCCAACTTCCACAATCGCATGAACCAATTCCTTAAAAACAAATCTGAAAAAAAAAAAAAGAAAAAAAAAACAAATCTGTATGTTTGTATGTGTTTCTGAAGAATCTTGATTGATACATATGTTTAGGATACACGGAACTTTATATTATATACTCTAAACTATATAATAGATATTTCAGAAAATACGGGGTTTTTTTTCTATGTCTTCATGTTTGCCATTACTTTTTTTTTTATGTTTTCGTGCCACATCTTTGTGGTCACTAATAGAAATGAAAACATGTATTTCAAAACTTTCAACCTAGGTACTTTAAAAGAGTAATATGAAAAACGTGTAAGTTAAACATTCTATTATACCAATTCTCCATCAAGGTGCACTATTTTGTGTTTACGTATTGCCTCATAATTCTTCGATAATTTTATGTATTATTTCCTACCAACTGAAAATAATGTACTTCATCATCGTACTATTTATTTTATTATTTTCAATGGCTAGGAGGAAATATACAGTAAAATATTCAATAAATTGTGCTGGAATTAAAATGAAAATGACTTTTTTCAAGAAAAGTTACTATACCTCAATTTTAGGAAAATGATATACCTAAGCTGCATTCAGTGGTTGTGGATAGTGGTAGAAAATTTGAGCATGGAATGAGGATAGTTTTCACAGTAATAACTGAGCAGGATAGGTTCAAGAGTATGAATGAGCAACAACAACAACAACACGTAGTTAGGCAATTTGAAAATGTTAACCTAACTGCTTAGAGAAACCTGAGAAAGTTGTTGGGGCACCTGGGTGGCTCAGTTGCCTAAGCATCAGCCTTTGGTTCAGGTCATGATCCCAGGGTCCTGGGACTCCCTGCAGAGCCTTCTCCCCCTGCTATTTCCCCTGCTTGTGCGCTCTCTCTGTCAAATAAATAAAATCTTTAAGAAAGAAAGAAACCTGAGAGAGTTGTTAAAGTATATACAAAGTATAGTTATTTTTCATAGAAAAGATATAAAAAGTTAAAGAACTGGTCATTTTATTAAGAAAATACCTAATATAAAAGCTTATACAGGTTTGGATCTCAGAATCCTTGTACATTCAGAAGAATTATTGAGGACTCCAAGGAATTTTTGTTTATATGAGTTGCATTTCTTAATACATACCGCATTAGAAGAAAAAACAGGCACTTTAAAAAATTTATTAAGTTTAAAACAGCAATACAAAATTCACTTTATGTTAACATAAATAACATACTTTATTTAAAAAACCTTTCCCAAAATTAAAGAAAAAAATAGTTTTTTTGGTTGTTGTTTTAGATTTTCAAATATCTTCAATACCTGCCTTAATAGAAGACAGATAGATTTTTATATCTGCTCTGTGTTCAGTCTGTTGTGATAGCACAAATCATACATAGCTTCTGGAAAACACACTGTGCATTTCAGAGAAAATGAGTGAAAAGGCAAAATACCTCTTAGTATTATTATGAAACTAGTATTACCAGACCCTACTTTGAGGAGCACTGACCACAATGCCCTTTCCCATTTGATGCTAAATCCATTCTGCCCATGCTGAAAGTGGTCCACGTGCCATGATGACCGAACTAGAAGCTGCCTCCTTCTCTGAACCAGACCGTACATTAATATATATTTTTAATGGTAGTCAGGGAAAAATAGTGGGTATAAATATGTTCATGCCTTTTCTTTGGTTGTTCAAGCGTTGTCAAACAAAATCCAAACAGAAACTGCAATGCTTCTAGCTGACTACATGGAAAAGAGACCATTTAATCTTCCAAATGTTTTTAGACCCCAGAGCAGGTTTACTAATCTAGGGATTAGGAACATTACAGTTGCTTCCTCCTTCAGCTGCCCACCTGAAGGCCCAAATGAGACATCATTCATTCCAGGGACAAAATTGCACCTGCCGCTTTTAGGATTTCTTTTAGCAAATGCTGAAACAATGGTAACATCCAGCAAAATTCTTCAGGTCACTTGAGAAGCAGTAGTGCCCTGTTCTTTTAAAGTTCTTAAAGGAGCAGAAATAGTAAGCAAGCATGATGCTTTCAAAGCCACAAGAGACTCTAGACACACTTTTTTTTAATTCCTTCATGAAGATACCCAACCTATTTTATGAAAGGAGCACAGAGTTATTAGTAGAATCTGTTATAGACACAGTCTGTTAGTACCATTTGCAGCTTATAAGAAAGAAGGAAGAATCATTACAAAGCAGTATCCCAAGTGTCCTTCTCGTGTCAATTTTTGGCTGTTCTAACCAAAGTTTTAGCTGTCTTTCAGGGAGACTCTTTTGTTTCAAAGAAACGGAGTCTATAAATTCGTTTAAAGCAAAAAGAGAGCTTGCTGTAGAACTCTGTGGAATCTAGGGACCTGTTGTTCCTTTTTCTCTCTCGTGAGCCAGATGATACCTTTTCTGTTTCAGAACTTCGATTTGAAGTGATTCCTTTTTGTCTCATGACTATTCCTATACTTATCTACATCCCTGTTCAACCTCAATATACTAAGGAATTTCCCAACATTCTTTCAGTACTTAAAGGATATCATTTTTCCAATGTTCTGACTTTCAGTTTTGTTATTTTTGTTATCATCGAGAAGACAGGTATTGAGCTAATTTTTGCTCTTTTTATTTACTTATATTTTTTGAAGATTTATTTACTTATTTGAGAGAGAGAGAATGAGGGGAAGGGCAGAGGGAGAGAATCTCAAGCAGACTTCCGGCTTAGCAGGGAGCCCCACATGGCACTTGATCCCAGGACTCCAGGATCATGATGGGAGTTGAAATCAAGAGTCAGACATGATGGACCAACCCATACACTCCAAATCTTTGCTGTTTTTAGAGTAATATATATATTTTTTCCCTCATAGGTCTTTTTAACATATTCTCTCTGTAATTGCTTACTTTGAATTTTTCTCTAGCTTTCTTTGTACTTATTCTGCATGAGGTTCACAATGATTCTTGAAGTTTGATGTCATTTATCAGTTCCAGACAATTCTCATTAACATTATATTTTTAAACATTGCTTCTGCTCCATTGGCTCTCTCCTCTCTTTCTATAACTCCTCTTTCATATATGTAAAATCTTTTCAGTATTTCATCTCTCCCTCGTGCTTTTTAAAATGCATTTTCTATCCTTTTGTTTTTCCATGCTTCTTCTGGATATTTCTCTGTCTTAAATTTTATACAAATAATGATCTCTGAATCCATGTCAAATCTAACATTAGACACACTCAGAGTTTTACATTTTATTTACTGTATTTTTGGTTCCTAAATTTTTATTTGCCTTATTTTTGCATATTCCAGTCCTCTGTGAAAATTCTCCATATTCTTGGAAATCCTTAAACTTAACAAGTTCAGCCACTTGAAGTCTGTTTCTCATGACTCCATTTTCTGGAACTACCTAAATCTATATTTCTACTTCCATTGTTTTTCTAAGGTTCTAAAACATGTACTTTTATTATATTCCTTGTTATTTTAACAAGGTGCCAGGATTTATAATGTTTAGAAATAATTTGAGGTCTAAAACGATTATATCTTCCTTCAGAGAGAATATGCTTTTGTTCTTGAAGATAGCTAGGGGCACTTGCAATTTCAGATCATTGCAAGGAGATGGGTTGAAACTGTGCTTCAGTCCATGTAACGACTAAACTACTTCTGATTAACCCTTACTCCTAGTTTATAGACCTGAGGACCTAATATAAAACCTGAGGGCCCTGGATTAGGTTTTCATCCTCTGGCTCCATAAGGCTTTGTCCCACTTCTCAAATTCAGCCACCCCTTCAATAGTCCACAAAATCTGCAAAGAGAAACAAAATCTCTTAAGTGAGAGGAGCCTAAAATGATGGGCTCACCTTTCAGGCAGGGTTCCTTTACTTTCCAACCTTCCTAGATCTTGACCCCATAATTCCTTGTTAGCTTTTTAACTTTCCAGTGTCTTCAGATTTATTTTTCCAGCTTTTTTTTTTCAGTGTGTGAGTTTTCCTAAGTTTCCTGTTCCACTATTACTGGAAGTGGCACATCTCAAAGGAAATTTTTGAGTAGACAGATCACCAAGTGAATAGAACAATAAATAACAGGTAAGATGAAATAAAAATATAAGCTAAAAATGTGAGTCATAATTATTGAAAACCCACCACTCATTAAAATACAGACTTTTTAGCTGTTCAATAAATCATTGCTTTTATTTAATGCAATTTCTTTAGAAGAAAAGTTAAAATGACAATTAAAAATTCTTCTAATATAATTAAGGCTGGAATCTGTTAAAGAATCAATTTAAAAAAGAAAAAAAGAATTATTGAAAATGAGAAATTTTCAATCCCATTCTTTCATGGATATTTTATGGAGTACCTAAATTCAAATTTTATTTTGAGATAAACAGCCAAGATATTAAATTAACTAATGGTAAACATATAAGCATTATAGTTCAAACTGAAAGAATAATCTAAGGAATACTGAAATTAGAAAGAATCTTTCTAAAAGACTTGAAGAACCTCAAAGATAAAATTATGGAAATGACTAAAATAAATTATATGTTATTATAAGTGGTAATTCTTTCAAATTATTGTCTGATTGACTATTTAATCCTCTATAGATAAGAAGGTTCAAAAGATGACCTGTAAACCAAATTGTTTCAATTTCATAGTTGTTAAATTTCATGGGATAATACTAAGTAATAGGGTCTTTTATTGTAAAAACAACTCAACCTTTTGGTACATTATGAGGTTTATATAAGAGGAAATCAATATTTGCTAGAGCTAGTTAAGGAAGAAAGTATGTATATAAGAAAAGACTAATTTATCTTGACTTCCAAAAAATTAAAAATATAATACTTGTCCCAAATTTCTCTGATGGTATGATCTTTATAAACAAAAGTAAGGATTAGAGTTGAATGGCAAGTGTGTATGGATAATTTCTTAGTGTGATATCAAAGGCACATATTATAGCATCTTGATGTAATGAAGAACCTGCAAAAAGCAAAGTTATAGCAGTATTTTAGGCATGTTTATATCTAGTAGTTCAAACGAGGGTCTAAGAAGTTTTGAATCTAAAGATTAATGCAATAAAACCTTTCTGTTTTGAGAGTTCAAAAGTAAATCTGGTATCTGCTTAGGATGAAAGTCAGAAAGAGCATCACTCCTATCCATACGACAAAATAATGTTGCAGAATGTTAAGTTCACAGGTTTTTTTACATCCATCACAACTGAGGTTACAAGTCAAATAACTAACCTAAAATTTAAGGAAACACAATGCACCAAAGGTGAGACACCGATGTGAGTACTTGTTTATCTGGAGTAGATGATGCTGGACACCTTGTAAGTGGTGTAAGCTCTTCACTTAGATTATTTTTTAACAAATTGCTAATTGCATTTTTTGCATAACAATGTTATGCAATGTTAGCATAACAATGTAGAAGCTTGCATGACAATGTAGAAGCCCTAATAACTGCAGACACAAAAGAAATTTACACCCACTGTATGGGCTCTACAGCTTCTTTTCCACTGACCTCATTGGTACTTGCAAGAAAAACTGAGGGCAAAACAAAAATCCTGAGAAAGTATCCCTTTTGGTGTTGTGTTTTGTTCTGTTTTGTTTTGTTTTGTTTTAAAGTATCCCTTTTGATACAGGCATGGGGAAGAAAAATTGTAGCCACTGCAGGAAAGGCACAAAGCCCTGCCCAGATCCATTTTCCCCATCTTTCTATGAAGCAAAAGCCTTCTACAACTGAGAAAGAGCTGATAACTGTGATGCCCTCAAGGCACAATAAAATGAATTGAAGCTAAAGGAAAGGAAATGGAGGGAAAAATTTAAAAAAAAAAAAATTCTTTACCCCTGCAGAGAAACATGAATTTATCCTTAACATAGACCACTGGTAGTCTCCTATAGTAGTCAATAAGACAGGATCACTGATAACACCCAACACCAAAGAGACCCAGGAAAGCAGTACATGCTTAAGATTAATACATACTCTTAAATCAGAACAACAGAGGACATTCTCCACCACCTTCATCATCAGGCCAACAAGCACTGAATTAACAAGTGAAAGCAGGCTTCTTCTAATAAAGGGACAAGAGCAAGGAGAGACCCAAGCACAAAGGGAAGACTTACAGCTAAAAGCAGATTAGACATTGAGAAAAATCCTCTGGCACACCAGCCCCAGCTCTAACACAAAGTAACACCAAATAATTTAAACCTGTGATGTGCTAAGGGTAATCATAGCAACAACAAAAGCCATACCCATCTGGAATAAGTACATTAGTATTAGACAAATTCTTCAAGGAATATTGCCAAGGATAAAAGAAAGACATTATGTATTAGCCAAAGGTCAAGTTTTCAAAATGATACAACACTAAATGTCTATGCACCTAATAAGAGAGCTTTAAAATGTAAGATACAAAATCTGATAGAACTGAAAAGGTAAATAGACAACTTTACATTCCTCTGTCAGTAAATGGTAGTATAAGTGGTCAGGAAATCAGTAAAGATATAGACAACTTGAAAATTATTATCAACCAAATGGACTTAACTAGCATCTATTGGACACCCTATTAGCAGAATACGTATTCATTTTAATTTGTACGTGAAATGTTCATCAAGATAGATAATATTCTGAAGGTAAAAAAAAAATCCTTAACAAAATTAAAAGAATTGAAATTAAGCAAATTATGTTCTCAGACCACGGTAAAACGAAACTAGAAGTTTAGTAACAGAAAGCTATATGGGATGTCTCTAAATATTTGTGTGATAGGGTCAATTATGTCACCCCAAAATTTATGCGTGAAGTCCCTAACCCCCAGTACTTCAGAATATTGGCTCCAAATATGGGGCCTTTAAAGAGATAATTAAGTTAAAATGAGCCCAATAAGGTGGGTCTTAATCCAACCTGACTGGGGTTCTTGTAAGAAGAGGAGATTAGGACACACAAAGGGAAAGCATAGGTACACATACAGTGGAAAGACCATGTGAGGACACAGAGCAAGGCAGCCAAGGAGAGAGACAGCTTAGAAGAAACTCAATCTACTGACATGGATTGATGGATATCTAGCCTCCAGAACTGTGAATAATAAATTTTAACTGTTTAAGCCATCCAGTCATTTGTATTTTGTTATAGCAAAATATATATAGGGAAACTAAAGGATGCTCCATTAAAAATCTGCTTTTTTGTTCTTTTTCCTGTTTCTGCTCTTGTTAGGACCTACACCCCCACCTCACACATGCCTTATAGAACAATGTATGCTCTCCTTGTAAAGGTCAAGGAGTTCTTGATTTCTTTGGAGTCTTCCAGCAAAATGATAAAATCTAAGGAGCAACTGGGCAGGGTCATCATGAACATTTTCCAAGACCATCCACTCACCCAAACCCCTGGCTCCAGGGCATTAGTGACTTATGGAAGACATCTAAACATTTGTCTTTGATCTCGGATGCATGAGAAGACATTTCACCAGACCACAATCCTCAGTGAAGGGTATCACTCTTTCTTCTTTCTTTTCTGAGTCTCCCAGATGCTCTGTATCTACTCTCTCTCTCTATCTCTTCAGTAAATTTGCTTAGAAGAAATGCATTAACTGTGTGAGGACACAAATTGTGTTATATCTGGTAAAGAAAATGACTTGAAGGGCACCTGGGTGGCTCAGCGGTTGAGTGTCTCTGACTTTGGTTCAGGTTGTGATACTGGAATCCTGGGATTAAGTCCTGTATCAGGCTCCCCATAGGGAGCCTGCTTCTCCCTCTGCTATGTCTCTGCCTCTCTCTGTGTGTCTCTCATGAATAAATACATAAAATCTTTTTTCAAAAAAAGAAAAGAAAATGAATTGAAAATTGAAAACTTTCTAGCAACAGATAAAGAAAATCCCAGGTAAGATGCCTTTATCTCAGAAGAGCAATAAGGCAAGGAAAAGATATAAAAGGCATTCAAACTTAAAAGGATGAAATATAAATGTCCTATGGTCAGACAACATGATTGTCTACACAGAAAATTCCACAAAATATAAAAAGTTGCTAGCATTAGTACAGGAAGTTTAGAAAGGTCAAATACACAGGGGCACTATTCAAAAGAAGACACTTACTTTTCCTTCAAGACAGATAGTTATGTATTTCCCTAATTCATATTATATGGAAAGGACCTTTAGTTACTCTTCAAAATATTTTTCTCCTAAGCTACCAAATAAATGTCACCATGGCGTGAATTTTGATTCCCACATAACCCATTAGCAACTCCATGTTTCTACTTTCAAATATTTTACCCTTTTACCTCTATTTCCACGGATACCACCCCAGTCTACATCACCATTAACTCTTCTTTTATGTTACTGAAATTTTCTCCTAATTGATCTCCCCATCAAGTAACCCTTTTTCAATTAGTAACCAGATTGATTTTTTAAAATTTTAACTCAGATCATATGATTCCTCTACTTTAACCTCTTCAAAGTCTTCAAAATGCTCTAATAATAAACTTATTTTGACCTGTGACACAGTGCAGTAGTTCTCAAAATATGCTCTGTCGACCCTTGGGAGGCTCCAAGAGATGATTTGAATGCAATGGGGTCTGCAATGTCAAAAGTATTTTGATGGAGCAAAAATAATGGGAAGTAAAATTCAGAGCCTGCTTGTTTCCCAATTCATAAAGATTTTTGTAATAAGACAGGGGATGGTATTAATGGATATTACTTTAACATACAAGAAAATAGGACAATATTTGAAGCACGTGCAAAACTCAATGAACTGTTATTTTCCAAAACACCAATGCATAATGATACAACATAATGCATGGGCAAAGATTCATTTAAAGTGCAAGATAGACCAGTGGATTTTAACAAAATGCAGTGAGAATAGCTGATTGGTATAGCTTCAGATTTGACACTGCAACTAACCTTGAAAGGACTACAACTTAGTTTTCATATAGGACCAAAGAAGATTATCCACAATTATCTGAAAAATACTGAAGTATGTCTTCATTTCTAACCTATTTGATTTTTCTCTTATATACGTTAACCAAGACAGTATATTATGACAGATTGCTTGTAGGAATAAACACAAGAATTTGTTGTGTAAGCTTTTAACAAGTTTTGCAGAATGTACATAATGCTAATCTCAGCAATTTTGTTTTATAAAACTTAGAATTAAAAAAATCTTATTTATGGTAATATATTATGGACTTATTGCTATTTCTAAGATTAATAAGTAGATATTTTAAAAATTCATGGTAAATATATAGAGATATAATCCACTTACTCAAAACTTTAGGAGTACTCAATTTTAAGAGTATTGAGAGGTTCTAGAGGCAAAGAATTTGAGAGCTGCTTTCACAGTGAAACCTGTCACCTTGACCGTGTAATCATCTCACAATTTTGTTCCAGTGCGCAAAATATACAAGGAATATGTACTAGTTTACAAAATGGTTGAGCAGCCTTTGTGCAATGCTCTTGGATTTAATTAAAAAACCTAGAAAAGGAAAGATATTTATATCAAAACATTTTGACGTTTTTATTTTGTTTTTATTTTTATTTTTTAAAGATTTTATTTATTTATTCATGAGAGACACAGAGAGAGAGAGAGAGGCAGAGACACAAGTAGAGGGAGAAGCAAGCTCCATGCAGGGAGCCCGATGTGGGACTTGATCCCAGGTCTCCAGGATCACACCCCGGGCTGAAGGCGGCACTAAACCGCGGAGCTACCCGGGCTGCCTCATTTTAATGTTTTTAAAGAAAAGTCATGACATTTATTGCTACATTTAGGAATAAACGGATGTTTATTCTACAAATTTTATTAAAAAAAAGTTTTTTAATCATTTGCCTTTTTTATAGTGATAAGACACTAAAGCCTGAAACGCATACACACACACACACACACACACGCCAGTTTATCCTCTTCTCTTGTACAATCTTTTCCTGTATGATCTTGTTTAATATCATCATAATGAGAATGAGAGAAAAAATATACATAAAAGTTTACATTCTTGCAATCTAGATCATTAGAGATCTTTTCCTGGTTGTATAGGATCTAAGTCTATTCCAGTACACTTGTTAAAATTGAAAAGCCAGTCTCTGAACATTCCAGAATCCACTGAATCCTGCCTCCTTCTCCAATTACTCTTAAGATGGCATGATCTGACTTCTGCATATCTTTACAGCCTCTTGCTCTCTACCCTATCCATTATTTATTAGATTTTGGCTTCTTTTTCTATCTCCTTCTTATGGACTGAACTCTTTCTGTTAATCACACGAGACAAGCTGTTTATTACCTGAGAACTTTTGACCTTCCTATTTCTTTTGCATGGAACAGCTTCCCCCAGCTCTACAGACTACTTTTTTCTTCTCATTTTTCATTTCTAAAGTAATATATTGTTGCGTAAAAGACACTATCCTTGACAATTTTGTCTATAAGGTGCCAACCTTCTCCCCTAGACCCATCAGTCTCTCTCAGCACTCTACTTTTTTCTTTTATTCCTCTTTGAAATATTCTGGTTTGTTTGTACATGAACTTATTGTCTTGCTCCTACAGTACCATGAGTATTCTCAGGAAGGAGGGATTTTGCAAGTCTTTCTTGTTACATACATCTCATTAAATAGTCATGGGATAAATAAATTGGTAAATTAATGAATCAAGATGAATCTGAAAACAGTATACTTAAGTTACAAAAGCAAATCTTTTTTTTTTTTTAATTTATTTATGATAGTCACAGAGAGAGAGAGAGAGAGAGGCAGAGACACAGGCAGAGGGAGAAGCAGGCTCCATGCACCGGGAGCCCTACGTGGGCTTCGATCCCGGGTCTCCAGGACCACAACCTGGGCCAAAGGCAGGTGCCAAACCGCTGCACCACCCAGGGATCCCGCAAATCTTTTTTTAAAGCAAATCTTCTATTAATTAGATTTACCTTGTGCAAGTCACTTAAGCTTCCAGATTCTCAACTATAAAAATGTAAAAAAATAAAATCTCCAAGTTTCTCTGAACATTTACATAGATAATTGAATATCTTAGGGTATTTTTCCAAAAAAACAATATTATTGGAATTGGTGAGTTAAGACACCAAACTAATAATATACTATTATTATGAATACATACAATTTAGGGAATATATAAAGGCTAATAATAATAAAAATTCATAATAAATTAAAAAGGTATGACTTTTCTGTGAGAATAAAAGCAATCTGTGACTCTAGAAACAATTTGTAAACATGAAAGTATTCATTTTAAACAGTGGTTTTCCACTAGTCATTGGTATACACCTTTTATCATGTTGCCTTTTAAAAGGTAACCACTCTATATTCCAATCTTTTTGAAACTAAAACATACACTTTTTTGCCTACTCCTCCACAGCCCACAGTCAAGAAGAAGATAATAATAACTGTATATTCCTAGAAAAGGAGTCTTGAGAAATACTAAGAGGTCCATTATCTATTTTAAACGTGAAAGAGAAAAAAAATATCTGTAATTCTTTTGAGATTTCAATTGAATGAAAAAGATACATCTCAAAAAAGGATTGTTAATTTAGGTTTCTGTAATGAAAATAGCAACATGAATTGTATTGGAATTGATTAGTTTAGACTCTATTTCTTTCTTATTCAGGAAAACAATGTGAAATTTTTACTTTAATGTTTTAAAGAAAGGAAGACTCATAAGATTACAAAAGTTGGGAGACAGTTTAACAATCATTGAGGGTGATGGATTCCTATCTGAGATTCCATGGCCTCTAAGAGATCTTCAACTCATTTGTTAAGTATTTTAATATATCAAATACCTCCCCCCACAAAATAGACATTTACCCACAGGAAGTTAACTAAAACATTGATTTTTTTCCATTTGGTTGGAATTTTTTCAACTGAGGACACTTCAGCTTGCTTACCCTTGAAAAATACTTGTTGAATTAATAAAATATATAAATAAATAAAAATAAATATACAATAAAATAATGACACGTAAATTGATTGAATGTCTTAAATATTGTGGGATCTCAATTAGTTGTAACTATAATTGTAATTTATAACTGAAAAATCTAGATATCATTGACCAGTTTTCAACATTGTTCATATTCTCAATGGTAAAATTAAATAGCTCCAAAGAAAACATTCATTAAAAACTTTCTTCATCAAATATCTTTTTAGGGTTCTAGCAGTTATTTACATTTAATAAAAAAATCTCCAAGTTTCCATTATTCCTAAAACACATATTTAGTGATATCCTGGTTCAAACTCTCTAGGATGAAAAGCTATGGTTTGCTGTGTTTTTCTTTTCTGTGGTATAAATTAACCTTAATTGAACCCTAATCTCTCAGATACCAAGGGTAAAACAGTTTTTTTTTTTTTTTAATAAGTGAATGAATTTAAGAGACTATGTCTAGAACTATTTAGCAAGATTAAGTTAGTTTAAAAACATGATAGCTGATTTAAATATATGAAGCTTTCTTTTATTTATTATGTGAATATAAACAGCATGCTGATTCTTGTATTTTTGGTATCATTAGATATCAAAACAGATAGTCATATCAATTTACATACAAATGTTGATTCATGGTAATGGGAACAGATACCCAACTGGTTGAAGGTAATATTATACATTACTAATCCATAATACTGCAATCATTTTCAAAATGAGTTATACTTGTCGAGTCCCCTGAGTCCCTGCTAAGTACAAAGGTTTAAATATGAAGATTATCAAACATAATCTCATAAGCCATCATTTTTGGATTTCTTTTGGTATTCCAGGCTCTTTTTCTTGCTTTTACATGATGTAATTTTGGGTCTTTTACAATTCTGGATTCTCTTCTGTAGACATGGTCCAGTTAGTTAATATTGTTTTTAATATGTACTTTCCAGAAACGAATAAAATGTCAGATAAGATTTCACTAGAGTAGCTTAAAATAGGACTAGATTACCACCTCTCTTGTTTGTGGTGAAGAACTTTCAAAATTCCATCTCCACAGTGACAAAAACAAGATGGCAAACTAGAAGGCACAGATCATCCTTCTTCCACAGAGACACTGACTTAGCAAAAACATACAGAGTGGAATACATCTATGAGATTTCTAGAAACCAGCCGAGAAGCTATAGTACTCAGGTCATTATAAAGCTAAGAAGGGATTCCAGCAAAAGAGGTAAGAGTCAGGGATCCCTGGGTGGCTCAGCAGTTTAGTGCCTGCCTTTGGCCCAGGGTGTGGTCCTGAAGTCCTGGGATTGAGTCCCACATCAGGCTCCCTGCATGGAGCCTGCTTCTCCCTCTGCCTATGTTTCTGCTTCTCTCTGTCTCTCTCATGAATAAATACATTTTAAAAATCTAAAAAAAAAAAAAAAAAGAAAGAAAAAAGAAAAGAAAAAAGAGGTAAGAGTCACAGCATTTGGCACATCTGTCTAGGACCCTCCCCCTACATGGCATAAGGCAGAGCAACCATGAAAATACCCTCCATACCAGATTAAGTCCATCAAAACTCTTATAAGAGACAAAGGAGGTCATTATATAATGATAAAAAAAGGCAATTCAGGAAGAATGTACGACAATAAATATTTATGTATGAAGCTTTGGAGCTCCTAAATATATGAAGTGAACTTTGACAGAACTGAAGAGAGAAATAGACAGAAATATGATAATTACTGTAGGAGGCCTAAATATCCTACCTTCAATAACAGCATAGAATAATCAAACAGAAGATCAATAAGGAAAGAGTACATGAATAACAGTGCAGACCAATTAGTCCCAATAGACATGTACAGAACATGCCACGAAAGAAAGAAAGAAAGAAAGAAGAAAGAAAAAGAAAGAAAGAAAGAAAGAAAGAAAGAAAGAAAGAAAGAAAGAAAGAAAGAAAGAAAGAAAGAAAGGAGGGAGGGAGGAAGGAAGGAAAGAAGGAAGAAAAACTTAATGAGGATATGGAATAATTGAAACCCTCATGAACTGTTGGTGGGATTGTACAGTGATACAATTGCTATGGAGATGGTATTAAGTTCCTAAAAAAATTAAAATTTGAACTACAATATGATCCAGCAATACTATTTCTGTAAATAAATCCAAAATAATTGAAAGCAGAGTCTTTAGGAAATATTTGTGTGCATCTATTTAGAGTAGTACTATTTATAATAGTCAAAAGTAGAAACAATTTAAATGTCCATTAATTAATAAAGGGATTAATATGTGGCATATAGGGCAGCCCGGGTAGCTCAGTGGTTTAGCGCCACCTTCAGTTCAGGGTGTGACCCTGGAGACCTGGGATCGAGTCCACGTCAAGCTCCCTGCACGGAGCCTGCTTCTCCCTCTGCTTGTGTCTCTGCCTCTCTCTCTCTCTCTCTCTCTCATGAATAAATAAATAAAATATTTAAAAATAAATAAATAAATAAATAAATAAATAAATAAATAATAAAATATGGCATATATATATATAAAGTGGAATATAACTCTTAAAAAAAGAAGGAAAAATTCTGTCAAATGCTATAGCATGGTTTCAGATTAGCAGGATAAAAAATTTTTGGAGACTTATTTCACAACAATGTGAATATCCTTAACCTAGTAAACTTACCCTTAAAAATAGTCAAGATGGTAAATTTTGTGTTATGTGTTTTTTAGATCACAGTTATTATATTTATAAAAGAATTCTAGCTCTGGGATGCCTGGGTGGCTCAGTGGTTGAGTGTCTGCTTTCTGCTCAGGGAGTCATCCCAGGGTCTGGGGATCGAGTTCTGCATCAGACTTCCCTCAATGAGCCTGCTTCTCCCTCTGCCTATGTCTCTGCTTCTCTCTGTGTGTCTCTCATGAATAAATAAATAAATAAATAAATAAATAAATAAATAAATAAATATTTTTAAAAAAGAATTCTAGTTCTGCAAAGCCAGAAAGCTCATGATATTTCAAATTAACTCTTAGATTGTTGGTTGTTTTTGTAAAAATCCCATTTCTGAATCTTGATTGTTGTATTCTTTGGAATCTTACATTGGTTCTGCACACAGTTACAGTTACTCTTAATCCCAATTTGACTTCTTTGGTTACAAAGCCACCCTGTTCTTATTCCCAACAGTCTCAAGAGTGTTTCAAACTACAAGGTCTTCTATGACTTGAATTCCTTGCTGGTTTTAAGTGGTATGGACTACATTGAATCTTTTCCCTTAGTGTACCAGATTTATCATCCCAAATTTGAGGATTTTAAGTACTTTCCTAGATCATAAAGAGAGCCTATGTTTCCAACTTGGCTGCAACTATCTGCCTGGTGAGCTGGTGTCTTATAAATGTCACATGCTATAGTTTACCACTACTTCACTTTTATAGATGAATGTATATCAATCTTTATTCCTTGGACTCATGACATGAAATTTGAAACACCTATCATTGCAGTCACCTAACATGTCCTTCATGGTACTGGGGGAAAAAAAAAGCTTTAAAAAAGTGCAGGTAATCTTATTTCTCCTAGGATTATGTCCTTAGGTAGTTAATATTCATTAGCTAAGATCATTAAATTATTGATGAGTCTGCCGATCACTATTGCCATATAGTTTATGCAGTTCTATCTTGCACAAAAGAAGAGTGAAAATACCTTGTTAATCCAGATGGGCTATTTCCATTTGAGTCCTCTGGACTACTGACCTAGTCAACATGTCAACTATAGGGAATGAAGAGTCTACCACACCTTATTCTTGGTGAACGTATGCTGACTACTGCTAATCATGACCTTTCTCAGTGCTCAAAACCATCCATCCATTTCGTATTCCCTTGAAATATTTTACTGAGCATAAATGTCAAGATCCCTGGTCTACAGTTTTAAGACACTGCCTAACCTTTTCAGAAACTTGGGACATTTGCCTTTCTTTATTCCCATGGCAGCTATTCTATTATCAATAACTCCTCAAAGATTACTGACATTGATCTTATCTTCAAAATTACTCAGTGCCCTAAATTAGATATTTTCTGAGCCAGAAAAGTGAAGTCATCTGGAGAATTGTTTTACTTTTCTTCTCTTCCTATCTCTTCATGACTTTAAATTTTAATTCCTCTTCACCATTTTAGTTTTGCTCTTCCACATGAAGATTATTCTCCTTGACAGAAAAGATGGGAACAAAATTGAAGTTAAGAAGGTAATCTTTCCCTCTTTTGCTTTATTCTCATAGTATTTAACCTAGAAGAATTTTCACAATCCTGCTCACAATATAACTAGAAAGCTTTATTTTCTTCAAGGACTTTGAAAATAATAATTGCACTTTGAGAATCACTCTATTTCTGTTCTGAAATACACTTGCTAGTGTTTTCTCATTTTCTCTAACTCTTCTCTATATTTTTGGTATATATTTTTTAAAGATTTATTAATTATTTTAGGGGTGGGGAGGGCAGAAGGAGAGAGAGAAATCTGAAGTAGACTCCTCACTAAATGGGGAGCCTGATACAGAACTTGATCCCAGGACCTCAAGTTCATGAACTGAGCTGAAATCAAGAGTTCGCCACTTAAGCCACCCAGGCACCACTGGCATATTTTAATTTTTAATTTGTGCTCATAAAGAATGCCATAGAAAGCACTTTGGTCTTTGTAGACAGTGCCCCATATTTTTTTCCACCAAGGTCATTCATGATTGTATGATCAAAACACCATTTTGAGAGCTTCTTGTAGAACAATTTTTCCAACTTCATTTATTCACTTATAGTAGTTGAAAGTATCACTTAGAACAGCACATATAATCACATATTATGTAATCAGTTTCTCTAAAGTCACATCACTATGATTTCATATAACATATTCTCTGTGTTGATTTATTTAGATCTATATTAGCAGTTCTCATTATTTTTTCCTTTACCTTCTGAGAGATGAAGTTGTTAGCAAAGGAAAAAAATCAACATTTTCTCTTAGTGTCTAAGTTATATTTTGAAGTCCCCATGGAGTTATGTGCTCTTTGCTGCTCCATTTTGTGATCTATATCTGGTCAAGTGTTTGTAGTAAAAGTTCCCACATGTCCACCTGCAGGCAGTTTTAAATTTTTCTAAAAACTAAAGCTGGTAAAATCTATAAAATCTCGAATCTAATGCAGAAGAATTAGGCCATGGCTATGAATGTCATTTAAATAGCCATGTTTAGGTAACATTCATTAGATCACACTCCCATAAAAATTTAACTTTTATTCTGCCTAGATGTTTTGCACCCATATATTTTTGTTCATCTTTTCACTATCAAATTTAGGGAATTTTTACTTGATCTGATGTTACTACCATTCTCCCATTGATACACACACACACACACACACACACATATATATATAGTTATGTTGTTCCAAATATTATATATATATATATATATCATATTTAGTACCTTATTCTTCTTATTTTTTTACTAATCTACACCCAATGTGGGGCTCAAACTCAACACTCTGAAATCAAGAGTCCCATGTTCCCGTGACTAAGCCAGCCAGGTGCCCTCAGGCATATTCTTTTCACAATGATTATAAGTCATTGCAACCCTCTATTTGTGAGTCTAACTTTATCAAGCCAATCAATACCAATAAAGTAAAAAAATATCTTCTTTTGAAAATATTTATCTTTTTAAAAAGATTTTATTTATTTATTCATGAGAGACAGAGAGAGTCAGAGATGCAGGCAGAGGGAGAAGCAGACTCCATGCAGGGAGCCTGACACGGGACTTGATCTCAGGTCTCCAGGATCACAACCTGGGCTGAAGGCAGCGCTAAACCACTGAGCCACCTGGGCTGCCCTGAAAATTTTTATCTTGTTCATTATTTGTATTCTGATCACTTTTGTTTGGATATCTCTTCTAAGAATTTGTGGCCTTCTTCATTCATGTGACAATTCAGAGAATCTGATTTACACTTTTTCAATCTCCTTTTGTTTTTATTTTCAAGCTATCTCATTTAGATTAACAAGTCTCCTGGGAATTATATTATTCCAAGTCTGTTTTGTTGTTGTTGTTGTTGAAAATCAATTGAGAGAGGATAAACACAATCTACTAATACAAGAAATAAAAGTGACCAGGAGAAAAGTAAGGTCCTCAAACCATTACAATTTCTGAGTATTCCATAAGAGAAAAATAGTACTTTGCTATTTTTGTAAATGTGAATAGGCAAAAACCTAAAAGCTTAAAAATCACCTATAACACTTTTTCTTGCCTTATAAGTCTCCTTTTGTGGCCATAGATAAATACATAAAGTAGAGTTTATCTTTAGATAGAAAATTATTTGTATCTCAAGTCACCCAGGTGTAGCAAATCCAATTAATTCCATTTACTAGTGGATATTTCCTTCTCATATTTATCTTTCTTTTCCAAAGTTTTCATTCCTCCCCCAAAATTTAGTTTCCTGCTCTCAATTTTTATTTTGTGCTTTTCTTAGATTCTTCCAGATGTATTATTTCTACTCTTATTTTTAAAAAGGAAAGTTTTGGAATATTTGGCAAATCTGAGTTTGGACAAGGATTTCCATCATTGCATAGATAGCTCAGAAAAACAATATCCTTCAGCTCTACCTATGAACATATTTACACTCTAATCAAAATTCATTCAAAACTTTCATTCAGAATTTTCCAAGGGTATTGGTTGGGAAATATCAGCGTGCACACAAAGAAAAATATGTCTACAGAACACACAGTCCAGACTAGAATTTAACAAATGACCAGAAATCACCACACAATGCAATAAATCTATGATGAGAAAATGGAAGATGCTTAAACATGATAGAATAAACATCAAAACTACTTGGTCAATGAGCATGATACAAGGTCAATCATAGATTTCCCAAGATTCCCTATATGTAAAGCAAGAATCCATGTTCATCTTCTCCACAAAGCTAACAACATTCACTATCTATGGAGGAAAGTCTCATATGCATCCGTTAGCTTTGCTTTTATTTCCCCATGTCAATATATGCTTCATCATGCATACCTCTGGCCTTAATTCCCTGCACATCCTTTATCTCTTTAAGTCTATTTTTTGATAATATAATAACTAAAGTATCAAATTAAATAGTGAGTTCAGGATCTCATAATAATAAAAAAATATTTACCTTTATTTGTATCTCAGATAGACTTTACAATCATGAGATTTGTATCTCCATTGTACAGATGGGAAAATTGAGGCAGAGAGAGGTTAAATAGGTTGCATAAGATAATCCAGCTAGTAAGTGGTAGAAGCAGAATAGCATGAGGATTTATGCTTTTATCCACTATACTATGCTTCATCTCATATTTCAGGTAAGAAGAATATCAAACAGAAAAGTTACTATAATGGTAGAATGATTTGAAGCCAGACTAACAAAAATTTTAAAATCTGTATATGTACAGAAGAGATGGTTGAGTAGGAAAAACAGTAATCAATCAAATATTTTTAAAAATGCCATGTGGAATAGGAACAATATTATTCCAAATCATATTTTAGGTCAAAAGGTGGGAAGAAAAATTTAAATATTACAGATACTTTAAAAGACAAATATTTTGAGAGGAGCAAGTAACAAATATGTAGACTTCTCAGGTATCTATTTATGTCCATCAGTGTATTCACATTAATGAACATATAAGACCATGATGAAAGGGATCTCTTTGTTGACACACAAAAACAATACTGCTGACAAGGAAAAAAAAATCTCTATAAATATATGCCTGCTCTACAGTGTACCAATGTCATATCATATTTGTGCTAGTCAAGTGAGAAACTTCCTTATTTCTTTCTCCTGCCTGAATTCATCTTCACAGTTGTAGAATCTGTTCTTAACAATACATAAGACAGAATTCCATGTATGTTTTTTATGATAGATTACAATAATCTTACTGGTTTTAAGGCATATTCCAAAATAATGCATACTTGCTTACTTGGAGGTTTTCCAAAAACTTTAGCAGAATCAAACAATCTCTTCAATAGTATTTTAAGCAGTGAGAACCTCTTGAAGTAAGCACTGCTAAGAAAATTAACCTCATTACTATATGTAAGCTCTAAAATATTTCATATTTTTAATTACTTGTAGTCATGATATATAGCATATATACATATATGAGTACCCTCATAATTATGGTTATCTTTATATGTAGCTATGTTAGAATAAAAATGTACAAATATTTCTGTAAATGTATAGAGATACACTATTATATATATTTTACCTATTTTTGTTAGGGGATGCAAATATATACAATGCACTTTTACTTGTCATACTAAATGATAATTTTAGTATTTATATTTAATAATTTAGAAATAATAAATTAGTAATAATAATATATTTATTTTCGGTGCTGCTAAAATAAAATCTTAAATCTAGAGCCTTCAGACCAAAACCTGTTTTTCTTACATGACAGAACTATTACACAAATCTGACATGCTCAAGTTAATTTGATGCCAGTGCAACAATGAAACTCATACGGAATTTTGTATTTTAAGAGGTTGCTTTCTGAAAGCTCAGAGTCTCCTTTGAATTTATCAGAATAGCTACCAGTTACGAGTACTTTAATGCCCAAGCCTGAACCAGGCATATATCAGATCTTATTTTTATTTAATCCTTACAACCAACCTTTTTGGATAAGTGTTACATCCATCTCTATTAGATAATAAGTTTTGATTTGAGAATAATTTTGCAATTAAGCCACAATACAGTTCATACAGGTGGAATCTAGATTCAACCACAACTATCTGACTCCAGAATATTTACCCTTACAACATATGATGTTGTCTACACTGACATTCTGTATATGTAAGCATGTACATGTGTGTCTTTATTAACAAACAAGGAATTGAGCACTTGCTGTAAATTTAATTCTGTTTATCCTAATAAAGCATCAGATTTTTAGTATTTTCTTTTAATTTTTATTTTTATTATAAAATATACAAATACTTGGAGTTAAAAATTGGGAAGTTAAAAATTACTATCCGCAACTAAAATAACGTTTTAGTTAATTCAGACCAGGAGAAAAGAAATAAAATAACATTTAATTAATTGGAAGCAAAATATTACATTTCAAAGTATGATATTTCAAATTATGATAAGTATATTCCTATCAAAACTGGTACCTAGCTTGATACCAGTGTTCCTTATTTAAAAAAATACTCATTTAAGCCTTTTCATTTATTTATTAAGATTATATTTCTGAGAAGTATCATAGACTTAGGATATTTATTAATGAACTTGTGTCATATTAAACTGCTAATGTTAAAAGTCTGAATAAAAACCATACAAAAAGGGATGTCTGGGTGGCTCCTCAAGGGATACTCTGCCTTTGGCTCAGGGCGTGATTTCACATTCTGGGGGATCAAGGTCCACATCAGGCTCCCTGCTAGGAGCCTGTTTCTCCCTCTGCCTATGTCTCTGCCTCTCTCTCTGTATCCCTCATGAATAAATAAATAAAATCTTTAAACACACACACAAGATCTCAAATATTACTTTAAAACATCTTTATTTTGATATATATTTTGAGTTTGTTTACCTAAATATGAGGCTCCCTTGCCTATTGACAAAAATACTCATATTAAAGACAAAATATTTTTCCAATGGAAAAGCATGATTCTGAGGTTCAGTACTAAAACTATATATTATTTTACTGTTGCCATATCAGGAATTTTTGTTGATATTAACTTAGGGGATTTGTACCTCATATACTGACCTAATAAAATTCTAGTTTCCAATATAGGCATTTTCTACTCCTTACAATTTAATGATAGTTACTTGAGATTTAACAAACTCTTGGAAAAGGTCCATGAAGCCTCACCAATTAATATTCAAACCGTGAATCTGGGCTTGGATTCTAATTTGCTTCTGATGCAATATTAAAGCAAAATATGTATAAAATATTAATGTTATATTAGTTCTGAATTTATTTTTTTATTTTAGAATAAAGCCTTCTTACTTAGATAATTTTATTTTGAAGGACATTTTTAAAGGGCAATCATGCTTCTTGATAACCTAAATAATAATTTAGGCAGTTAGTAATTAAATAATAATTAAATGTAGTCATATTGGTGAGAATAATATCTCATATGTAGTAAAGTATTTATATTAAAATAAAAGTATTATGTATTGAATAAATGATACAATATTATTTTCACTTTTGTGGAAAATCATTTTGTCTTTAAATTTTGTGTAACAAATGCTTACAATATGTAGTTTATTGTATACTATTTAAAAATTGTTATTTGTTAAATTTTTACTGAAATACTGTTTTTGTATAATGAATGGTTTCAGAATTTTTTAAGGAAGGTGTAAGGTTTTCCAACATCATTTTAACAAAATGAGGAAATTTCACTAAGTTTTACTGAAACACATCCATTGCCATGAATTATATAACTGTGTTCTTAAATTAAGTCTTCTGTTCTCAGACCCCATGCCTATGACTTATGAAAGTCATAATTTTTAAAGTAGATCCTGTGACAGAAAATGGCTATTTACCATTTCTGATTTGATTATTTGCAATCAAATTATATTTTTCTTTTACTCCCAGGCACACATTGAGACCATATTTCTTAGAATTCTTGGGGCGAGACATGGCCTTGCAGCTGAGTGCTGGCCATGCTAACATGAGGAGGTGTGTGTACATCTTTTCCAAGATGGTCCATAAAACATTCTCCTGACCTTTCATTCTTTATTTCTAGTTGCCTGCTGAGTGGAGAAAATACTTAGGACTTCGAAGAGTGAAAGGACTCTAAATATCTGAATCCCTGGGGCACCTGGGTGGCTCAATGGTTGTGCACCCACCTTGACTCAGGTCATGATCTATGGGTCCTGGCATTGAGTTCCACATCAGGATCCCTGCAGGGAGTCTGTTTTTCCCTCCACCTATGTCTCTGCCAATCTCTGTGTGTCTCATGAATAAATAAATAAAAGCTTTAAAATAAATAAATAAATAAATGTATATATGTATGTATGTATGAATCACTGAGTAGAATGAGCTGCTATGATCTGATTTGGACTGTTTCATGAGACAGAAACATTTGTTTTGTGAAGATTAAAATTATATTTGTTATCATTACAGCAGTGAGTTGACCAGGATATTGCAGATACCAGTAAGCTTATTCCACACACAAAAAGCTGGTCAGGGTAAATTAGAGATTTAAATGCAAAACAAAAACAAAAACAAAAAAACGCCACAAAATTTGGAACTTTGGGGAAGAGAATATAAGAATATATCTTTAAGGGCTTCAACGTCAATATTTCCTAAGGTAAACATTTATTGAATAGAAAATTCTCAGCCCACATCTTCTTGACTTTTAAGCAGCATAGATCCTTCATTCTTTCTTGATACTTTTTCACTTGGAATCTGGGACACCACACACTTTTACTGTGTCTTCATTATCTCACTGACTTCAAAATATTGGCATGTCCTATGTCTTGCTTCTCAAGCTTCTCTCTCTCCTGCACTCATGGCTTTCTATGTGCTGAATACTCCAGTTTATTTGCTCTGATCTAGGCACCCATCTGCAAATGTCTAGTGAACATTTCCATTTCTGTGAAGAATAGACAACACAAATTAAAGTAGCCCAAAACAAAGCTTCTCCATTCCAAACAGTCTTCCCCCAATAAACTTTATCTCAATAAATGGCAACTCCATTCTTGTAGTTTCTCCTGCAAATCCTATCAGTTGGCTAAAATTATCTCCAGAATCTGAACACTATTATTCTTTACCTCCACAGCTGGCACCATTGCCTATACCACCTTCTTTTCTCTCCTGGATCAGAATGAAATTTTTCTAAGTGGTCTCACCAATTCCACCATTGCCCCTTTTTTATCTGTGTTTAACACAGAAGCCAAGGTGAATGTTAAGTCTGATCATGTCTCTGTTCTGCTTAAAATCCTCCAATAATTTCTCATCACAGTGTAAAAAGCAAAAATCATAAAATAGTCTTCAAAGTCCTCCAGAATCTGATACCACCATCCTGACCACCACTCTAATTTTTTTCTAACTACTTTTTCTTTTATTTACTCTATGACAAACCAAACACATTCCTCCCTAAGGAACTTTTTGCTCTCTCTTCCCTTTGAGTTGGACACTCTTTCATCAGAGACCTGAATATCTCAATCCCTTACCTTTTCTAGTACTTATTTAAATCTCACTCACTTCCTTAGGATGGCTTTCCCTAGTCATTCTATCTAAAGATACACTCACTTATTCCTATAGCCATAACTCCCTCTTATCAGTTTATTTTTCATCCATTTGATATCTCCTTCTAACATTTTCTACATTTATTGATTGCCACCATCTCCAACACACATTTGCACACTATGAGCTATTTTCTATAGCAGCAGAGATTTCTATCTGCTTTATTTCAAGGTATAACCCCATAACCTACAACACATAGCAATACATACATTACTGAATATATAGTGAATAAAGACACAAAAAACATCCACTTTACTTCACTCAACTTAAAAGCTTACAGAAGTTTAAGGCTACTATTAAAAAGTTAAGACAAGCCATAAACTGAGGAAAAATGTTTGCTGAAATGATAACAAGCAAAGGGCTAGTGCAAAGAATAAAAAAATGAATTTGTACAATAACGAAGAGAAACCTAGAAAAGATCAATAAAAATTCCAATCAAGTTAAGGGCAAAAATCCTGAACAGATATTTCATAGAGATAAGACATGAATGATGAATAAATATATGAAAAGTACATCACTTCAATGATAACTAAAGAAATATAAGTTAAGGGATGCCTAGGTGGCTCAGCTGTTGAGCGTCTGCCATTGGTTCAGGGCATGATCCCGGAGTCTTGGAATTGAGTCCCACATCGGGCTCCCTGTATGGCACCTGCTTCTCCCTTTACCTATGTCTCTGCCTCTCTCTCTTTGTCTTTCATGAATAAATAAATAAAATCTTTAAAAAAGAAATATAAGTTAAAATCAGATTATCATAGTATTTCAGTAACCAGATTGGCAAAAATGAAAAGTTTGACAGTACCAAGTGTTAACATGGATGTGGAACAGCAAGATTTCCTATGCAGGCACATGTGTTTGTAAAATCTGGTACTAACCCTTTTGAAACACAACTGCCATCACTCTAGTAAAATTGAAGAGCTCCACTGGGTAGTGCTCAACAGACCTCACCACCCAGTGCCCCATTTTATCCATCATACCATTCTGCTTTGAAAGGTGATTGCACCACATACAGATTAATAAACATTACTGATTAAATAATATTCTATTACTCAGGAATTTTAATCCTGGACATATACCCTAGAGAATTTTTTTACAGGTATGTAGGATGTGCTATATATAGATTGTCTATAGCAGCCTTATAAATAGTAGCAAATCTGGGAAATATCAAAGCTATTCTTCAATGGGAAATGTATAAATAAATTGTGAAGTACATATACAGGTATAGCATGTGGTAGTGAAAATAATTGAATTGCCACTACATGAGTAAATATAAATGAATATCACAAAAATTACATTCAGTATAACAGCAAGTTATTGAAGAAGATATAGAGCATAATATTTACACAAACTCAAACATATATAAAAGAGTACAAAACACACTTATATGCAAAACAATTATAAGCAAAAGTTATAAATATAAACCGGAATATTGTTACCCTTGGGGGTAAGGAAAGATTGCCAAGGAACCTACAAACATCTTCACAGTCATAATCATGTATTTTGACACATGTTTCTTTCGCTTAGAATGATTTTTTTTAATGTGTGGCATTATTTGAATTTATATTTTAAGAAGAGTAAATGATTTCTTAATTTTAACCAGTTATTCAATATATTATGAGCATAGTATGTACACATCTCTATGCTAAGTACTTTGAAAGCAGAGATGAGTGCCATATATCCCATCTGTACTGGAAGTTAATATTCAGAAGTTTTAAAAAGAGGTCAGTTCACAGATGGTGAATACTTGTCATGCTGCCTCCCACCTCTTCAATGCCTGTGGCCGACAGCACTAAGCGGACAAGGAGATCTTCACTCTGACCCTGAATACAGGCAAGAATTTTCAACACGATGCTCCAGGCTGCCATTATTAATTGCTTAGAGTTGACACTCAATTTTAAATGTGTGCTTTCCTGCCTCTTTCACATTTATAGACTCCGACTCTTAAAATGTATCATTTCCAGATTTTAGAGAAAAAACATGGATATGCATGTTGTATGAAGTAAAAAATAGTTTGCAGTAATTGTTTATTTTCCTATAACAACACTATTTTCCTATTACATTCGAAATCTGCTAGAATGCTTTTAAAGATGGGATTATATTTGTGACACAAGTAAACCTATTTGAGAAAGATTATTGTTGAAATATAACAAGCACAATATAAAAATAACATCTAGAGACACCATTTTCTTTATAATTGAGAAGTCTCATTTTTATGCATGCTTAATATAGCATTTTTTACAAATGAATCTTGATAAAGGAATTTTTAAATATGTAATCTAACAGATTTGATTCACATAACAAAAATAAAACATGCTATCAGAGCCTAAATGCAAAGTAAAAACAGTAATACAAAGCATCTAACATATTTTTAATAAATTACATTAACCAGTTATTAAAGGTGCGTCACCAGAATTTACTCCAGAATTGGATGTAGGATGTTAAAGAAAGGAGTAAAGTCTGGCTCCATGATTTGGGGCTGAAAAATACTAAGCGAAGTATAATTTACTAAGATGGATAAATCTATGAAAGGCCCCAGATGTTCAGAAATCAAATGTCAATCTAATATCACCACTAAAATAGTGCATTAGTTGAGCATAGTAAAAGTACTTAAAATCATTGAGTACCATAGTATTTAAAAACATAGGCCTTGAAAGCATACAGACTTAAAAGATTGAACAATCTTTTAAGTTAGATCACCTTGTCCAGTTAGCTTTGCCACAAGGGGATATCTCTGTCTTGGAGTATTTTTTGAGAATTAATGAAATAATGCATGCCAATAATACATCACAATGCCCAGTAGCAAATATTAAGTGCTGTTATTATCTTTTTTTCTCTTATCACCTAGCTTGAATTATTAATTCAACCACCAAGACACTGAGGCATAGATAGTTGAAATAGCATTCACAAAAATACCTAGAGGATATGTCAGAGTCATGAGGGAGCTTATTTTGTATTGAAATTGTACTCATATTCTCTGTTGTTGCTTTTTTAAAAGCATTTGCTTTTTTAACAGGCCAACTTTTTTATTTAGAGAGGGAGAGAGAGAGTGGTGGGGAAGAGTAGAGGGAAATGGAAAGTCTTAAGTAGACACTGCACTGAGTACAGAGCTTGATATAGGGAGCTTGATCTGATGACCCTGAGATCAGGATCTGAGTTGAAACCAAGAATCAGATGCTCACCGACTGCACCACTCAGTGCTCCATTTTATCCATCATACCATTCTGCTTCTAAAGGTGATTGCACCACATACAGATTAATAAACTTTACTGATTAAATCCCAATGCACATCTATCATGTGCTCATTTTTAAAATCCAGAACCACAAAGTTTTCTCTTTTCTCATTCTTTTTTCAGATAAAGGCAATAAGGAATAGAATAAAAATAATCAGACCTAATATAAAAAATTAGCCATAGTACTAGTAATAATTTTTTATAAAGACAAGTGTAGGTTTATTAATATTCACAAAATAAATAACTCATCAATTTCCCCAATATTAATGACCTTCAGAAGTGCCACATTCATCACATTCATGTTTAGAGGAAATGTACATAATCATGAAATACTTGAGTCTCTAATTTTGAATTCATGCATCATCACTTTTGGTTAATTTATATTTGAGAAAAAATGTATACAATAAATTTAAATATTCCATCCTGGCTTGTCAGAATGAGAAAGTCGATTAAAATACTACCTTATCAAATCAAATGATAAAGAACTGTGTGTATGTGTATGTGTGTTTTAATTAATTGGGACTTGTTAGTGGCCATTGTCAAGTCTCTATTGTTATACTCTGTGTGAGAAGAGAACATAATTAAGGTGATTATCCAGAGAATTCAAAGATAGAACTGATTTTCAAAAAATAAATAATGTGGATGAGTGCATGCACACACACATGGTCAAAAATATAAGGAGTAATACAACTTAAGGGCCCACAAAGAGTTATTTAGTTAACAAACATGATTATTAACTAGATCTTCTTCCTTATTTTTCTTCTAACATACTTGAGTCTATGTAATCATTGTCAATAAGAATCTATACCAATCATACATACCGATTGCCTTACATTTCACTTTATCTTTTTTTTTCCATAAAAGTCTTCCTAATTTACATGAAGAAGATATCAATTTTCACCTGGCATAGGGAAAACTCAAGTTTCTAAATAGGCATCCTACCTATAGGATAGGGCACTTGATATTTAATTGTTATCTTTGACGGCCTTTGATTCGGAATTAATTAGATCTGACTATATCAAAGTTAAGAATTACATTAACCTAAATGTGAGCTATTCCAAATTAACATTTGAGGTCCCTTTCCCTTCTGAAAGTAATGAAAATAAACCTCATTTAGGTATTACACTTTTTCTTAGGAGAAAAAAAATTACTTTTTTTTTTTTTTTTTTTTTTTTTTTAGATAAAGAGAGAGGGATTGGGGAGGAGCAGAGGGTGAGGAAGAGAGAATTCTATGCAGGCTCCACTCCCAGCACAGGGCTGATCTCATGACCCGGAGATCATGACCGGGGCTGAAATCAAGAGTCAGGCACTTAACTGACTGAGGCACCCACGCCTCCCCCAGTAAATTTACCTTTAAAGGAGCAACTTTCTTCTTACCTGTACTTTAGTCATACAATTTAGAATGTTTTTGGATACTTGTGTTTTTCTGTCAACATTTTATAATCACAATATCTATGATAAAAACTTTCTAATTCTGAGCAGCCTGGGTGGCTCAGTGGTTTAGCATCGCGTTCAGCCCAGGGCATGATCCTGGAGTCCCTGGGCTCCCTGCATGGAGTCTGCTTCTCCCTCTGCCTGTGTCTCTGCCCCTCTGTCTCTCTCTGTGTCTCTCATGAATAAATAAATAAAATCTTAAAAAAAAACCTTTCTAATTCTATAAAAGAAGGAGAATGGGACTTTACAACTTAGACATAAAATTAAAATAAAAAAGCTGCCATAGTTTACCACAAAGCTCAGAACCAAATGCATCTAAAAATAAGCTACAGAGGGAAAAATCTCTGGTTTACCCAGATAACACTGCCTATCAGACTGTTGGGTAGTTTGAACTGGGTAACATATTGCTTTAATTTGAGAGTATACCAAAAATTATAATAGTTAATTTTCCCCCAATTACCCAGTAAATTTGAGGTATACCAGTCACTCTGTTACACACCAATGCTATTTTTCTGAAGGATATGATGAGTAGATGATAAATACATTGCCCTTTTGAGTTTCTAATGATCGGAGATGAAAGACTTTGAGGCCAATTACCGTTTCTTTTCCTATCCGAATCTTTTATACATAACTTTTTAAATAATAGACCATATTTTTATGTGTATTATGGAATCATGAAGGGAATATAAAATGAACAAGATACCTTTCCCAAACTGCATATATCTTTTATGAGATTATTCATTGGTTTTCAGTGGACTTGTTATAAAGTCTTCGGGCATTCTTCAGCTCACAGCCTAAAAGAGGAAATGATCTAAACATTAAAATGAAACACAAAAATAGTATACTTTTAGAGAATCTGAGATTTGTGGCCAAAATTTTACATCTTCCTCCTTTGATTCAATGAGACCAGAATCTCCAATATTCTAAATAAGCTCTATTATGTGATCAGAGTAACTGCAGGAATATCATGAGATATCTTAAAAGGAGTCTGGTCAAAGGAAATGTTTTAATACTATTGACGCTCTCTCCACTCCTTAAAACTTGATCTCTGTTGCTATATAATTTTCTAAAGCACATGAAAAATTTATAGTCAATAAAAATTTTCAAAACAAAAACATGCTTAGTATTACTGTTAATGGTTTCTCCTTTCCCTCAGTTTATAGAATATTATTTTATTGGTTAAAATAGAGCATTGGTTCCATGTGCTAAGCTCTCAGATTTTTCTCTTTTGATAAAGGTTAGTTTAAATGTGGCCAACTATTTCCTGATCCTCAAGTTATTAAAAAAAAGAGAAGGAAATATTATTATCCACAAAATGTACTTACTATAGAGATTTCAAATGGTAGTGTATATAATATGTTCTTATAAGACACAGGCTCTGATAAAAGAGATTCTTTAAACAAGGTGGTGATTAGACTTGAAGGCAGAGTGTTTTAATATTTTAGCAGAAATCATTAAAGTTCAGCATGTTCCTCGTGCTATAAAAAGCAATAAATTTAATAGCTCTTTCAGTCTTTGTTATTTATTATTATTATTATTATTATTATTATTATTATTATTATTATTTTGCAGACTTCAGTTTGGCAGAAAATAATTTGTGTCCAGACATAATTTTTTTTCACTTTTGTGTTCCTGAAATAGACCATATATGGGTATATTTTCAGTTATTGAATTTTTTAATGACTTTCCTTTTAGGAACAAAATAGCATTACCACTTAATACCAGATTACAAAGAAAAGCCTATTTCTGAAGGAATTTTTATTTTATAAGGGTAGCAGTGTCTAGGAATTACATGAATGGGCTTCATTCTCCCTTTCGGGTCTGAGTGGATGAGAATAAGATGTTTCATGTATGGAAGAAATGTCTCGCTCTACTCATCTCCAACTCGAGTTTCCTTGAATAGAGAGAAGTAGGACTTGTCCCAAAGAAGATATACAACTATTAAAATGTATTTCTGTTACACTACTTAGGTAAATAAGCATGTATCCAATTTTTTTCTGCAGTTTTAGGTTAACATGTTATTGTGGAAATTTTCAGACATATGTGAAGGAGAGAGAATAATATAATAATCCCTCCACACATAACTGTCAGTCATCTCTCATCCAGCTTCCATAATTACAAACATATGCTTCAAAGACTTTACCTATAACCCTTACAACCTCCTCCCGCCAATTATTTTGAATAAAACTTTGGGCCACATACTTATCTATCCATAAGTATATCAGTGGTATATTTCTAAAATGAAGAGCTTATTGAAATGTATTTCAATATATTATACAGCTAAAATGTTTTAATTCCTTGATATCATAAATAGCCAATCAGTTTACATAGTTGTCCCATAATATTTTATTTTTATTTTATTTTTTTAAGATTTTATTTATTTATTCATGATAGACATAGAGAGAGAGAGAGAGGCAGAGACACAGGCAGAGGGAGAAGCAGGCTCCATGCAGGGAACCTGATGTGGGACCTGATCCCGGGACTCCAGGATCACCCCCTGGGCAGAAGAAAAAAAAAAAAAAACTTGATAAGATTTAAGTTTTGGGGGAAAATACTTTGTAAGTAATGTGGTATAATTCTAAGAGAAAAGATACAATATCTGGTCTGCTCCCTTACTGAAGATCATTGATTGCCTAAATTTATTTATTAAATCCAGGCTAAAAAACCTGCGGTTTAAAAATTTTGTCAATTTCGTGTCACCTCTGGGCAGTGTCACTCTGCCTGGGCAGGGTCTCTGCTGACCCCAGGGCTAGGGATGGGGTTGCTTTGCGTGACCGGGACAGCAATTTTCCTGTCATCAAGATCTGCTGTACTTATGTATTTTGATTTCCTATGTATGCAAATATATGAATTTACCATTATAAATGCGTGGAGGAATGTCTGGCCTTGGTGTTCAAAACAGACAGCACTGTATCTTTGCTTTTAAATCCAATAACATAGCATGAATAAATGACCTTATCTTTGTAGACTCAAAAATTTTTTAAATCTTTTAATCTTTATGCAGTAGTTAGTTGAGATATTTCATAATGAAAACACTGTCTCAACTACTAGTTAGTTAACCCGAAGAACAGTTATATTCTGTTTTACTCCATTCAATTTTACTTTATTTGCCAAGTTTTTATCTAATATGCTGGCTTTCTGGCATTACTCAAAGGTAAATTAAACACATAGTTAATTGTCTAAACCCAGACATACTTTAAGTAACAGGGGACACTATTTATTATACTGGGACAACAGGAAAAAGCCAGAATGCCTGCCCTTGGTAAACCAAAATGTATAGTCAGTCTGTTTAAAGATGACCAATGGGGTCTTAGGTTTTGATCTCATTTTTCTTTTTAAATAATCATCCTAAACACTTTAGTCATATATATTTCAGTTTCAACATTTCAATAATATTGCAATTATTTTATGCATTTGATGCTCTGATAAGGTTTGCGGCAGAGTTCTTTGGCTATTACCCAAGAAGTCCTTGTAATCTCTTTTACGCAGCATGACAAGATTTTCTGGAATCACCTTGTACATTTCATGTTCCAAATTTGAAATCAGCATTTTTCCAAGGAAAATGCTTCCTCAGTGTTGGAAAGGCATTTAGACACCAAAATCTGATTACTGAGTGTTTATTATTACTGGTTTGTTTTGGTTTCTAACCAGACCGATAAAACATGGAACTAAGATTAATATATTTTATTTCTAAAAACTATTTCTAGTAAAAACTAGAATCTTACTTCCCTATTTTATTCATATTCAGGACTTAGGGTTTTGACTTAACCTCCCTAATCTTATTATTGTATTGTGTTTCTTCTAAGTGGAAACCCACTTTCCCAATGACACCAACACTTTGTCAAGTATATAAACTAGGCATATTTAGCAAATTACTGGATTTTAAAGTGTTCTTGGAATTGTTCCTCAAAATATCAACTATATATATTATTAAATTTGTTTTATTTTGCTTTGAGTTTTTATAGATGACACTTTTTTAAAGTATTTTTAATTATATGAAATATCTATGCTACTCCAAAGTCAAAACTACAAAGTGCATATATTCAGAGGTAGGTCTAGCTTCTATTGATTACACAGATACACACACCCTCTTCATTTCTCTCTTACATGGATAACCATTTCTTGAATACTGTAGTTGTCCCTCCCACTTTTTAAAATTTTGACATAAGCAAATGTGTCTTGTGTATTTGTATATACCAATATACCAATCTGCCTTGAAAAAAGTTTCATGCTATGTACATTCTTTGCTTGCCCTTTTGTTTTAACCAATATGCATTGGAAGTATTCACAGTCATATTTTTTAAAACTATTTAGTATTCCAATATATGGCTGTAGTTTCATAGATTTCAGACCACTATAGATGGTACCATCATAGTACTACAATAATAGTCTCCTGCATATATTTCTCATATATTTATCACTAGAAGTTAAGAAGAGATTCCCAGAAGAGAGAGGACTGTATCAAAAGGCAAAAATGCATCATTAGTATTACTAGATATTGCCCAAATACCTCTTCATTGGAATTGTATACTCTTCCATGGCCACCTAACAAGAATGTTGATTTTACTACAGACTCAACATTTTCTTTTGTTAACCTTTGGAATATCTCGGATCTGGCATACTAGTGAACTTCTAATTTGTATTTCTCTTATTATTAGTGAACTGAATATTTATTAATATAATTTTAGGAAATCCACATTTCTTTTTATAAATTATGTATATATATATATATATATATATATATATGCACACAAAGTTATCAGTTCTTTCCCTTGTCATTTATGGATTTTAAAAATAGTTATGAAATGTTCCCTATGCCCATGTTATAGAGAGAAGCACTGATGTTTTCTTCTAGAACCTTTATGCTTTCACATTTACATAGAAATTTTTGAAGAATTGGAAATTCTTTTTCATTTGTCATGTTATAAAGGAATACAACCTTATCTTATTTTTAATGTAACTATCCACTTATATTACCACATATTAAGTTGTATTTAGAAACCACATTTCAATATACAATTGAGTATTTTTCTGACTTTTTTGCCACATTGATTTTGCAAGCTAGGAATAGGCTAGTATTACACTGTTTAACTATGATGTCTTTATATATTTTATAATATCAAATAGGGTTAGCCATCCTTCATTGCTTCTCCCTGACTTATTTCTAGGTCAGGATTTTCATGGTTGTCCCTATGCATTTCTTATGAAGTCCATACTTTAACCACCATCTGTGTATCATTCATTATCATCATCTATAATATAAAAAAGGTCTTTTCTTCCATTTTAGGTTTTATCCTTTTTTGGTAGTATACATGAAGACCTAATTTTGTATATTGACTCTATAAACTACTATTTTATTAAATTATCTTAGTTTTGTAATAGTTTTCCCCATGGATTCCTTTGGGCTTTTCAGATGTATTATCCTATCATGCTAAAATACAGCATTTCGTCTGCCCTTCTATTTCCTATGCCTCTGATTCCTTTCTATTTTCTAATTAAATTCCTTAATATCTACAGCACATATTCTGGGGAATTGGCATCTTTGTCTTTTCCTGACTTTAGCAAAAAACCTCATTTTGGTTTTTGATCGAAGGTACATATCTGATTATGTTAAATAAGAAAAATCCTCATAATTTTATTATACTGAGGGTTTTTAAATATAAAAGGGTGATGAATTTTGCCAAATATGTTTCCTGCAGTTACAGAGATGATTGTATAATACTCCTTCCTTGTTTTGTTAATTCAATGAATAATATTAGTGGATTTCCTAATATTAAGCTATTATTCATCTCTGAAATAAATACCACTTGAATATGCTGTATAATTGGCCATGTTTTATTAGGGATATTTATATTAATAGTCATCAGTAAGATTGAGCTTCAGTTTTCTTTTCTGGCCCTCTGATCTTTAACAGATTTGAGAAATCTTTGGTATACACTCTAAGTAAAATAAATTTGAAAATTGTATTACCTCTATAGTATAAAAGAGTTAAAGTAGAATTATGATTATTGACCTTTAAAGGCTTGTTGGAATTCATCTGTGAATGCATCTGGGCTTGTCGCTTTTTTGCACATTTTTTTTCTCTTTTTCTTCTATGGTAATTTAAACTTTCATCTATTTCCATGTGAATTTTGGTTAACTTACTCTTTTTGAAAGTTTCTTTCATGAAGTTTGCAAAGAAGTATTTGTAGTCCATTCAGGCTGCTATACAAAAAAAAAAAAAAAAAATACTACATCCCAGGTGGCTCACAAACCCCAGAAATTTCTTTCTTACAGTTCCAGAGGCTTGAAGTCCATGTTCAGGTTGCCAGCATGCTCAGGTTCTGGCGAAGCTCCTCCTCCAGAGCAGACTGCAGGCCTCTTGTGTTGGAGTGAGGAAGGGAAGCACACATTGCAGATAGGGCAAGGAAACTCTCTCGGGCCTCTTGTATAAGCAAAAAACTCCTTCATGACCTAATCACTTTCCATGGGCCCCACTTTCTAATATGATTACTCTTTCCCATTGGAATTCCAACATATGAATTTTGGGAGTGCACAAGCATGCAGACCCTACCTAGCAGGAGTCTCACGGTTTTATATTTTAATTTTTAGTCTTTATGAGGTATAGTTTGCATAAAATAAAACATACCATTCTATGTGCACAAGTCTGATGAGTTTTGACAAAAACTCTCTCTCTCTGTCCATCTCTCTCTTATTCTATTATTCAGTGTTTTTAAAAATTGGCCTTATACTTTATGAGGGCTGCAGGGTCTGTGTCCTTCCTCCACTTTCTTTTGAATACTTTTCTTCCTTTGCTTCTTTTATCTCTGACCTTCTCAATTTGGATTGTTCTGCCCAAAAACTTTTCTCAGTACAGGCTTTCAATAATACAGGGCCACAGTGATGGAATATATATGATTACATGTGTGATTATGTGATTATGTTGCATAAAATTATAGTGCCAGTCTTGCTGGAGTCTCTCTCACATAACCCATACCCCATTTCTCCTGTTGCTAAAATGTTACATCATCATGGTACAATATGTCACCAGTTTTATTACTTTTTCCTTAAGGTCCTTTTTCTGACCTAGGATATTACCCAGGATACCACATGACATTTAGTCATTATGTCTCCTTAGCCTTTTTTGGACTATGAAAGTTTCTCTTATTTTTCTTGGTTGATGATCTTTAAAGTACTGAAGAATATTGGTCAGTTATTTTGTAGAATGTCTTTCAGATTGGGGCTTGTCAATGTTTTTCTCATGATTAGACTTGGTGATGAGTTTTAAGAGGAAGATTGCAGACATCAATCATATAACTATTTCAGTATTGATTCATAGGTATCTGCTTTATACTTTAAGCAATAACCCAATATGACATTGGATATTTTGTTGCTCAAAATATCCTAACTTTGTCCATTGAGAGCTCTTTCAGGCTATCTTCTGCATCCCTTTGGCATGCCCCAATACTTCTGGTGTTTTTAGTGCTTGTATCTTTATTTTAAGACACTATAAGATGACCTTGGCTCATTCATGTATTCCTTGGCCCATCCCTTGATATAGCCATATCCAAAGAGCCCTGGTTCCTTTTATTGGCAAATTATATTGAAACCAAGATCTGGAGGGATGCCTGAGTGGCTCAGTGGTTGAGCATCTGCCCTAGGCTCAGGGTATGATCCCGGGGTCCTGGGATCAAGTCCAACATCGGGGTCCCTGCAGGGAGCCTGCTTCTCCCTCTGTCTGTGTTTCTGTCTTTCTCTCTGTGTCTCTCATGAATAATAATAATAAAAAAATCTTAAAAAAAATGACTTTGGACCTATCATCAGATGGCCAATCATTTATAAAAAAAAGAAAAAAGAAAAAAGAAAAAAAAAAGAAAAAGAAACCAAGATCTGAGTTTGCTCATTGTTACTGAGTGTCATGACTTCTATGTCCTCCCGGTGGACAGAGCTAGGAAATATATGAGGTATGAACTCATGTACACTTACATATCTATTGTTATTTCTGTACCTATATGGCTATATTTGTGGCAAGCTAAACATGAGTTTGTACTGATATCTTTGGTCCAGTGCAGTACAGTCTGGTTCATTCTAGCCTTTTCCTTTTGCCTATCCACACCTCTCTCTCCAACAGTGAGAAGTCTGCCTTCTATCATCTACCATCCATTAATTGTTCAATTCCTAGTATACACATACAAGAGTTTCAGAATTGTTAACCCATATAGACATGAGAAACAACTCTGCCAACTAGAAAACAGAATCTATGTGTAGTGTGTTTTGCCTTTAGTCTCACAGTTCGCAGTCAAAACACTGTTCTCCAAAGTTACTCAAGTCAGAGTTCTTGTTTCCCTACTCCTCAGTAATGTACATTGTGTTAAGTTGCTAAGTTTGTGGTAATTTGTTATGCAGCAAGAGAAAACTAATAGATCTTTATCTTGAGAAGTTTTCGTTGGCTAGTTTTTAGATTTCATGGGTCCCAGACCACTTCATAATTATTCAACCTTACTGCAGTTTCCTTGCCTCCACCACACATTGGAGGTGTGAAGCCCACCTCCTACTTCAGCTGCTGTTCTAACCAGTCCTCTGGGCCTCACAGTGCAACTGCTGGCAAATGTGTGGTCTGCCAGCCCTTGATGGTCTTTCCCCACACCGTAATATTGAGAGTTAAATACATACTTACTCACCTGCAATTACTGTTAAAGTTTGGTGGGTTTTGATTTTTCTGTCTTATTTCTCTGTTTCTTTTTTTTTTTTCCTCTGTTTCGACACGTTCTAGAGAAGGTTCAAAAAATACACTACTACCTCTGCCACCTTTCCAAACTTTTGTTTTTGTTTTTAAACAAAAGTATGTATGTATGTCTTTATGTATTATGTATTTAAGAGTTTTATTTATTTATTTAAGAGTGTGGCAACTGAATCTCTTTCCAAAGTGTTCTTTTTATAGAATGAAAAGGGAAGAAGGCTTTAAACTCTTTTTTTCATATGTAAAAGAATAATTTTCAAATTGGAGTCTAAGTTGAAACTTCTTTCTCCCCATTTCACAGAAAATCTCTGCTATGTGACTTCCTACATAAAACTATTAAATATACTTCTGCATTACCAACAATATTTAGTTTTAAATGTTGGGGTTACAAAAGGATTTTTGTCATCAATAACAAGACGTTAAGAAACAACTGAGGTCCCCAAAAGATTCCAAGATACCATAGTTAAGTTACAAAGACAGAATTAGAATCAAGGACCCCAGTTTAGTAACATAACTACACTCATCACACTCATCCACTGCCTCTCCTACATCATGCTGAAATTTCTTTTCTAGTGCAAAATAGGATTGTTGTTCTCAAGAGGCTTCCAATTGTTTTAGGAAATAAGTATGGATTCCAAGGAGTAGGGATTTCACTAGCAAAGGCAAATGAATATGGCAAATCAAAGCATTCTATTTATGTTGTGTTTGGTTCACTTTTTTTATTATGGTGATTTAATTTAATGCCTAGAAGAGTAATTCTCATTGTGTATGGGTCATTTTGAGATTTTCTTAACATTCTGATCCATTAAGTTTTAGGTAATACCAAGAATCTGTATTTCTAATTTCTAGAAAGCCCTCAGGTGATGCCACTTCGAATAGCAAGGACCTAGAAGACTTATTAATAGGATCCAAGTAGCTGTACATTCTCTAATTTTAAACAATGGTTTGAGATATATATGCAGAGAAAGACAAAGACACACACACACACACACACACACACGTACACAGAGAAAGAGAGAAAGAGTAAGAGACTTTTTTGAGATTTAAGAAGATTTATGTCCTAAAAATCTTAAGAACCTTTAGTCTACAAGATAAAGTTCAAATTCCCTAAGATAAAATGTAAAGCCTACATAACATTCCTTATTGTATTTTCCTACACTGTCTTTTAAGTTTCTTGCAGTCTAGCTATGCACAGAACTTTTCAAAAGGTTTAAAATCATATATAATTCTTAATTAGCTGCCACTTTAGGTAGAATTAGAATCTTCTTTTCGTTCTCATAAATCACCTTCAGATAATTGCATTTGTTCTTCAGCTAACATTTATGATAAACTTTATTTGTATATTATATTTTGTACCAAACCTTTGGGGTATAAAAATATGCAATAGTCTCTACTTGTGGCACTATTGTAATTATTGGCTAAAAGATACTTCAGTCTAATAAAGTGCTTTCCTTGAACATTTGCCAAATGTTGGTTGGTTAAATTAATAGGGGAAAAAAGAAGAAAGAGAAAGAAGAAAGAAAAAGAAGAAGAAAGAAGAAAGAAAGAAGAAAGAAAGAAAGAAAGAAAGAAAGAGAAAGAAAGAAAGAAAGAAAGAAAGAAAGAAAGAAAGAAAGAAGAAAGACAAGGAGATGGAGGGAGTGAAGAGGAGGAGAAGGAAAGGAGAAAGGATGAAGAGAAGAAAATATAAAGGGGAAAAAAGAAAGAGAGAAAAGAAGAAGAAAAGAAAGCAGGCGATAAGGTGAGAAAGAAACAGGGTGGTAGGTGTGGAAGGGCTGGATTGGAAAGTCCAAGGAGTATGAGATATAGTGCTGGTATCTGGAAATACCACAACTTGTTGGGACTACATCTAATAAGACATGTTATTACTATTATTTTGAAGATTTATCTATTTATTTGAGAGAGAGAGAGAGAGAACAAGGGATGGGCAGAGGGAGATAGAGAACCCTAAGTGGACTCCTCACTGACCGTGGAGCCCGATGCAAGGCTCAATCCCAGACCCCAAGATCATGACCTGAGACATAACCAAGAGTTGGATGCCCAACGAACTAAGCCACCCAGGTGGCCCAAAATATATTATTTTAAATATTTTTTAAAAAGTGATGACCCACAGAATCAGAAATACATATAAGGGAAAATCTTATTGGGAACCATCATAACATTATATTTATTTCCTGTCATACATATTGGTTATTGACACTACAGGAGAACTATTAAGAATAAAAATTAACATCAGTGTTTTTTCTAAATTTCTGATTTAGAAAGATACTATCTAATAGGGTAGATAGGTAGCAGACAAATAGCACATGTTTAAGATGGTTGCATGAAATTGTTCCTGTTTTATTGGTACAAAGCATTATTTGGTTTTCTTAAAAACATCTGATCACTAGGTTTAGACGAGGGTATCAGGTAAATTTACAAATATCAGCTTACAAATATTTGTAAGTGGTTATTTCCATGATAGTTGGTATTTGGGGGAGGTGTTGCTGCTGGACATATTCCTTTGTCACTAGGGTCCTCACAGAGCTATGAAAAATAGAGGCACAGTTGGAGAAAATGGCAGAAAGTTTTGCAGTTTTTATCCACAAAACCCTATCAATGGGAGATGTCCCTTTGCTTTGAGAATCCCCATATACATATTCCATGAACTCAACTAAAAATAATTACTGCACCTTACTAAACCCCATGAAGAAGTGTGGTGAAATGCAGATTGATAAATAAGAGCAATGATAATCCCTGAAATAATTTACTGAGAGCTTGCAAAAGAATTACCCCAACACTTATTATAGACATTTGAAGTTTCACTTCATCAAGGGGCTGGAGAGAATCTTCCTTGTCCACCTCCCTGGGTTGATTCCCTTCCACTCACTGCGCCAAAGTCTGGCCTCATCAGATGCATGTGATTCCTGGTGAATTGAAAAGAAGGTGCATAGATACCTTGCCATTATTAATCACTGCCTCTATTGTCGAAAGCTATTTCCTGATATTTTATCTCATTCTATCTAAAAATTATTCTGATGTATTTATGGTTTGCTCTTCTTTTGTACTACAATTTGGCATATGAAAATGGTGCTCTACAAATCAGAGAGTAGTGAAAGTAATAATTTGTCCACACAAATTAGACTCTGATGTACTACTATTCTCCAATGTCTCTCATATTCGCCTTTGTATTTCCAACCACTGTGGATTTTTTTTAGATGTGCAAAGAAAATTGCAGCTATTTAAAATAACCTAGAGAGGGAGAACGGTAGGCAATATCCTAACTACCTTAGCCCTTTACATTTCAGCAGTCTTGTTGCCAAGGAAACCACTTGGGACTTTAGGGAAATTTGTGGATATTTAAAATGGATTGCGCCTGTACATAGATAGACACTTGCACAATTCACATTGCAGAATAAAAAGCTTCCAGTCTTGCAATATTAAGCCTGGAATTTCAAGGTCTGAAGATGGGAAATAACAAAATGCAAAGGCTTATTCACTTATATGCCAAAGAATGTGTTGTATATAGTATTTCAGATTATTATTAGGCTAGGCTGTTAAAAAAAATAAAATCTAGCTGGAAGAGTAAAGGGTGCAATATAAACCTTATAAACATTACATTTTCATTTGTACTTGTGATTTGCAAGTTTAACACTGCATCAGCATTTTAACAATTAATTCCCAAGATCTATTTCAGGTTTTGAAATCTAGAAAGGAAAGCAAATGCATTCCTTGCTGATGCCCCTGTTGGAAATTGGCTGAATTCTACATAAATGTAGACGTGAATCTTTTCTCACAATTCTGTGAGCAAAGTGCAGATATTAGAGGAGGATAGAGATAGTCTAATGCATCAAAACCCCTGAACTAGTTTTTCAGTTTCTATACAGTTGTGTCTGTCCTCTTATTTTTATCCTTTTATAAATTTCTGCTGAAGATGTGCTATTCCTAGTGAGACAACAGGCTGCAGAGTAGAAAGCAGATATACAAATTAACTTCCAAATATTCTTTCCACATATTTTCATGGTTTAATTTTGAACCAATACTCAGAGTCTTACTTGCCCCCGACATACAGGTTGAATATTCCATATACTCTTATCACATGAAAGATTGGGCTTCATAGTGAGTATATAAGGTAAACCATAGTCCCTTCCTATGCATCTTAATGGACTCTGGAACATCTGCGCAAGAGGTCTGCAAAGCAGCAAATCTCTGCCCAGACAATGTATGTGCTTTGTTTAACAAAGATTTAACTGAAGTATGGTGATATAAGAGTTTCTACCTTCCATAATTTCAGAGTGTGAGTAATAAAAATCCATGAGGTCAGAAATAAAGGATAAGATGCACCGCAAAAATGTAGTTTGTATATCTCCTAATAACTTAACACTATGAGGTGTTAAAATTTCCATCACATTCATTTATGGATATGTGTTTTCAATGAAAAATAAACAATTCTATAAACGTTATTTTCACATACTAGCTGAAGATTCATAATGAGCCCAGGTTGGCTAACCACTTTCCTGTTCCAAATTTCTTATAAAATTAGAGGAACCATGTATTAATACCAGAAGTTAATAAAAGGTATTATTAGACTGAAAATAACACAGAGAAATTCAGCTAGATATTATCTAGATAGAGTTCAACTGAAAATTTTTTTAATGAGTAAAAGCAGAATGACACGCAGAAAGATAAGAGATAATTATTTGGATCCAATAGAAGCAGCTTAATTGATAGGCGCACAGAGCTAGAGACAAGGTTGACCTGTGGGAAATGCAGAGAGCCTTGGGATCTTTTTCTCTTTTTCTCTAGGACAAAGAACATTAAAAAGTAATTCCATGGGGATGCCTAGGGCACTTCCAAAAAAAAATTTAGTGGGCATCAATGGCGTCCACCCCCCACCATATGACTGGGCTTTTCTCTGCATTCTCGGGCTTACTACCAGATACAACGGCCACTGACACCAATTGGATAATGAGAAAGAAAAGGTTAGCATACCCACTCAATTTGGGGAAAATGTTGGTAATTGATGTTATGCCATCATTCAAGTTTTGGTAACAAAAGAAATCATAGTACATAGCTTATAAAAAGATTATGGCTGAGATGAGGTGAGCACAGCACCTCAAAATCAGGGAAAGAAATGATTCTCAAAATAAAATACTAGAGAATAAAGAAGTAGATTTTAGAAAGTGTCCGCTTTGTCTTGCAGGAAAAAGAGAAAGAAATGAACACCATGAAACAAGAGATGAAAGATGAGAGGATAAGACAATAGACAGAGATATAAAAAGGAGCAAGCTGGGAGCCAGACAGAAGGGCAAAAGGAGCTGAACGAGATAAGAAAAAAATGAAAGGAGACGGAAGATACAATAACTAATTTTAAAACTGCTTTGAAAGCAGTAAAGAATCCATACTGTAAAAACTGAATCAGGGATGTGAAAGCTTAAATTTTGAGTTGCTTAAAGTGTTTACTATTTGAAAACAATTAATTGCTTATGGTTTCATTCAATCCTAAAAATTATAAGTATAAGGGTAATCAGAGGGGAAAAATAAGTGAGGATTATAGCAGAAGATGATACATAGTTTTTTAAAGAAATCTAATTAGTAAATTTAAAAATAATTATCTCATTAAAAACAACAGAAAAGCTTGCCATGGAGAAGCTCCTAAATAGAATTAAGTAAAAAAGAAAATACATAAATTTAAGAATTTAAGTACATAAATACATAAATTTAAAAAGCTAAAAATAAGGGTAAGGGTAAATAAATAGATATGCGGAAAGATAAGAAAGGAATGCCCAAACCAATACTTTTAAAAAGCTTACTGAAATACATAATGTTCTAGAAAATATATAAACAAAACAAACATAAAAGATTCCCTGAATTTCAATAATCTTAAAAGGACAGTTGTCACAAAACACTTTTAGCAATCAATATTCTACATTTCCTTAGGACAGTTTTCATATTCATTTGCTATTATAATTTCTTTCAAATTTACAAGAAACAAATAATTGTCTCCTGGAAATAGTTCCAGGGCATAGAAAAAGAAAAAAAGCCATGTTAATTTGTTTCCAGAATATAACATCACCCTTTAGCTAAACTTGACATAGAAACTAAAGATTGAACTCATTTAATGCTTAAGAAAAAGAATACTGTTAATGGAATGCTAGCAAAATAAATCTAGAATGTTATTAATTAAGTAATGAAAACATATCCAGGTAGTGTCTATTCTAGTAAGATTATGAAGAATTGGTTTTAGAAACCTTATTAATGTGTGGTCATATGTAAGAAGCAACAAAAATTACATAAACATTATAGGCACTGAAAAGATATTTAATAATATTAAACATTCATTCCTGAGATAAAAGTGGTTTCAGCTAAGAGAAAAACAGAATCTTCCTTAAATCAAAGTTACATAGGGACACCTGGGTGGCTCAGTCAGTTAAGCATCTGTCTTCAGCTCAGGTCATGATCCTAAGGTCCTGGGGAGCCCCTAGTCTGGCTCTCTGCTCAGTGGGGAGTCTATTTCTCCCTCTCCCTCTGCCTGTCACTCCCTCTGCTTATGCTCTCTCTGCCAAATAAATAAAATCTTTAAAAAATTACATAAAACCCTTAAAAGTGTAGAGTAACGGTTCTCTTCAAAATTATCTACATATTCAGTTAAATCCTAGTAAAAATCCCAATGTGTGTGTATGTGTGTGTGTGTGTGTGTGTGTGTGTGTGTGTGTAGAAATGGACAAGCTGATTCTATGTAGATGAATAAGCCAATATGGGAGAAAAAGGTGATTTTATATTTTGTGATTTTATATTAATAGGATCCCAACCTATAGAAACCTATGGTAAAAAAAAAAAAAAAGAAGAAGTGTAATATTTGCAAAGAGACAGACAAATAAAATAAGGGAATGGATTATGTAGTCCAGAAGGTAGAGGAAGAATTATTGAATTTTTTTTTAAAGTTAGGAGCCAAAATTTCTAGGATATTCTGAGCTCTTGCAAGGACTCTGCCTTTACTCTAAATGAGTTTGGAAGTCAGTGGAGTACTGTTAATATAGTGACAAAATCTTATTCATACTTTAAAATGATTACCTTGGCTATTGTGCTAAGAACAAATGATAGAAAAGACAGAGATGGAAGCAGTGAGAATGGTTTGAAGGCTAGCATAGTAATCATGTTGGTTTGTACCATTGGATATGGTAAAAGGTAGTCAGGTGCTGAATTTATTTGGCAGGATTTGCTGATGGATTGGGTAATATAAGAGAGAAACCAAGGACCATTCTGAAGTCTAGATCTTAAGCTACAGGACTAAGCAAAATGTAAATTACTGAACTGGAAAATATTGTGGAAAAATATTGAATAGGAAATCAGGAATTCCTTTTTAGATCAAATAAGTTTGAAAAAAGAGCACCCGAGCTGTTCAGTCAGTTAAGCCTCTACCTTCAGCTCTGGTCATGATCTTAGGGTCCTGGGATTGAACCCCACATCAGGATCCCTGTTCAGTGGGGAGCTTGCTTCTCTCTTTCCCTCTGCCCCCCTCATGCTTTCTCACTCATTCTCTTGCTCTCTATCTCAAAATAAAATATTTTAAAAAATAAGTTGGAAATGTCTATTGGATAGATCCAAGTGAAGAAGATGTCAAATAAAGAGCTATTAGATATCTGAATCTGGTGCTCAGGAGAGATGTTATAAATTGAAAGTCATTTAGCATAATTTGTGTTTAACCTCATGGTGTAGTCTCTCATCTAGGGAGTAAGAAATGTGTTGAGTTGGCCCTTGGTCACTTCATAACTAGAGGTAGTACCCGTTCTGACAAAAACAACCCACTTTTACCTCAAGGAGAATGAAGATATGGGATTGGCCATTGGTTTTGACAATGTGGAGAGCACAGTTACTTGGACAAAAGTTGTGTTGGTGTGGTGATGAGAACAAAGGACTAACTTGCATGATTTTAAGAAAAAAATAGGTTTGAAAGTAGATTTTGTTATTAGATGATGTTAGTGCATATATTTAATTTTCTGAGTGTAAAAAAAAGCATGTGGCTTTGTAACTGAATATCCTTGTTCTCAGGTGACATGCTGATGCAGTAAGGGGCAAAGTCATGATGTCTGCAACTTTTATTTAAAATATTCAGTAAAAAAAGGGCATCCAGTGGGGCGGATAAAGCAAATGTAGCAAAAAAAAAATAATAGAAAAAAAAAGAATAAGGGACAACAGCAAGTTTTTCTTTAAAGGAATTTAATGTGAAGGAATAGAAAGAAAGAAGAGATGAATGAAAAAGGATGGTCAAGAGAAGATCTGTAAATATAAGTGCCATGACAGCATTTTAGACTCTGTGGAATAAACCAGGAGAGTGTAAAACTTGACCATGTAGTGAGAGTGGTACAGTGGCTAAATCAAGACTAGATGTGATCAAATCTAGTGCAAGAGAAAAAGGCATTAGTCTAATTTTTATTTTCTTCTTGAATTTCTCACACTTCTAGGTTTCCTATAATAAATATTTATATATTTCAGTATCACTTTGTGGCGTCTGACATAAATCCTATTTTATAACATTAGATTATGTAAATTTGTTTGTATATGTTTTATCACCTTCCATAATACATTTAAAAGCAGAAGCAGCAAGGAAGTAATTTTTTTAAGTGGAAACAAAAGTAAAAAAGATCTAACAACAAAATACCAAAAAAAAGAAATGCCAAATAATGTATTATGAAATCACTTTATGCAAAGTGAAAGCATGTTGAGAAAGAATGTTAGATAAAATGGTTTGTGGATAAAGGATAAACTCAGGGAGAGCAGAGGTCTGCAAACTTCTAGCCCATGAGTCCCATCCGGCCCTCTGCTTATTTTATTAAAGTTTTACAGGAACACTGCTGCCCTCATTCACTTCCATATTGGCTATGGCCACTTTCACACTAAAATGGCAGAGATGCCTCAAAAAGCCTAAAATATTTGCTAGCTGGCACTTTATAGAAAAAACTGTGAACAATAGAACCTTGTTATTAAAAATATAGTCTCTGATACTTACAGCATTAGCACCAATTGCTCATGCATGAGAGGGGCAGGATCTCTGGCTTCACCCCAGACTAGGTCAGAATCTTCCCCATTAACACACTTACCACGTGATTCAAATGCACATTAAAGTTATAGAAGTTCTTATGTAGACTGTATCCTGAGATAGAAAATATATTCTCTTCTTGTGCTCAGGTAAAGAGACCTGAGTTCTTTGTCAGCCTTATGACCAGTGTTCTTTAAGGTTTTGGTTTATCATCTAGTAATATCAGATACAATGTTTTAAACTCCTTACTATTCAGTCTGTAATGTATCTTGGATCATTCATGGCTGAAAGCCTCAACAGAAAGATGCCCCAAAGTTATAATTTTCCTAGGGTTGTTGGTTATAGGAAGATCTCCTAACACTTGAAGCCCAGACTAAGCCAGTGAATGTTGTTCAACCTTCCTTGCTTCAGCTCTTAGGGTTGACAAATTCACCAGGCTGAATTCCAGAATCAAAATTTCAAAGGCTCTCATCACATTTAGATTCCTTAGTCTGAACCTTGTCCCCTCAAACACAAACAAACACAAAGTATGCAGCATTCCAGCCAGAGCTGTAGTTGAAGAGGCAAAACCAGAATCTGCACAGATCCATCCAAATCAGTTTTTAATTATCCAATGAGAAGTCAAGACTGCCACCTTTGTTTGATATCAGGATGTGATATATACAGTATCAACGCAAATTTACCTCCTCATTATATTCTGTGAAGGTCCTATTTTAACGGCATCACTGTATAGAGTACATGCTAATTCAAAGGTTCAGAGAGATGCAGAGCAACAGATTATCTCAATACATAGGTAATTAAATTTAAAACAAATATTTATTGAACTCTACACAGGACAAACTAGTGAGCACACATTAAAGGAATGACTAAAAGTTAGCAGGTTTATCTATACACTGGAAATATTTTTAAGCCCTGTTTAAGAATATAAGAAGACTTAAACTTTAGTATATTTCAATACCTTGGAGTTGTGGATTTTTCTTAAACAAGTAGCATAAATTAGGTAGTTTTAGGTCAAAATAATAATTTAGAGTAGTGACTTTTTGATCTTGCAAAAGAAGGCAGAAAAGTATTTTATATATATATATAATTTTTTTTACCTTGGATAGGGAAGAATGACATGGCTGCATCATGGCTGTGGCTATGAAGATCCGTAGCACTAAAACATAAAGAAAATTGTAGTACTTAAAATAAAAATATTCTATTTAGAAGCAATTTTGCCATGTCATTAATTTTAATTGTAGGTAATTTAACAAGAGCTCTTATTTTTATTTCTAAGGTTTAATGATCAACTTGAAAAAATACAGGTAAGTTCCGTTAAACATATTAAATTGAAACATCATATGTTTCAATGTTTCACATTGTCTAGACTTCTCTGGGATTTCTTGGCTTTTAGTTAGCCATTTTCATGTTACTTTTCACTTTATTTTCTTTTCAACTGATTCCTATGAGGCCTTTGTATTTTTAAATATAATTTAAATATCAAAAAATAGTGAATAAAGCTAACAAGTGAAATTGTGGCATATTTAAACTTAATCTAGGTCCAGGTGGGAAAATCACAAAAGTGAAATGTTAACTTGGCAACTCTTGTTTTTCTGAGGTACAGAGTTGTAGGACTCTTTAAATGTTAAACCCAGAAGAATGAGAGAACTAGAGTCCAGGCCGATGCTATCATGAAGACTCATCAGTTTCGACAAGGGTTTATACAACAGCCATTAACACCTGAGAATTAATTTTATTTATACTTCATTCATTTTTAAATTGCATAGTAGTCAATGGCCAAGGTACTACCCATGGACCCAGAACAAATATATATTCTTCTTAGAACTTGTATTCTAGTGAGTGTCAATGGTGGGTATTTATACCACCAATTAAATGCATCAGTTATACCGATGCTAATAGTCAACTGCACCTTGAAGATAGTGAAGCAGAAGTCAAATTTGGGCAGTGGCATGAATTATGTGAATGAGTGATCCAGTAGATTGCCTATGAAAATACATTTTTTGGCACAGAGAAGATGAGGTGAAATGGCCTTAGAGCGGGCGTGAGCTTGGTATGTTTGAGGAATGACAAAACACATATGACTGAGATACTGGAAGGGACAATAGGAGAAAATAAGGTCAGAGAAACAGGCAGGACTCTGACCATATCAGACCCTACATAAGACTTCTGGGTTGAATTTCCTGTGCGATTGAGATGCATTGGAGGAATGGGAATAGGGTGTAAAATAATTTGATCTATATTTTCAAAATCTGCTCTGGCTGCTTTGTACAGAATAGGGAGTAGAGTGCAAAAGTATAAACTGGGGACCGAAGTAAGAGTGACATTGTTCAGATGGCAGAGAATGGGCTGGAAGGTGGCTGGAATCTATGCTGGGAAGATGCTGATGATGGGTCAGAGGTGTGGGTTGGAGCAGATTCAGGAAAAGGTCTAAGTGTTTGGCCTGACAGAGAGGGGAGAGTTCCATTTAGTGAGACTAGGGGACATTAGGAGGGCTAAGTTTGAGGAAGAAAACAAAAATCTCTATTTTAAACATGGTCTGTTGAGATCCTATTACTCCTCAAGTGGAGTTTACAGTTCTAGGACTCTAGGATAAGAGCTGAAGTGAAGGAAGTCATCAAGAGTATATAAACTGTGGAGAGAAACAATCTGAGGCCCTAGACATGAGAAAGGGGAGAGACCCAGCAAAGTGACAGTATATATGTGACATGGGAAGAAAACTATAGAGGTGACTTAAAAACATACTGAGCAAAAGCAAAGCTTAAAAAAAAAAATTCTCAAGAAGAAGAAAGAGATCAAACTGTCAAGTGCTGCTGAGGTTGAACAATGTGAGGCCAGCAAGATGAATATTAGATTTGGCAAGTGGATGTCATGAGTGACCTTGAAAAGAGAAGTTTCTGCAGAGCAAAGGGGCAAATTCCTGATAGAAACGTGTAAAAGAAAAAAATAAATAAATAAATAAATAAAAAAAAGAAACGTGTAAAAGAGAGAATGAGGAATTTCCATTTCTAGTCATATGGTTGACTAGATTTTGCAGAAAAACACTTCCTAGAGCAGAGCACCTGAAACAGCTTCCTAAAATATAAGAAACATCTCTTTATAAACATGGCTGAGCTGTCAGTAAAGTAAAAGAAGCAACAACAACAACAAAAACAAGAAAAAATAAAGAATTATGATTACAAGGAAGTATACCCCAAGAGCACCACCCATCCAAGAAGCTTAAGAGCATGGATTTAATGATCCACAAGCATTAGGAGACAAAAGAGAAATCTTGGGGCCTATGCAAGTTGAAAGCCAGGTTAGAGATCTATAAAACCAAGATACTCTCGATGGATAGATCAGAAAAACATTCACTCCGAAGAGTACAACTAGTTTATTCTGGACTTGATCATAGGCTTATATCTTTAGGGGAAAGAGTTAGTGTGCCTTCAGTTACATGCAGAATAGTTGTATTATGTTAGGTACAAGTATGACTTCATTATTGTCTTTATTTGGAGATTAAACACAGATTAAGGAGATGCATACAGGTACCTAATTGGCAAGGAGTGAATTTGTCATTGTTAATTTTATGTCTTAAATTGGCTAGGCTAAGATGCCCAGATAATTGGTCAGATGTTATTCTGGATGTTTCTGTGAAGGTGTTTTCTGGATGAGATGAACATTTAAATCAGTAGAGTTTGAATAAAGCAGATTACTCTCCATAATGTGAGTGGATCTCATCGATCTGTTAAAGGCATTCATAGAAAAAAAAAAAAACAGAGCTTCTCTGAGCAAGAAGGAATTCTATCTCTAGACTGCCTTAGGACTCAGGCTGCAACATTAACTCTTCCCAGGGACTTCTCTAGACTGTTGGCCTTCCCTAGAGATTTTGAAATTGCCAGCCCCACAACCATGTAAACCAAGTCCTTAAAACCTTAATCTGTTGATGGAGATAATAGAGATAGATAAATAGATACATAGACACATAGACAGGTAGACACAGAAAACAGGAGAGAGAGGGGGAGAGAGAGAGAGAACGAGTAATTCAGTAGATTGCTTAAGGAAAGAAGTTTCCTGGCATAGAGGAGATGGAATGGCCCCTAGATCAGGGATGCACTTGTAATGTTTCAGGAATAGTGAAAATCTTTATCATCTCAAGAGCTTATGAAGTTTGAGGAATAGTGAAAGTTTTTAACATATGTTTATATATATACATATACATCCATTAATTCTGTTTCTCTGGGGAACACTGACTAGTATAATACTAACATTTATATTAAAGAAGCCAAAAATTCCAAGATAAAAGGATATCTACAATGTAATAAATCTACAAGTCTCCTAAGACAGACAGACAGACATACATACATACATACATACATAAAGTTTCGAAGTGGTTAGAAAAAGAATTCTACAAATGAACAATAAAGTAATAACTGACTTCTCAAAGGCAATAGGAAGCAAATGAAAACAAATAAGATTTCCAAGTAAATAATTAATATAAATTAGTAAATAAATTGTCTTGAAAGTCCTGAAAAATTAGCAGTGAACACAGTACTATATATTTTTAAATCGTAATTCGAGGAAAGGAAATAAAACTATTAGAAGAGAGAAAGAGAGAAAAAAAAAAGATCCTGAATGAGTTTACTGCCAAAAGACCTTCACTGAAGGAAAATCTAAGGGATATACTTCAGGGGGAAAAGTGGGGATGGAGGGAATGATCAGAAGAGGAAATCTGTAAAATGTTAAAAGAAATGGAGAGAATAGTACTTTGTAAACTTGCTGATAACATCAAATATAGCTGATTAGATAGTAACAATGATACCTAATTTGTGAGCTTAAAAAAAAAATTAAGACAGAACAAAGAATTTTGACAACCACAGCAAATGAGTCAGAAGGGAGTTGGTAATAATAGCAAAACCATTTTTCAAGATGACAGTAAAGATGTTGATGAGACTACATTAATTTAAACATGCATACAAAAATTTCTAAGAACACTAGCGCGTGTGCATTTCCAACCCGCAGGGAAATGATTTTGAATAAGAAAGGAAAGAGTAGGTGAAAGAGAAAGCACAAAGTAAGCTGATGAAAATGAATCTAAGCACAGAAATAATTACAATCAATTTAAGGCATCAAAATTCAACTGAAAGATTAAAAAAAAAACAAAGGCCAGCAATGTGCTGTGTACAAGAAACATATTTTCAAAATAAGGATTCATAAAGAATTTAGAAAAAAGATAAAAATTAAAAGTCTGGGCACAATTATAGGACTGAAGCACAATGTAATTGGAATAAAAGAAGTTTAATACAATGAAAAATTATGATGAAGCAGTAACTATAAAAATGTAATGAGAACTCCAAAAGAGTCCAAAGGCATAGAGAGTACCCAAGAAAGGGTTGATTTGGAAGGAGAAAGAGCACCTCAAGGCTGGGAATCAGATCTCATGGAAGAAGGTGTGGGTGGGGCCCGGGGATGGTACAAGAGTTTACTAGATTTCTATTTCATTTATCCCTAAGCACTAATGGAGCACAGAGCACAGAGCACAGGGGTGCAATATGACTATGTAACTAGGTTGATACTTTCACCCATACTGAGCTTACTTTATAATGTTTAGCCCTTCATAGGGGTAACAAGTAACACTCTAGAATCAAGACTCTCATATTGAAGACCAAACCAAACCAAACCAAACCAAAAGCAAATCCCTTATTCTCTCATTTAGTTTAAACATCACAATTTATTTATTTTCATTGAATCAATTTTCTCCCTTGAAACACCTCTGCTTCTCTTCTGTGAATCATTTCTAACCCCTTTCGTATGTCTCTAGTGCATTGAACATTAATAAAACACACAATTAAAAGACTAGTTTTATCATGGCCATTCTTAAAAGATCTGTCTTTTAATGGATTTGAAGTACATTAACCTTTGTATCCAAGCAGTTCCTTCCAGGCCTACATTTTTTGTGCTTGTTTCTCTTATTCCATCCTACTATGTACATGCACTCTTAATTAAAGAATTCTTGATTTTTCCAGTAATTGAAATGCTAAATAGAATAACTCTTAAGACATTTGATGGGGGAGGACACTCTTAAACTAGCATCCATATTAACCCAATGTGATTCTAAGCCATTACATTTGAATTCAGCCTTCAAGCTATGTATATGAATTATCTAAGAACAAAATGGAAAATACTCCAGAGGTGGGCTGGGTAATCAGAATGTCATGGGGCAGAATTGAAAGCTTCCTAATATCAATCTTTTTCACTTCTTTATGCCCTTTTGCCATTATCACCTGTCTGTGAGATGTGTTCTTTACAAAAATACATATCATATCTCAGAATTTTCCAGGTGATCACCGGATTGTATAATAATTATTCTGTTGTCTTGAGTCATTCTCAGAGAAACTGCTCTACCTGTGATTTACAAGTTTCCTTCCTTTAAAAAAATGGAAACAACAATCTTTTCCTCAATTCTTCCAAAAATTGTCAGAAGAAAGAACTTTTATCATCTCCCACCTTCGAAGTAGCTTTTATTTTAAAGCTAAAGCAGTTAAGATGTCTGACTTTCTCTATTTTTGTTTGGTTCTCTTTTGTAAACCATTTGAATCAGGAAGTTATCTTTTTTTTTTGTTTTTTCTGAAACAAGTAAGATAATAAAAGTAGCAACCAGGTGTTTTACTCCCTGCCAAATGCCAAGAATTTTACTACATGATTCAAGTACATTAAACTTAATCCCTCTGACAATGCATACAAGTACTGTCATACTTATTTTATAGTGAGGAAACTGAAGCAAATAAAAGTAAAGAAACACGTGAGAGAGAGCTACAGAGTCTCATGCATTCTCTCTCTTCCAGGTTCCATGTTCGAATTACTCTGTAACTAATTTTTCCTCACACTTTTTTTTATCACCTTCACTTAAAATACTGGAGGAATGCTTACATTTTTTGTCATCATGCCTCCGTTAATGGCACACGTATAACAACTTTAATAGCTTTATTCTTAAACTCCAGACACTTAAATTATTCCTTAGAATCTATGTTCTTAGTTTTTTTTTTAATAATATGTTATAAAGAGGATATTGTGTCTACCTTCAAGGAACATTCACCAGCATTTTGTAAAGAATACCCTAAGAGAATGTAATTCATGTGACTAAGTGACCTGCATTTTCTTTAAGGCTCAGTTTCCTCCTCTAGCCATGAGAGGAGGTGGCCTTAATAGTCTGAAATCGGTATTAGCTCCAGGGTTCTGTGTTGTTTTGTACCTCCTTCATTTAGACCAGTGAATTATTTTCATTATAATCATAAAAGGCAATTTCGTTAGGCTTCATCTAGTCCAGCCACACCACCGCCTAGGCCGGGATATGTAGATAGAGTCCGGTGGATCCGGCTACCAATAACTGACAGCAGGACAGGACCTTTATGTGGATCTTTGCCTTTCACACAGCATGTGGGCAAGTGGAGAAGGTGTATTTTTTATTTGATCAGTCCAGAGCACAGCTATGTTTGGTGCTCTCATTGCTCTACTTAAAATTCTCTTATGTTCTTGTCAAAAAAGTGACCTGTTCTATTTTATATATGAAAGCTTCACATTAAAAGAATATGAGGTAGCAAATATCTTTACTGAAGCGCTGTTGGCAGCTGAAATCACTGACAACTTCCTGGCTGTGATTCATAATCTATATTGGTGCCTTTGAGACAGCAGGCTATTGATTTTTCCCTGTCTATAATCCAAGACCATATACAGAGCTTGTTAGACATCTGTGGGAATATAAACTGAGTTTTGATACAAGTTAGGAAGGTTCTCTTAGCGGGGCATGCAGTTTTTGTCTTAGAGAAAATCTTTACACAACTGTAATCTTGGTGAACTTTGTAAAAACAAACTATTCAATATAAGTTAGGTTGCAGGCTTAGAATAGAGAACACTGTGAGATTTTTTGTTGTTGTTTTTACTTCTGTTTGGTTTTGGCTTGGTTTGGGTTTGGTTTATTGCTTTTTTTTTCTTTTTGTCTAGAGTTTAAATAAAATAATTTTCTCTGGTAATTACTACAGTACCTATTAAATAATAATTGGGCTTTTGCACTTTATCATATCTGAGGATAGTTTTTATTTGATGAGACTAATTAGAATAGATTTCAAGTACTTTAGGGAGATAAATGTAGGGCATAGATCTAAATAAAACTGTTAAAACAGTCATATGGAATCAGCTATCAAGCCATTTCTGAAGAAATGAATAGGATTTGTCTATATCAAAAGTCTTTGTAGCTATGAAAAATCTATAACTATTTCTAAATCATTGCATATTAATCTGGCCAAGAAATAAATACAAATGGCTTTTTTTTTCCCAAGTAGACATCTCAGGGAGAAAAAAGAAAAGTATAGGTTTTTCCCTGAGGTGATTCCTTAAGTAACAGAGTAAATAATGCTTATCTAACCCTTCCACTTTAGAAGGAGAAGCCACATTACAAAGTCAAATGTATACACATTTCAGTATAGACGCTGAAAAAAATGCTATTTGATATATACTTATTAAAATGTCAGACATGCTTTCAAACTTAATATTGTTCTAAAATATATAATTTCTGGAGAAAATTCACCTAAAATATGCTGTTTGCACTTTTTTATGTGGTACTCATTCTAATTTTATTTTTTCTCATTGATTTTATTTAATAAAAATAACATCTGATATTTACAGATAAAACATTATGTATGTGCCAAGAACTCTATTAAATGTTTTATCTGAATTACTCATTAGCTTCTCACAATAATCCTGAAATGAGCATAATAATACTATTATATGAATATAATATAATGCTATTAATATAATAATATGTTATATTAAACCTAATGTAACAATGTATAATTATTAACAATAATATTTCTATATTATTATTATTTAAAGATTTTATTTATTTATTCATGAAAGAAACAGACACACAGAGAGTCAGAGACACAGGCAGAGGGAGAAGCAGGCTCCATACAGGAAGCCCAGTGTGGGACTCGATCCTGGGACTCCGGGATCATGCCCTGAGACAAAGGCAGATGCTCAACCATTGAACCACCCAGGCATCCCTATAATTGTTATTGTTACTATCCCTACTTCAGATGTAGACAGTGAGGCACAGAGATGCTAAATGGCTTACTGGTCACACAAACCCATAAAGATTGGAATCAAGGTTCAGACCTTGGAAGTAAAAATCAGGAGCTTATATTCTTAAATCCAACTTGTCTAATTTCTCTTATGGTATTTGAGCTATTTAAGGGTAAGGATTTTTATTAATTCATCTTTGTATAACCTGCAGTATCTAACATATTACCTTATGCATGCATGATCAATAAATACATATTAATATAAATTGAATCTCAGACTAAATATTTACAAAAAAGGAAAATTAACTTAGAGAAATAATTTGTATTTGATCCTGGTCCAGGTCACTATCTAGTGACCTGAGACACAGCACTTTAGAGTCGTGTTTCTCGCTTCCTTTAACCAAGACTACATTCCAATCAAGCCTTCCATCTTAAGATGTCTAGTGTCTCCAAATTTTCTATATAATAATATATTTTTTTGAGGTTTGAATAACAGGAACAATAGGAATGCTGTTCCAAATATATCTTTAAAGTATTATGTCATCTTATCCTTCTAGCTGAGAATCACTTATTTAGCTTCTCGACATGGACCTCATATGAACACTTGTCTACTTTTACCAATGTGTTTATGGATTTTTTAATAAGTGTATTAAATTATCTGCTGAAGAATAATAATATGCAAAACATCTTACTACCTAATATTTATTTTATGTTAAAAAATGTAAATGCAGTAAAAATTTTAAAACCTAACAAACAGTTGAAATTCATCAAAAAGCTGAACAGAACAAAGAGATCTTACCTAAAAAGATAATTCTCCTAATGCAAAAAAGAGTAAACCAGGGGGAGAATAGCAACAACAACAAAAATTGCACTACCACAGAAAGAAAATGAATGCTTCCAATTAAAAGCCAATTTCTGAAAATTATTCACCACAGGAACCAGAAAAAATAATTTTAGAAAACTATCTTAAACTCTCCATGGGACTTAGGAAAACTCAGTCAAATAGATGTGTGAAAGCTATAATAAGAGAATGGATTGAGATGAAAAGACAAATTGATGACTTGAAGAGGAAGAAGGGAGATATTAAAAAATACATATTTGAGTAAAATTAAAAATGTAGAAGCAGAATTAAAATCTTAATTCTAAAAAGAATCTTAATTTGAGGCACTGAAGAGTAAAATAGACATACACAAATAAATTATGGTAATAAAATATCCTGTATAACCTGATTGAAATAAATTTGAAAAATGCAACTAAAGTAAATATCTCAAAATCATGTAAGATACCAAGAGTGACAAAAGAATAAATGGAAATGTGAATAAGCTAAATCACCAGAAAGATATTGCAATAAAGAAATAGATACCAGGCTTTTGTAGGTGAGTGTTGCAAACTGTCAAGAGAGAAATAATCTCTATTTTATGAGTTGCAACAGAAAACAATTATAACAATTAGCTAATATAATTCTCCAGGACTGGGGAAAAAGGCATGGTGAGGCAGCACTTATCACAAAAAAGAAGAATAGTTCCACATTAGAAAGTTGTAATTTATCATTACAGTGAATTAAGGACACAGATTCTATATCTGTAAAATATTTACTATAAAATACTATATGTTTTAGTAAAATACTAAGTATTCTATAACTTATAAAATCTATTTATAAAGTTTAAAATTATAAACTTATGTAAACTTTAAAAATCCATTTATCATTTTAAAAGATCATAGCATGTGAAGAGTACAAGGAATGCAAGACAATTTCCTGAAGGTCCATCCCACCAAAACTTGCAGCAAACATACTTAATGAGGAAACTTTAGTCACATTCCCTTTAAGATGAGAATGAAAACAGTGATAACATTCTGACTACTCTTTTATTAGAGCACAGGAGGTCCTATCCCCTGTAATAATGACAGAGCTAGAGAGGTTAAAAAGTGGAGTTAAAAATGAGACCCAGATATTTGCGGTTCCTGAGAAGACTGTGAAAAAAGTATATGCTGCTGATCCCTTTTCTGAATTCTGGAGAAACGGTTACGGAAAATATGGAGCCAAGGAAAAAAATAGCAGCAAACTAGAAATTTCTGAGGCTCTGATATCTCCTCTGAACCAGCACATGTGGAATAGGGCCATAGTAGTTAGAGTTGCTGAACACAGCCATGAATTTTGCACAGTGCGCAACTCCAGAGAACACTATTCACATAGGCTATGGGGTGCAGGATGATTCCTAACCTTATGTAACCCAGATGCCTTAATGTCCCCTGCAACTGGGGACAGAGGCTGAATGACAATGTTCCCAGAGTATGAACTGGAGAGAAGCAGTTTGATTTTCTTCTCTTTTTTCTTTACCCACTATTACCTCTGCCAATAATTTCCTGTTCCATTCCTGCAGCAATGTAAAGTCATGGCTCATACTTCTTGTGCAGCTGTCTAGATTAGGGCAGTACAAAAGTGTACCAGAGAAGCTGGGCAAAATAACCATATTTCTTGCGCATTCACCCTTTCACCTCCTTCACCCTTTCACCTCTACTCAGGCAAGACTGGTGGAAAGAGACTGCTCTCCTAGGCTGCTTCCTTTTGGGGATCTGAAGGGGAGATGGTGGGTGAGAAGACTGATTAACTGGAATTCTGTTGTGCTTGAGCACCTCCACCTAGAGGTCAACTCTTTTTGTCTGTGTGCAACAGAGACTAGGGTGTGACCTTCTAATTTCCCCCAAACATTTTCCAGGGCAAAGATGCCTCTAGTCCACCAAAAACCTGTTTCCATAAGCCAAAATACAGAGACACCACAAATCAAACGAATTGTGTAATCTGAAGCAGAGGTATTGAAAAGATGGAACAAGAATGTAAAACAAGTTCAATGTTTAACACAGAAATAAAAAGAAATATTAGCAAAAAAAATGAAAACCATCAGCTATGAGATTTAGATATGAAATATTAAGCAGTTGATAGAATCTCTTATAAGAGATATAAGTTGTTCTTATCAGCAAATGATATGAATGTCTACTTATAAAATCCAGAATAACCAATGAGCAAATAAAACAAATATGAGATTTCAATAAGGTTGTCAGATACAAGATCAACTACAAAATTAACCATCTAGAAATTATAACAGATAATAGGACTCTCTAAAAACTAACCTAACCACAAATCCACATGTTTTTTATGATGAATATTTTAAGACTATTAAGGAACATTAAAGAAGAACTAAATAATGAAAAGAGACATGATGTTCATGGATGGCAAAACATAACATAATATAGATGTCAATTCACCCTAATTAATCTATAAATTCAAGTAAATTATAATAAAAACCCCAGCAGGATTCTTGACATTACTTAATAAACTAATTCCAAAATTTATATGGAAAAACAAAGTTTCATTAATGAGGCAATTAAAAAAATTAAAGAGAGATAACTTGCCCTATTGGATATCAAGAATATAAAAAAATTAAAATAGTAAAATATAAGTGAGCTATTCGTGTTGGAAATGATAAATATATCATTGAAATAAGAATGGATAAAGAGGTTAAAACTTCCAGTTATAAAATTAGGAAGTCACAGGGGTGAAAAGTATAGCAGAGGGAATATAGTCGATAATATTGTAATAATTTTGTATGGTGGCAGATGATAATTACATTCATTGTGGTGAGCATTTTGTAACATAATTATTGATTCACTATTTTGTACACCTGAAGCTAATATAATAATATACGTCAACTATATTTCAATAAAAAATACTCCAAAAAAAAAGGAGAATGGGAAACAAAAGAAGAATGGGTAGCTATTACATGACAAATTAAGAGGAAACATATGACTTAATAGATGTTATTGAGAAAATAATAAAAAATAATTTCAAGTGAATTAAAGACTTATATAGACAAGATAAATGGAGGAAAATATCTTTTTCATCATGGAATAGGAAAATATTTCTTTTTTTTTAAAGCAATGTTTTTTGTTTTTGTTTTTGTTAAAGATTTTATTTATCACTCAGGAGACACAGAGAGGGAGGCAAAAATATTGCAGAGGGAGAAGCAGCCTCCTCAAAGGGATCCCAATGTAGGACTCAATCCCAGGACCCGGAATCACTCCCTGAGCCAAAGGCAGATGCTCAACCACAGAGCCACCCAGGAGGCCCTAGGAAAATATTTGTTAGTCAAAACTCATAAATCACACATCAATGGGGTAATGTTTATTGCCCCTTCTAAGACACAGGAATTCAGTTGAAAACTTAGATAATAGATAAATTTAAAGAGTAAGAGATAAAAATCATTTTTTGCAATGTCTAAAAGTTATTGCAATTAATATAAAAATATCCAGGGAACTTCTTCAGATCAACAAGAAAATAGAAAAAAAAAAAAAAAAAAGCCCTGACAAACAAAACAAAACAAAAACACGGTCAGAGCATATAAACAGGTAGAGTCCAAACGTCCAAACAGATAATTTTCTTATTAATAAAGAAGGTGAACAACTTTACTAGTAATTGGAGAAAGGTTGGGTAGGGGAAGATGGGATATCAGTGAGATCATACTTTTTATCCAACAGGTTTGAGATCATACTTTTTATCCATCAGGTTTGAGGAAACAAAGGCAAATCTTTGAAAGAACTGTTGAAAATCTAGGGTCCACTAGCCCTCATACTATGGTGGTGGCAGTATGAACTGGTGCATTTTGGAAAGCAATCTGCAATACTTAATGAAAGTAAGTACACTTACATCTCTTGAGCCTAGCTAAATTGAGCCAGTATATATTCCCCAGAAAAGGTAGGGTGTGTATGGTAACAGTGGATTTGGACTGGAGAAACCTGATGGCACTACTTCAGCTGTTGATAAAGGTCAACATCAATATATATAAATCATGTTAATAGTATGTACCCACGATAAAATGTGATGAAAATAGCACTTTACCTCTGTGATGCTCTTCCCCCAAACCCGTAACTCTGGTCTCATAATAGACAAAACAACAAATTCCAATATGGAGGCATCCTACAATATATCTGAACAGTACTCCAAAACTATAAGGGCCATCAAAAAGAAGGAAATTCAAAAAAAAAAAAAAAAAGGGGGAAGAAGGAAATTCTGAGAAATGTCCCATTCAGGAGGATCCTATGGAGACATGACAACTAAATGTAACATAGTATACCAGATAGGATCATGTGGGGAAAAAAAGAGGATATTAGATTAAAACTAAGAAAACTAAATCAAGCTTGGACTATAGTTAATAACAAAATATCAATTTTGGCTCATTAATTCTAACATGTACCATATTCAATAAGATGTTAATAATAGGGAAAGTTTTATTGTGGGTAAAGGAACGGTATCTGTACTATCTGTTTAATTTTTCTGCAATCTAAAGCTATTATAAAATCAACCAATATAAAAACATTAAAAATAAGTAATATAGTAGATACTGTACCTGGTACAGTTTCACACATAGCAGGTGCTCAGCAAAGCTGATACCAGTCGTTTGAATTTCAGACAAAGACAACAGAATAGCCTGAAATGAGGATGAAGGAAGCTTCCTAAATTGGCAAATTGTTAATCATCTCAAGTATTGAATTGCAGATTATATTATTTATGGAGTAGAGAGTTGTGCTGTGTTTGATTAGTTTCTCACTAAATGTAAATATTAATGTGATTTTATCCAAATTACTGACATTAAGTTAATCTCAAAGAAATGTATTGTTGCTGTTATTAATTCCTACTTTGAGCTATCTTCAAAGCCAATTTTCTCTGTAAAATAATTTACCTAAAGATAATGTCACCTTTAGTGGGTAGAAAAAAAATCTATGTGTGGTGAATGGAAGTCCATGAAAGGAGTCTGAAGGATAGGGTAGATTTCAAACAGAAAAACAAAATAGGAAAAATTACTTCCAGCTAGTAAATGATTGTAAAACTTTTTGTTTATTATATGCAGAGTTCCAGATATGCCCATGACAGCGAATATGTTTTTATCCTCAAATCTGATAGAAAGAGGCCACTTGATTAAAATCCAAATAATTTCCTCTTTATTAGAGAAAACGATAAGTGATAGCACATGAAAAGTTTGGATCCAATCATACACATTGTTCTGCTCATCAGGAAACTTATTCTCAACTCTTCATAGACTTCTCAATGGAGTTGCTATCTCATAACCAATCTATGAATATTGGTGGGAGATTTAAGTTTTTATTTATTATTTTTTAAAAAGATTTATTTATTTATTCATGAGAGAGAGGCAGAGACATAGACAGAGGGAGAAGCAGACTCCTCACAGGGAGCCCAATGCAGGACTCAATCCCAGATCCCAGGATCATGCCCTGAGTTGAAGGCAGACACTCAACTGCTGAGCCACCCCATGTGTCCCAAGTTTTCATTTATTATTTAAGAAGTTCTAGAATATCACTTATTGTGAAAACAATTGTATTACATCAATGATATAATTAATTTGTCCAAGTAGAGAAGTTCAGTTATGAGAAAGCTCCTTATGAAAAATATGACTGAATGTCTGAGGAATAAGAAGAAAGGATACAAATTTTTAATTCCTCTGTCGAAAGTTAATCCCGTGTTTATATTATTTAAGAATCTGAAAAATATTTAAAGTAGCAGTTCTTAGAAAATGTGTTGGCTTACCTAAGGGTATAAAAATAAATTAATTCTCACTCTATATTTAAAATAATTAATATTAGTTGTCTCTTTAATTTAGAACTATACTTGCTAATATATGAATAACGAGGCATTTTTCATAAAGTTAACAGAGAGTCAGTATCTGAATAGCTTTTATCTTCAAGTGGAATTTACTTGGATCTCTAGCCATTTTATAGTATGAATAACAAGAACCAATTTTGGAATATTATCCTAAGATCATATATTTCTTTAATGGTCACTATGAAACAGTACTATTCACATCCAAGTCATAAATGTTGGCTGTTTCTGAATTTGTCTGCTTCATTGGGCACAAATGGGAAGAGCAGAGGGATTCAGCAAGGCTTCTATTCTTCAGAGATTAAAAAGACATGCTTTATTCTTTCTCTCTCTAGTTAAATCGAGAACATTCTTTTCTTCTTTTTTAAATTTTTTATTTGCAGGGCACTCAAGAGAAATCATCTGGCCTTTTTTCAAAACTGAAATTCACCAAGCGACAGTGTTTCTTTGTCAACTTCTAATTATATGTCAAATATATGCGTATATATTATATCTAACATCTGACCTCTTTCGAGAAGACAGATCTTAAAGAATAGTAATATATAATTATATAAAGAGAGAGAAAGAGAGACAAAGAGAAACAGGAAGAGACAGAGAAACAAAGAAAGCTGGCTCTTTCTCTGTTGTGATCTTGATCTGCTTTGCATATCTGTGGATAAGTCACTATCTCTTATTGTGCCATTCTGCAACCTACCACCACACTCACACTAAAAATAAGTCTAATTAACTCTTGATCCCTTACCGCTCATCTAAGACCATGCTGTTTGCTGTTGCCTGTGCTACATATCACAGAATCCTTACATCAAGAAGCCTGTGATCATATTGAAGATGTAAGGTTTATATGCACACAACATAACAGATACTACATTATAGTGTCATAAGTAATATAGTGGGAGCTGAATGAACCTCTTTGTATTTCCTTTTTCAATGATTCCTCTTTTTGTCTCTCTCGGATGCCTCAAACATTCTTCTCCCTTCTTTCCTTATATTTCCCTTTTCTTTTGTATGCAATTGAATTTCATTAGTGATTTCAAAGGATATAGTACTGAAAAAGTACTGTATACTGTATAGATTACAATGTGTGTACACACACACACAGGCACACCTCTACTTAGCAAATAAAGTATGTGTATCAGTCCAGTAGGAAAGACAGTCTGCCTCGAATGCTGTGGTTTTTAGTAGGTCTCATGGAATATTGGCTTTCAGGCAGCCACATGCCTACTTTCAATCAACCTTTAAGGCTAGGGAAGGGGAGACACTAGTAAATCAGGGCAACTAAGACTCTATCCCACCCTCAAGCTAGGAGTAGAGTCAATTCTATGTGAGCAATGAGAACTGACTCTAGAGGGCGGGCCCCCATACAAAATTAAGGGATGTTACCAGTTCTTGGAAATTAATACTGCGTTGTTTTTTTTTTTTTAATCTACCTTCACATGGTTTGTTAATCTGCATAGGATTATCTTCTTCAGCCCCCTCTCCTTGTCCTCCCTTGCCACTCATGACGTCCTTTCACTGTCTTTAGGCACATTAATCTTCATTCAGTTTCCAGAATCTCTATGCTCTCACCAACTGGTCAACTTTTGAATGTGCTTACTCTTCCACTTGGAATTATCTTCCTGCCCTAATTCCCTAATTCCCTGCACCCTATTCTCTCTATCCTTCTAGGTGACTCCTCATTTGTTTGATCTCACATTAAAATATAGTACCTCAGACTATTCATAACCTTACATCCACTGCAGCCTACGGTAGTACTTACACTTTATTCTTTAGTAACACCAATGCACTCCTATAATGTACTCGTTGCTGTATTAATATAAATACATAATTTGTGGAATCAGTGGGATGATTTCAAAGGACTGTGTCCTCCACAATGTCATAAGCTTCAGGAAGGCAAGAACTTTTTTGTTCACTTCTGTATCCTGAACTCATAGGAAAATGTTTGCTCCAGAGAAACTGTGCTCAGTATATGTTGTTGAATGCATGAATGGAGTGTTAATATTAATGAGAAAGTTAATACAATTTTTTTGCAAACTATATGTAATGTTTCATAAATGCAAGACTTTGTTTTTATCTTCACGATTATTATTAGCTATGTCAGCAATAAAGCTAACTCTAGGGCAAATCAACAAATTTTCATTGACATTTCGAGATTGAATAAAAAGGTAAAACATGGTTATTGTGACTTTTATAGCATCTATACATTGTTGTGGGAAAAACTAAAAACCTTAAACTGTAGGGTAGTTTGTTGTTTGTCAGTTTAACTAATGTTTTCATTACATAGCTCCAAGTAAAGGTAGTTGAGGAACAATCTTGGGGAATACTTAATAAAATAATAAAGATGCAGAATAAGAGAAAAAGTATTTAAATCAAGGTAGCATGATGTCAGTGACAGGGAATACTTTTATTAGTGTGCTGGGCTTCTGCGAAACAACATCAAATCAATCTTCAAGCAATAGTATTATGTCACTCTGTCCAGTATTTGCTTTCTTTAATCCTGCTTCCTTTTTCCTCAGTTTTTTTTTCTCATTCGTTCATTTTTGAATGTCATTCCACTTCTAGAATGACACGTAGCCCTACTATATCCAATTAAAGCTAGTCAGGCTTACATTAATTAACACCTTTGGTGTTATCTCAAGGCTCCTCCCTATGTCTTAGAATGGATCCTGTACGATTTTCCTGGCACACACATCCTATCATCACCTTCTTAGTTTTGCTCTTGTTCTGTCCAAAGTGATACCTGTACACTCTTAAATTGGTGAGAGTTGTATAACCACTACGTTATCCCTCTGTTAGACACCACAGAGTTTGCCCTCGAGTAAAATCATTTGTACATTGTCATAAGCTTCAGGACAATCTGTGCCATCATGTTGGGATATCACCACAGAGATTACTTTATATTTTTCCTCCAAAATATTTATTGCATTTATCTTATTATTCTAATCAATAACATACACTTCAAACTGTATTTTACATTGCGGATATTTATTGGTGTGAAAATTGGCATTCATACAGTTCTGTTTCAATGCCTGATTACTTTCAGTACCAAGATAACTATTCAAGTGTAAAAGGCACTCTAATGCGAATGGGAGAGCTGGGTCCTCGGGCACTCCTCCACCTGCAGCAGGGCCAGCCAGGAGTCACTGACCTCTCTTGAATTGTTAGTTCTCCTCATGTGAACCAGGTCTCATGTGAAGCAGGTCTTGCTGCTTTAATGTTCCAATGTTGATTGATCCTATGAGTTCTGCACCTTCACTAAGGAGGCTTCTATATAGGACAGAAGACTTCCAGACTAAGTTGATTTGACATTTTGGTGTTGTTTTCTCTGTCTTGCTATGGAAGACTACATTCTCCCTTTATAGAAAAATGGTTAACTGGTGCCCACTTTACCAAACTGTGGTATTAGCAAAGCTAATTGCAAATGAGATCATTTTGACAGATAGAGTTTTTTTTTTATTTTAACTTTTTTCTACCATAAAACTTTACCTATCTGTATATTTCACATGTAAATAATATATATTACCTGTATATAAAAATTTATATAAATTATTACATCAAACTCCTGATTTATACATGTAAATATTTAGGTTGAAGCTAAATATATTTAAGGTTAAGACATGAGTAAATTCCCAAAAAAGAGTGAGTAAATCCAATGAAAATTACTGAATGCATATATTTTCTTTATCTAGCATTAGTGATACTTGTATATGGCAAGAACTTTGAAGAATCTTCTCAAAAATCTGAAGAACTGAGATCCTGGGCTATCCATTTCAATCCTAAAAGACCCAAGAGGAGCCCAACCTGTTAGCTCTTTGAGGCTTTCTACTTTCTCCTATACTCTCCTAATGCTGCGTTCCAAAGTTTCAGAGGCCATATTTGGTCTTTCGTGTCGTCCAATCTTTCACTGAGACACAAAAGAGTTTGTTGATGATGTTTGTTTTACCTATCTGTACGTTTGAATTTATCATTATTAAAAAATTCCCTGCTAGCTTTGCTTCATTGGAGAATATAACACACACAGCCCCTTCAACATTAGTGGGTTTTCTACACTACTGAATTTTACTGTGACTTTGCCCTATCTCTAAAAATGGATCTGACAGCATAAGCAACACCACCACACAGGAACTGACAGTCAGTGACAGTTACTGGGAGGAAGAAGGGGCAATGGAATGTAGCATTAAATAGAAATCTTTTTCAGAAATACATCGGCAAGGCTACAAAAGGCTTCATTGTTTTAGGGAGACATCACTTCATTAATGGACAGAGGGTTTGAAGCTGAATTCAGCAATATTTTGAAAAATTCAAGTTCTCTTCATTAAATTATTTGTGTCTAAGTTTTAAGGGATTTTTTTAAAGGGCCATTTCACTGCAACTTTTGTAGATAGGGTAACTGAAATTCATTATCTTCTCAGCCCTATTCCCAGACTAACTTTAATCAAAGGGAGTTTTATACTGAAGACATACAATTTCTATTTAATTAGATGGTCTAGGGCATATAGATGAGCTAATATTTCTAGAGGCATCTCTAAGGCTTTTTACAAGGGCCATTGTGTTTTACAGTGTCACAGAAAAAAAAAAGAAGTTAAATCATGATTTTTACTAGGGCTGTAGGGGGAGAAAAAAAAGCAATTGCCTTGCATTGTAAACAGGATTATTCAAACCCCTTCTGCCTTGAGGAAAAAGTATAAGGGTAGCTTTTAATCAGGTTATTATATAAAGGTTCAGTATGTTCTAAGCTTTTAGAGGATGGAAATCTAATGCACTGTGAAGGTAAGTTTAAGAACAATATCTAGATGCTCAGAGTGTATTAGGAAGCAAAAGAAATGACCTGATTTCAGGTAACTATAGACATTGAAGATATAGTCTGGTGTCTTCATTTTTACATATGTGTGTTATCTATTTGCAGTTCTCTGTTTAAGGTAATCTTAATGATGAAAGAAACAGAAGATATTAAATCAATATTGAATGGAGTTTGATGAATGAGGCTCTCTACATTCCCTCTAGTCTTTACAGTATCCCTCAAACAGCTTCCTGGAGTTTCTTAAAATGTTCTGCAGTTACTGTAACATAAGGGATGCTCACAAAACCAGTAATATACATTAGTGTTTTATGTGGATGATACTTGTTCTAAACCCATCTTGATATTTCAATCTGGCTACTCTACGATTACAAATCATTCTGGAATTCTTTCTGACTTCAAAAGTTATTAGAATAAATCCAAAGCAATTCTTGTGTATTGGGAGGCCAACCGAACCTCTGCTTTAAGATTTCATTTAAATCAACCCTCTAGCATCTTCTCTCATATTATTTATACTTCTTTCTTTATATCTGACCTGTAAATTTAATTTTGTCTCTGTTTCATGGGAAAGCAAGTATAATGTCTTTGATAGCTCTAGTAGTATTTACTGTATTGTTTTTTTTAATTTTTTTTAAATTTTTATTTATTTATGATAGAGAGAGAGAGAGAGAGAGAGAGAGAGAGAGACAGGCAGAGGGAGAAGCAGGCTCCATGCACTGGGAGCCTGACGTGGGATTTGATCCCGGGTCTCCAGGATCGCGCCCTGGGCCAAAGGCAGGCGCTAAACCGCTGTGCCACCCAGGGTTCCCTATCTACTGTATTGTTAGGCTCAACTTTGTCTTTACTCTTCCACAGGAAATCCTGTCCTTTTAGCCTCGTTTAGTCTTATTACTTTAACTTTCAAAACAATGATGGTATCTTTGCTAAGAAAAAAGACAATTGACTTTTTTTTTTCTTTTAACTTAATACAAATGTAAAATGTGGAGGAAAGTTGTATTAGCCAGTAAACCAATTCAAGTTTATTGAGCACCCAGTATGTGTCAATAGCCATGCTACAAGAAACATATACAATATTGCCAGCTGTTAACCAACTTCTTGTTGGTTTGGAATATGTCAGTAAAATATAATATGATAAATGGAGAATATTTTAAGACTATTATCGAAAATAAGATGATCTGGAGAAAACTGATATAAGCTGTGAAATTATGAGTAAGATAAGGACAGGTGGGGGCAAATTACATAGGGCCAGGAAAGATAGAAGAAAACAGAACAAAGGGGGATGAAGAACGGAGATGTAAAGAGAGTAGAGTTGGTTAAGGAGCATTTCAAAGGCTAACCTGACAATCACATCACCGAAAATGTGTCTGAACTCCTTAGCCACTTGCCAAAAGAACTGCGGAATTACTAGAAGGTGGGTATTATTGGAATTTGAGTTTGCTTCCACTTGATGGTGCTATTTTGTTATCCAAGATCTGCCTTCTAAAATTACTTGATTACATTTAGAAATAAACATTCTAAAGATAATTTTGTTGTTTTATGAATAAACTGAACATTGAATATTAATACTAACATTTTGGCAAGCCATTAGAATACTTAAAACTATAAAAATAATAGAAGAGATACCAATATAAGTATGCGTAGATGAGCTAGAGGATATAGACCTAACAAAAAATCTATTTGTTGTATCTCTATTCAATTGTTCTTAAAACAAACTTATGACCTATTCCATATGATGTTAGAAAGATTACCTTCTAATCTTTTTTCCCTTTCAATTTAGAAGTATCGGCACTGCATTCCTTCTAGAAAAGCAGAGTTTAAACAACTGACTTGCCTGCTGGCAGTTTGGCAACAGATTCATTTGACTTATCATCCTAAATGGCAAATAATCTTGCCTTTTATTGAAAGATAATAGACAAATAATATTATATTAGTTTAAGTTGTACAGCAAAGTGATTACATTTGTGTACACTGAAATGATCAGCACTATAATTCTAGCTATCATCCATCACGATACAAAGTTAATACAATGTTATTGACTATATTTCCCCATGCTGCACATTATATCCATGTGGATTATTTATTTTTTAGCTGGGAATTTGTACCTCTTGATCCCCTTCACCCATTTTAGCCCCTCAACACCCCTATCCTCTGGCAACCACCAATATGCTCTCTGTATCTATCTATGGATCTGGGCTTTATTTTGTTTTGTTTGCTTGTTTTGAGGTTTTTTTGTTTTGTTTTGTTTTGTTTTTTAGTTCCACATATAAGTGAAATCATGCAATATTTGCCTCTATTTTTTTTTTAATTTCACCTTCTGATTTTTCCAATGACCCAGTGGTTTTCAGTAGCATGCTGTTTAATTTCCATGTATTTGTGGTTTTTCGAGTTTTCTTCTTGTAATTAATTTCTAGTTTCAGACCATTGTGGTTGAAAAAGATGTTTGATATGATTTCAGTCTTCCTAAATTTATTGAAACTTGTTTTATGGCCTAACATGTGATCTATCCTGGAGAATGTTCCAAATGTGTTTGAGAAGAATGTGTACTCTGTTGCTTTAGGATGGAATATTCTGTATATATCTTAAGTCTACCTGCTTTAATGTGTTAAGGCCAATGTTTCCCTATTGATTTTCTCTCTGAATAATCTATTTGCTCATGTAAGTGGGGTGTTGAAGTCCCCAACTGTTCTATTTCTGTGAATTTCTCCATTTAAGTCTGTTAGTATTTGCTTTATGTACTTTGGTGCTCCTATGCTGGTGTATATATATTTATAAAAATATATCTTTTCATTGGATTGACCCCTTTATCATTACATAATGTTCTTTTTAGCCTTTTATTAGCCTTTAGGGTTTATTTTGTCCAACAGGCTTATAGCCACACCAGCTTTCTTTTTTGTCCCCATCTGCACAGGATTTTTTTTTCCATCTCTTTCAATCCTTTCTGTGTTCAAAAGATTTGAAGTCTCTTGTAAGCACCATATAGATGAATCTTGTTTTGTTTCTGCTTGTTTGTTTTTATCCATTCAGCACTCTAAGTCTTTGATTAGAGAACGTAGTCTATTTATATTTAAAGTAATTATTGATAAGTATGTACTTAATTGGCATTGTGTTCATTGTTTTCTGGATCTTTTTATAGTTCTTCTCTGTTCCTTTCTTCTTCTTCTCTCCCTCTCTTTCCTTGCGACCTGATGGTCTTTTTTAGTGTTATATTTAAATATTCTTTCCTAATTTTGTGTGTGTGTGTACATGTGTGTGTATACTTGCTACAAGTTTTTACTTTGTGGTTACCGCAAAGTTCACATATAACACCTTGTAGTCATCTCTTTTAAAATGATAGAAACTTATATTTGAACATGTTCCAAAACTCTCATTGTTATATCTCCCCTTATATTTTATGTTTTTGATGTTACATTTTACCTCTTTATCATTTTTTTATTATAACCCTTAACCAACTATTATAATTTTAGTTAATTTTACTTCTGGTGTCTTTTAACCTTCATACTAGCTTTATAAGTGATTTATCTCCTTTTTTTCTACATATTTAACTTATCTAGTGAGATTATTATTTTTGTATGTTTTCCTGTTAATCAGTGCCATTTCTTTTTAGCTTAAAGAAGTCTCTTCAACAGTTTTTGAAAGACCTGTTGAGTCGTGATAAACTCTTTTCATTTTTGCTTACCTAGAAAACTCTTTTTTTCTCTTTCATTTATGAATGATAACTTTGCTGGGTAAAATATTCTTGGTTGGAAGGTGGTTTTCCTCACCTTTTTCAGCACTTTGAATATGTGACGCTACTCCCTCTGCAAAAAAACTCAAGTTTCTGCTAAATATTCTGATGATAGCATTATGGGTTGCCTTGTATGAAGCATGCTGCTTTTCTCTTTCTGCTTTTAAGATTTTCTCTTTCTCTTTTGACATTTTAATATAATGTATAATATGTCTCACTTTGGATTTCTTTGGGTTCATTTTATTTGGAACTCTCTAGACCTCATTGACCTGGTTGCTTCTTCCAATTAGAAATTTTGAGCCCTTATTGTTTCAAACAAATTTTCTGACTTTTCTCTCACTTCTCCTCTGAGACCCTAATGTGAATGTTATTCTACTTGATGTTGTTTTGTAGGTCTTTCAAGTTATCTTCAGGTTTTTTTAAAAGATTTTATTTATTTATTTATTTATTTATTTATTTATTTATTTATTTAATATTTATTCATGAGAGACACACACATACACAGAGAGAGAGAGAGAGAGGCAGAGACATAGACAGAAGTAGAAGCAGTCTCCATGCAGGGAGCCCAATGTGGGACTTGATCCCAAGACCCTAGGATCATGATCTGAGCTGCAGGCAGACACTTAACTGCTGAACCACCCAGGCATCCTAAGTTATCTTCAGTTTTTAAATTCTTTTTTGTTTTTCCTGCTCTGTCTGGGTAAGTTCCAATGCTTTGTCTTCCAGCTCCCTGATCTGTTCTTCCATTTTATCCAGTCCATTGTTGAACCCCACTAGAGTATTTTTCAGTTCAGTTATTGCATTCTCAGCTCTGTGACTTTTGTTTGGTATTTTCTTATGTTTTTAATATTTTTGCTGAACTTCCTATTGTGCTCCTCCATTCTTCTCTCAAATTTAGCAAGCATCTTATAACTATTACTTTGAATTGTTTATCAGGTAGATTATTTATTTAAAAGCCTTTTCTGAAGTTTTCTTATTCTGTCAATTGTAACATATTTCTCTAATTCTTCATTCTCTTCACTTTCTGTATTTGTTCCTAATTTTAGGCAAAACAGCCACCTTTGCCAGTCTTGAAGGCATGGCCTTGTGTAGGTAGTGAAACTTCTGTTCACCCGTGCCCTAGTCCTAGTTCTTGGTAGTCTCTTGAACCTTTGTGATTGGCTAAACAGCTTGATTTGTTGTTGATATGGCCCCATTGATGAGGAGGTACCAAGACCTGCCAGCGATCCAAAGGAAGGAATCTCGTTTTGCACAATTGTAGGCTTATAGGAAGCCAGACATTCAGTTCATAGCTTTAAAAATATGCAGACTTTAATATAGTCTTGTGGGCCACAATCATAAACCCTGCTGGAATTTAGATCAGGAGACCAGGAGGTATCCACTGAGTGTTAGTTGCAAAACACTGGAGCTATAGATAAATTTATAAACTCTTTTCTTGGAGATCTCATCAAGCTGTAATGAGCCCAAAAGGTGCATAAGGATGGTGTCTCCCTGCTTATATTCCTAGAAGCACTGCCTTAGCCTCTACATTTGTGTGGGAAACCTAAAGTATGTCCTTCGAGATGAAGCTCCAGGATTAGTAATTATGGCTTTTTCACAAGAAGACTGGGGATGTGTTTCTGCTGCTGTCTATTCAGTGCCCTGAGGGTTTGGGCCTGCCAAACACTGTCTTTCCCATTGTATACTCCCTTGGAGCTAAGGAATGCCAATCCCCTTGGTCACTAGGGTCAGATGAACAAGGGGTGTCCCCTGTGTGGTTTGTGTAGGCCTGCTGGTATCAATAAGGCAGCTGGAGAGTGTAGGTGGCAGTGCACATTACAAGCTTCAGAACTACAGTGGGAAAATGCCTTGACTGCATGCCTGCAGACTTCAGCAATACAGTAGGAGAGTAGAGTACTTTCTGTGCACATACTGGCCCCAGGATGGGGGCAGGAGAATGCTATGACTGCTCATGCCTGCCAGCCCCAGCCAGGGTGCAGGAGAGTGTCATGACCACCTGCACTTATTGGCTTTGGCAAGGGAGTGAGAGAATGCTATGACCATTCACATTTGCCTGCTCCAGCCAAAAAGTGAGAAATCACTGCAACTGCCTACAATTAGAAGTCTCAGCAAGGCAGTGGAACAGTGCTGCAACCACTTCCTCCTGCCAATCCCAGTGATGTAGCAGGAGGGTCCATGCCTGAATGCCTCTGCCTACACTAGCAGGATAGGTGGAGAGTGCAAAAATCATGACCTCCATAGCCTCTATCTCTAGGGAGAACCCCACATATCCCCTGCCACTCCAGCAGATGCCCCCAGAATAACAAATATATCTCTACATGCTATACAGGAGCTTTTCAAATTATTGTTTTTGCTCTGGATCCTAGAGTGAATGAGACTGCATGCAAGCCATTTAAAAGAAAGATCTTAGTTTGCTATTGATTTTGGGTCCCTCAGAATAGATCCCATGGTTTACTCAGCCAGAACTTATGGGAGCTTGTCTCTGCAGTGCAGATTGTCGGGGTGCCTAAGTCGGGAACCAACATCTCACTCCTGTGGGAGATATACTGAGCTGGTGAGATCCCTCCCTATTATGTGTTGACATTTCAGAAGTGGGGGTTTTGGGTGAGACTGTTTCAGCATTTCCTACCATGCTGGATGTGATCCTTTTGTTGTTTGCTGTGGAGAAGCAGTTCATCTAGTTTTCAGATCTTTTCCAGAAGGAAATGATCCATATGTGGCTGTACATTTGTATGTCTGTGGGAGGAGGTGAGTTGAGGATCTTCTTATCCTTGCCATCTTGGAATCTTCCAAAATAACATTCATTTCATTCTTATTTATGTTTTTACTTCAGTTTGTCTTGTACTCAAAATACACAGATTTATACTTGAAATTTTAGAAAATGCAAAGGAGCGTAAGGGAACAGAAAAATAATAAGCTAAAGACACCTGGGTGGCTCAGATAGTTAAATGTCTGACTTCGGCTCAGGTCAAGATCTTATGATCCTGGGATCAAGCCCTGCATGGGGCTCTGTGCTAAATGGGGAGTCTTCTTGTCTCTCTGCCCCTCCCTCAGCTCATGTTCTCTCTCTCTCTGTCTCTCAAATAAATAAATAAAGTCTTTAAAAAAATATAATAACCTAGTGTTCATTGATTTCCTTCTTAAATATTTACCTAACACTCTACTAAGCACTGGCAATTCAACAGTGATTCAGATGTCATAGCTGACCTCAAGGCACCCACAGTCTAGCAGAGGAGACAAACATGCAAGCTGGCATTTCAGGGAAGAATAATATAGACACTAAAGATGCACAGAGAACAGAGTAAGCTGGGCACAAGAAAGGTTTTTCACAGAAGATCACATTTAAAAGGAATCTTAATAGTTATTTTTCTTTACTCCTTCTTTCCTTTGTTAGTTTATAGGAAGGAAGGAGTCAAATAAGTGTTTTGACTGCAAACCAGATGAGAAGAAATATTTAGACAGGAGATTGGAGGCCAGGGTTTGGGGTGTAGAAAGAAACACTTGTGAAGGAGCTGGGGTTGAGTATTTGTGCAGGCTGAGGGACAGACCTGTCATTCTTCAAAACTGATAACCATTCTTTTTTGATGTAGTGGAAAACAAGTAGAAAATTATAGAGACAAATATTAAGTATTGTTTTCTTAAACATCTAAAGTAGCCATTAAAAGAAATAGAGTGAATTGATCAAGAAAAGATGATCACATGAAGTTGAGGGCCTGAGACTTTTAAAAGATGAGTTGGCAGTGATGCTGATCACCAGTTTTTTGGCATGTTTCTTGGAAGCATTTGTTAAAAAATAAAAAAGTATGTGATTGGCATGTAAAGTGTAGTAGCAATTACTGTTATCTTGGTAGTATTGGCTCATTTTTGGCTTTACCAAGTTAATACAAAAGAATGGAGAAGCAAGAGAGTTGAAAGTTTATTTTTCTCAATTATAAATTAGAATGAGATGGGAAAAGTTGACTAACTACCTTATTTTTTACTTTAAAATCATATGGGATATGATATGCTCTTGCAGGGCAATTTTCACCTTAATACAATATTTCTTCATCACATCATCTCCCCCAGAATGTTACTAATAAAAAAGTGTCTTTATCCTCAATTGTGCATCTTCAAAATATACTCATCTAACCAGTCTAAGCTTATCATTTGCTTTCTGCATGAAGCATCCCTTATGTTTTCACTTACTCCTTGAAATCTCATTTACAACAAAATAACATCCTTTCATGTAAAAATTCAGTATTTTATTATACATGCCAGTTTCAAAATAGAAGATGGTATTGAAGTTATCAGTGAACAGACCTACTTTCCTCAACTACCTACAAACATATATGAAATTGAGTAGCAGTCCCTCCAGCTTTATATTGCCCTGTGCAAGCTTTGAACACAACACAAGCTCCTAAATCAATCAATAATTTTAAAACAATTATGAACGGAACAAATTGAGTGATCAATTGTTTTCATTCCTAAAAATTCTGGGGCTGATGTCAGGAGACCAAATAGAAATTTGGGGTTCAAGTGAGGAGTTCAAAGTGTAGAGAAAGGACAGCCCTGGTGGCTCAGTGGTTTAGCGCCGCCTTCAGCTCAGGGAGTGATCCTGGAAATCCCGGATGGAGTCCAACCTCAGGTTCCCTGCATGGAACCTGCTTCTCCCTCTGTCTGTGTCTCTGCCTCTCTCTCTCTCTCTCTCTCTCTCTCTCTCATGAATAAATAAATAAAATCTTAAAAAAAAAAATTCTTTCTAAAAAAAAAAGTGTAGGGATCCCTGGGTGGCTCAGTGGTTTGGCACCTGCCTTTGGCCCAGGGCTCGATCCTGTAGACCTGGGATCGAATCCCACATCGGGCTCCCGGTGCATGGAGCCTGCTTCTCCCTCTGCCTGTGTCTCTGCGCCTCTCTCTCTCTCTGTGACTATCATAAATAAATAAAAATTAAAAAAAAAAAAAGTGTAGAGAAAGACACATAGAATGCTATATCAATTTCCACATTGGCACAATGAAAATTGTACTTGTCAATTCTGTGTATTTGTTTTATATCTTTAAAAGTGTTAATTATAATCCAGTGTATAGGAAGCACATACTTTAAAAATATTTATTAGTTCATTACATTTAAAAATGCAGAATATCAGGATAACTTGCCTTCAGAGAACAAGTTAAAATCTATCCTAAGCCTATTATAAGCTTTCTCTTGGCACTGAATCTGTTTATGTATTATCAAATTGAACTATACTTTTTTTTATTCTTGTTCACATCTCTAGGAATAATCTCTAATTTCAGACAAAACCCAGTCAGTCAGTTCTGATCCATCCATTTTCAATTGATTGACTCTTTCTTTGATAGCTTCCCTGTGATGAAGACTGTACTTTATACCAACACTGAACATTTGATTCAACAAATGCACTTTAATTTCCCAAAGTAGAAAGGACTGTAAAGAAATTTCAAATAGCTTTAACAGAAAAAAATATAAAACTGAATTTCAATCATGGCTTGTTTAAAAAAATCTAAAAACCTGAATCTAAACACCAACTCTCATATATGACATTAGAAAAGATTTTTTTCCATTTTATTTTTTCACTATTATCTCTGGAGTGTAATTTTACCCTCAATACCATAGAATCTCATATTTTGTGTGTCTGCCTGATATCTACAACTGGAGCCCATATTTCCAACTTGTCAGTCACATATGCTAGATTGGAATAAGCAAACTGAGGAAAACAACAGGGATATTTCAAATAATCACCATGGCATATTGGGAGAATTGCCTGGGTAAATTGGCACAGCATTCACTAGTTCTGTTTATATTATTTGCCTGCTGATTTTGTTACTGTATTTCTTATTGTTTAATATACAGCAACGAGCTCAGACACCTGCAGAGATATTCAAAATCAAGCAGGCCTCCAACTACAGAAAAGCAATTTGTTTGCATTTTCTTAATTCAAATAAAAATTTATTTTCTCCAGTTTTTTAAAGTGTATGGCACAGCATGCTTAATTTCTACAAAATTTCTTCCAAATAGTGTTGTGGTAGCAATGTTGGTCTTTCAAGCAAGATTGCTCTGAGAAGAAGCAGAAATAAGCAGCATTCTTTTCATTGGTACGGGCTCTGAAAACATAAGCATCTCCCAGGCCACACAGGTGGGTCTGGCTTTACTCTCCAGAGGAGCAGCAGCATAACCTAGTGGAAAGACCCCGGACAAGGGCACGGAGATTAAAGTTCTCCAGTCTAATCTTGAGACTGCTAATCATTCATTTAGGCTATGTCTCTCGAATAGGGTGAAATAAGTAACTTGTAGGATCAAGTAACTGTTAGAAAAATGGAAGAAATTAGTATTTGTCATTATGAATTTTGTACATCCAATGGAGACTGTTAAAAAAAATAAACAACATAACCTGGTCAACATAATCAAGTGAACTCATACATGTGATCATATTCCAAATACGTGCTTCTAATCTAAGAAAAATAATAACTATTGTTCACAACTATATGTGAAATTGAATACTCTGGATAAAAGGTGCATATAGACAAGTAATTTTTATTTGTCACAGTAGCTTTGTAATGCATGTGACTTTTAACGTTTTATTTTTTATGCTTATTTATTTACAAACATCCTATATCCCTGTGTGTATAATACACTATATACAATCATAGGCCCACTCTAAGCCACACAGTAATTCTAAATTTAAACCTCCTAATTTTATTTATTATATTTGTACTTAGGATTACATTTTAAATTTGTTCCTTGCAAGCAATAGAATTCTTAATAAATAATTTTATGTAATCTAGGGATTTCTTTATGTAAATCACTGCAAAATATTAATCTGCTTTGGGTAGTCTAAAATATTTAACAGGTGAGAGAAAAATACATTTTCTAAAATCTTATTTTTTCACTAGGAAATATATTTTAAAAGTTTATCTTAACTTGTATACCATTCAAATTACTTACCAATATATGACTAAAACATAAGGATATTTGAGATTGATGATGAAATTGTGTTGCAGTTCTAAATCTCAAATCCTATATCCATCTACATTGAGGGAAAAAAAAAGATAGCAACATTAGCCATCATAAATATTCTGCATTTACCCTAGGAATCCAATTGAGATATATTGGATATCTCATCTCTGGAGGAAGACTTTAGGAGCAAACCATGCTACAGTATCAACTAACAAATACAGCATGGATAGAAAAGGTACTTTTAAAATTACAACAATCACTCCTGCCATTCCTATCCTTTCTGGCTGGATCTGTACTCAGTGGTTCATAATTTCACTGGGATTAATTTGCCAGCATTCTGAAGACACTTATCTTATTTTCTGGAATTCAGAAAGGGATCAGCCTCCACACAATCTATTTCACTTATCTTTCAGAACAGCAGCGCATGATGAAAGGAGATTCATGTTGAATGAATATATTTGTCATTGTCCATGGTGCCTCGATTATATGAATATGACCCAGATGATGTTTTTTTTCTGAACACAATGGTACACGCTAATGCATAAATAAATCCTATGCAATTTAAGAACTATCCTTTTAATTCCCATTTTCAGTCCTAATTGATGTCCCTCATTTTCGATCATAAGTTATTTGTCCTACAAGAAGAATATTTTTTTGATTGTGAAGGAAAAAGTAGGACTTTCTACAAGCATTTTTATAATAAACCATTACATTAACTAATTGGATTCAGTTGTTTTTGAACCCAGATTATAAATGCAAACTGTCTCGCTAACTCAGAATCTGTTTAAATGTCAAAATTAGTGTTATTTTCCAGATAAACACACATCCATACACTCACATACATACATGTACATCATTTCAGTGCTGACGAAGTGAAAGTAAGATGAATATTTCTAAATATTTCTGTCCTTTCTTTAAATTTTTACATAAACGAACCTCGTTTCATTGGATTTCCTTCATTTTTCAGATGAAAAGGAAGAGAGAAAGTAAGAGACAGCAGACTCAATAAACCAGAAATCAAAGTGCTAAACTTGGGAAATCTTGATAGATGCAACTTCTCTAGTAGTGACAATAGAGGGGACACATTTCACTTTTAAACTTTTTTCCATTAGTTTTTTGACAGGAGTACACTAGTTCAGCTTTAATGAGATTCTAGTGTAAAAACTTCAGGGCTAAATAAAAGAAACAAATCAAAAGGACCGAATGATTGCCATTTAATGTGAAAGAATGGAAGTGCAAACAATCATTGTATGACATCTAGCTGTGCTAGTCGCTGCAGAATGACAGGTAGAACAATTCAAAGTTACTGATCTAAAGACGGAATAACAGCTTCTATGTTTGAAGTGCTCCGAAGATGAAGAAATAAAACAGACTCTGAGAGAAGACAGGGTTAAACCTTTTAAATTCCATGCCCTGTTGTCAGTATCATTTGAATGGTTTTGTACACAAGTTTTTTTTTTTTTTTTCTGAAATCATGTGTGATTGAGAGAATTAATTTGAGAATTGATTTTATGGTTTTATGCTTTAGGCTTCAGAGGGTTTATTTTTTAAGCTAAATAAGAATATCACATAGAGTATGCTTGTATAATTAAAACTGCATTTAACTTGTTTGCTAGTCTATGCCTCGTAAGAACCCACATTTGGTCTTACATTCAGGTAACTTATGCATCAGAGTTCTGCTTTGATTTGGAAGAAGACGTGATTTTTACACTTCCACATAATTATAATTTTACGTTTCTCTTTTACTTATTTTTTTATTTAAGAAAATAAAGAAAATCACCATTTCTTTTTCTCCAGAAGCCTTTTTTATCAGTGAAATAACCCATTCTAGTTACTGCTGGAAACAATAATCTGTAATTGCTGCCTTCAGTCCTAATTTGGCCTGTCCTTACTTTTTCATCTCAATCTAATCTAAACCTATTTGAGCAAATAAAATGATATTTACCTCATCCTATGTTACAAGCTTTCAAGATTACAGGCTTCAGGAAAAATCAATACAAAATACCATCTTAGCAGCAGGTTTGTGCTCACTAAGAATGCTAACTTTTCTTCCCAGGATTTCTGACTCTCAGCTATCCCAGAATGAAAGCAGAACTCATACCATTAAAAAAGACGGGAAAAAAAAAAAAAAAGACCCAAGGGAAAAAAAAAAACAAAACCCAAAACCAAAAACACTCCAGTGATGTGTGTGGTGCTGGGTTAGTAGCCACTTTCAGATTACGAGCCCAACTGAAGCATGTGGTCAAGCTCCCAACCTTTACCTCTTGTTTCTGCATGACACATCTTACAGAGTTCACAAAAAGGAGGTTCTTGACCTCACAGATGATTTTTTCAGACTCAAATACCATCTTCATTTATTATTTATTTGCTTCAAGCAGTTGGGACTTGAGGTATCATCATACCTGACTGGTTGATTTAAGGAAGTGGCCACCTCTCTGTGGGGGGAATCTCATGAGAATAAAATCCTATTACTTTCCAAAAAGATTACTTCATTTACTTCCCAGAATAAGCTTTTGATGAAAACATTAGAATGTTGAGTTTGTAAACAACCAAGAATTCTCAGAAGTATTGCCCTTTTTTTTGATGTTTCAAATGGAAGCTTATTTTGTTTCTTTTTTTTTTTTGGTTTGTGTCCTTTTTAAACTTAGAACTTTGTAAACACAAATAGGTTAGTTCTTGTAAGCAGGCCTCCTGGAATACTGCACTGTGGCATGTCTATATTCTTTAGTGGTCTAAAAGGTAGAACCCATTCTACCTTTTCAAACTCTAGTAGAAGTTTGCTCTTCTGTGTCTCATTTTTGTGTATTAGCTTCCCCCTCGGTTTTTTGAGCAGATGGTTTTAAAGATTCTATAAGGGCAGATTAGTTTGTGTCCACAGGGTGTTAAGATGCATAATTAGAATACTTTTTTGTTTTGTTTTGTTTTAAAGCAAGTTGCAGACAAAATTGCTGAGAAATGACATCAGCCTTTTTTTCCCTCATCTTTTACTCCAATAAGAAAAGTAGAGAAAAATTTTAATCACCGCCCCCTGCCCCGAGCACTACAACAGAAAAGTAAACACTAGGATTCTCAATAAATTTTGATTAAGGTACATGTGTTACTTCGTCCATGATTAATTGGTATTGCTTTTAAGAATATCATGGTGTACACAATCTAAATAAACTGAAGGCAAGCTAGTAGTAAGAATACTATTAATTTCCATAATATGAATTCTACTGTAATAAATATCATTATATAAATGCCCCCTGATTCAACAATATTTTTTTTAAGATTTTATTTATTTATTCATGAGAGACACAGAGAGAGAGGCAGAGACACAGGCAGAGGGAGAAGCAGGCTCCCTGCACGGAGCCTGATGCAGAACTTGATTTCAGTACCCTGGGATCATGAGCTGAGCCAAAGGCAGACACTTAACCACAAAGCCACCCAGATGACCCTGATTCAACAATATCTGATATGAGAAAGCACTTTTATTATCTTTTTAAAAAAGATTTTATTTATTTATTTGAGAGAGAGAACACCAGAGAGAGCAAAGAGCATAAGCAGGGAAGGGGAGAGGAAAGAGGTAGAGAGAGAGGGAGAAGCAGGCTCTCTTAGAGCAGGAAGCCCCATGCAGAACACAATTCCAAAACCCTGAGATTATGACCTGAGCCAAAGGAAGAGGCTTAATGGATTGAGCCACCCAGGTGCCCCAGAAAGCACCTTTTTCAAGGTATTATTTATTGAGGGTTGTTACTATTATTATAAAGATAATTTTAAAGCTTTCAGCTGGTACAGTTATATAACGTCATTCAAGGATATGACTTTCTTATTCAAGTGATATTTATTAGGTTTTCAAAAAAATAGGTTACACATTATTTTCCAGTAATGTACTCTTTTATATTAAGGAAAACATATATGTTCAGTGATAACCTCAAGTTGAAGAATTTCCAGACTTAATCTGTTGCATAGTTAATTTCAAGAATAGTCAGCACAACAAAGTAATAATACAGTAAAGCAAAATAATTTTTGTTGTCTTTAGATTCTTGTCATAATACATTTTATATCTGCATTTATGACCTAATTACTGGATTGTGGACAATAAACTAATTTTGTGGTTCACAATTGTATTTATCACCATAACAACCTTAAAGCATTAACAAGTAGAATAGAAAATGTTAACATATTTTTATATTTTCTATTCTATTCATTTTCTGTAAACACATATGTAATCTCTTACCTAAATATACCAAAACAGTCTTAAATTAATAGATTTCTAAACACAGAATAGTAATTTCTATTATTCATTCTGAAACCTTGATCTTATATGACAAACTTCATCTATGCACCATTTTAAACAATTAATAAAAAAGATTAAATCACACAAAGCTTTTCTTTTGATAAAACATTTATGCTGTTGCAAGAAATACAAAAAGATCTTTCTTATTACATACTATAGTTTAATGTGAAAACCACTAAGTCCAACATTATCTTAAAGGCTTAAAGGCCATCATTTCTAAAGTTAGCTGATTGCCAAGTCACCTAGGCTTTATATATTAAAGAAAATAATAATCATTTGAACAACTTTTTTGTTCTTCTGCATTAATTTTTGCCATATTTTTTTACTGTTGCTATTACAGTCTTTATGCAACAATTGCAGAAAGCAGAAAAGAATCTATTTTCAAGTTTGGATACTGGAGAGGTAGTGTCTGTCCTCATAGAGATAAATATGAGCCATAATTAATTAATTAACGTCAGGATTATTCCATGACTTCTAAATTGTGGAACAGATTAATTTAAAAAGTTTGAAGTCATCCTTATTAGATTATTTAGTAGGAAAGGAAAGTCAAGAAATCAATACAGGAATTTCTCCTAAATTTCAAAGAATTGTCAAGAACGTATGTTTCAGAAATTATATGTGTACTATTAATGTGAATTTAATACAGTCTAGTTTTACATTTCCTTTACTTTCATTAACAGACATGATCATCTCTCTTTTCTTTTATGGAAAAGCACATAAACAATATATATGCATGTATACATATATGCTTACACACATGTGGATATTGATACACTGCACATCATCATAGTTCACCAGAATATGTTCTGTTAGGCTACTGTAGTGTGTGAATTCTCCAGCATTTATTGATTACCTGAATACCACGTACTGTTTTAATAAACATTGATACAGAAAGGTAGGTAGCAGCTGTTCACAGTTATCCATTTTGGGCCCACTGTAAATTTACCCTTAGAATTTTCATTGTGTGGAAACTTTCAATATCTATTTTGAATTTAATTTTTGTCCATAATAAGATTTCTAAGAATTGAGTGTATTTCTAAATACTTATTACTTTAGTAATAGAAAATCTTCCTTCGAAGAGTTTTCTTTCATTAAGTGTTAACCTCAATAATAGTTATAGGACTATTTTTGTTACATAATTATAGTGGCTTCACATATTGAACTAAATTCACAATAATTCCTGAGTATTCATTCTATAATCATACTTTCTTGACTGATACAAACATGTATTTCCTGATTATTGGTTGATTCAAATAAGTACCCAACATCCACTTGCAAGATTTAGCTGATTTATTTCTTTCTGTTACCCTCAGTGTTATTGAGATGTAATGGACATACAATACAGCACTGGGTAAGCTTAAGGCCTACTAGCTGATATATTTCTAAAGTCTCTTTTATTCTATCAATCTCCTTTCATCTTGTGTGTGCATGCAGGTGTGTGTGTGTGTGTGTGTGTGAGAGAGAGAGAGAGAGAGAGAGAGAGAGAGAGAGAGAGACTAATGATATGCCTAATATTACTGATCTGGATTATAGCTGAAGTTTATGGCCATGAAGTAGAAAGAAACTGGTAGTGCATGCAATGATCAAATTCATTATATAAACATGATTAAATCAAAGTACTTTTGAGTTGGAAATCACCTAAAAGAACGTATAATTTAATAATCAAATTCAAGTATTCAAAGAAGAAAAGTAAGGGATATGTAGAAAGCAGGAACAGAGAATACATGAATCACAATTCAGTGAAGTCTGGGGGTGAGAGAAGGACTGATTAAGGGTCATAAAGGAAATTTTGAGTGATAAAAATGTTTTATATGTTAATTGTGGCAGTTGCTACATGACTGTGTGCTTTTATGACATCAATAAGTACATTTTAAATGGACTAATATTATTGTATGTAATTTATACCTCAATAAAGTTGATTTCAAAAATCCTTATGGAAACCTGAGTCAAAATGTGTAATGCATTTTGCAGTGTCAAAGAGTGCCTTCTCAGACATAGTAGGTTCTGGGCAGAGATCCTCAAGTGGTTCTGTTGAGAAGCATTATTTCATTTTGAGATGAAATAAAGGGGAAAAGGAAAAATAGGGTGACTGTTGTCATAAAGTCAGAAGCTAACCAAGACTGGGATGAGTCTCCTGGCTGCAGATCAGTGTTCTCCCTACAATAACAACAAATTGGACTCATTGGTCTATAAGTCTCTATTTGGAATAATTTTGAGCCTTATAATAATAAAATCATCAAAAACTATCATAAAGAACAAGAAATCAGTCTGGAATAGTCTTAAAAGTTAACTACTTTTAAAATTTATTTTTATAGGGACCCATGGCTAATATATTTTAAACAGATCTGGATAGGCCAGGTGGCTCAGCGGTTTAGTGTCACCTTTGGCCTAGGGTATGATCCCAGAGACCCGGGATCGAGTCCCATGTCTGGCTCGCTGCATGGAGCCTGCTTTCTCCCTCTTCCTGTGTCTGTGCCTCTCTCTCTCTCTCTCTGTGTGTGTGTGTGTGTGTGTGTGTCTCATGAATAAATAAAATCTATAAAAAATAAAAATAAAAATAAAAAATAAACAGATCATCATTTCTATACAGTTGTAGAGTAAAAAGTTACAAATATCATATATGTCTGTGCATTGTAAACATTATGTTGGCTTTGTCAGAAGGGGAGATACTTTCAAAAATTATTTATTATAATGTTTTGCCCAAAGCAAATGGACTTAGAGAAGATTGTGGAGAGGAGTTGAGGTGATATATGAAATGCTATGGAAGTATTTGTGAGTCAGTTAAAGAGAAACACAAAATAGTAAATGTATAAACATCATTATACCTGACATTTGTACAAAGATTATTTAAAAATAAGGATATTGAAGGGTGGCTGAGTTGGTTAAGCCTTGGACTCTTGGTTTTGGCTCAGGTCATGATCTCATGGTAGTGGGACTGAGCCCCCACTGGTTCCATGATGGGCTTGGAGCCTGCTTAAAATTCCTCTCACCCTCTCCCTCTGGGCCTCCCTACTCCTATATGTGTGTATGCATACCAATGATTGTTCTCTCTCTTTCAAAAAAAAAAAAAAAGGGGGGGTATCGAATCTGAATTTCATACCAATGGAAAAAAAAAATCTGAATTTCGTGACAATGGAAACAACTAAATTGTGGAATATTTTACAGTCATTTAACTTATATTCATATTTTAGCCTTTTAAAATTACTAACAAAATAAATTAAGTGCATTACATCAACAGAGTAAAAGACTCGTTCAAATGTTGGTCCCTATTGTTAAGTTCTTTATACAATGAGGGTCAGGTGCCTTTAGTTCACCTTGACTACCACTAGATGGCACTCTGGCACCCATGAGAGCATGAAGGAGCCACCTGCTTTTCTTGGATTAAGGAATCCAAGAAATATCAACCACTCCCCTAAACAAATTACACGGTTTGGGTTTTACTGTTTTTTGTTTTGTTTTGTTTTGTTTTGTTTTGTTTTGTTTTGTTTTGTTTTGCCTTTATGTGTGTGTGTGTGTGTGTGTGTGTGTGTGTGTGTGTGTTGGCATAATATATCCATGGAATACCTAATTACTTCAAGTCCTCTTGAATCCTCAGACACACCCTCATCCCGGTACTTAGCTTTGGTTAGAGCAATATTCTAGCTACATTCTTAAAGATTAAGTAGTTATCACTCTGTTAAAGCCTTGCAAATAGATCATGACTTCTGCCAAAGTGTTCCACAATAGTTAGTTCTTACTAATATCAACAGCAAGAAAATATTATCATAGCACATTTCTAGGGACAATCCTAAATATATGTATCCCTAAATCTAAAAGAAGTTGTCATTTTCTAGCCCACTCCTTAAAATACTTTCTGAAATTCTTGCAGGAAAATATTCCTTCATGTAAATAATTTATTTTTTTCTTCATTTTATTAATATGAGCATCAATCTCTCTGGATTTCATGATTCCAAACCTAATTGGAAAAAAAAAATTTTTTGCCTTAATAGCCTATTGCATTAAGATAACTGCATTTTTCACTTAAATACAAATTTAATTTTTACCATTTGTACTCACTAAAGATACAGGTGAAAGAATCTTGTCTCTTTGGCCCTCTATAAATCTTTTACAAATTCATTTATATATTTCAAAATAGGGGTACTTTTGTTACCTCCTAAAACCCATGACATCTCTAATTAACCTGCCAAGGTAAGTGGGACTTGGATCACCCTCATGTGTGCAGCGTGTGCTTTGTATTGTATATCTGGGACTCACCTTTAAGACATGGTGTGCTCAACATAGTATAAAGTAGATGAAATCTACCAAAGCTAAGATATGAGTGTTTTATGCTATTTGAAAAGCAATCTACTTATGCTATTTTAAAAACAATAAGAATTTCTATTCTATTTCTCAAAAACAAAACTTAGGCAATGACAGGATGCCATTTGCTTCACAGTATCTCTCATCAGTGGGTTAGCCAAGCAATCATTTTCACAAGAAAATTGTTTAGACTACATGCTAAAGAGGACTAAACGTTTAGTTCAAATACACTGTTTGAATTTTATACATAACAGTGCAAAGAGTATTCCAAGTAAACATTTCCACTGGAAAAAAACTGAATTGACAACTCTATCACTTAGCAAATCATTCAAATCAAATTTCTGTTTCAGTATATAGGAATTTCCTCAATACTATATCCTATAAGGCTATGATTTCATTGTAATTGAAAAAGAAATGAGCAATTTGACTTTGTTTTTGATTTGGAATGTTAGGACAGGCCTTTTCTTTGGGATTGGAAGAAAGAAAGAGAGAGAGAGAGATAATAAATATACTGCATTAAAGAAATCTGTGTATTTCTAAAGTGATTTTAAGTGTGCCTTTGTCTCAGTCTTATTTTAGTAATTATCACTTATTTCATTTTCATTTGGATGAAATATACCATAAATTCAGAATTCTACTTTGATTTTGTTTGGGGCTTCATGGGTTTTTTGTTTTTGTTTTTGTTTTTTACTTTTCAATAAAGAAGATTCTGAAAGTAACTCTCTATAGTACTCTATAGCTAAAGCACATCTAAATGAAAGGATGGAGAAAGAATCACTAGGGCCTTACCGGGAAACTTCATAAGAATGATAGACATAAAAGAACTAAAGGTAGCAGCTGTTTCAAAGAGGCAATATAAAGCCCAGATGTTTGGCACATTCACGTAGTGGTAATTGGACAAGTGAGAGTCATATTTTCCTTTTCCCAATAATTATTATGCTTCCCCTATTTAAAAAAATCTTTTTAAATAAGCAATGTTGGTAAGAGAGAAAGAAAAAGAGAGGAAAAAGAAAAACAACACAACAACCAACTGATTTACTCTCCCTTGTGGCTTTTGACAATGGTATAGGGAATTCCAAAGAGAAAAGAGATATTCATACATAGGGAATAAATATTTTTAAAATAAGTGTCACTAAAAATGAGATAACATGAAAGGAAATAAATATTTTACTACTTCTGCAGTTATTATTTTAGACATATATTGGGTTTAGGCTTGCACAGTTAATCATCCTGTGAAACTGGCTCATTTCTGTATACCTAGATTGGAGAAAATGAGTTTGGGAATCATTTAAAAACATCATATGCTTCTCAGTAGTGAAATACTAAAATATGTAATCAGTGAATATATGAATGTACATAAATAAGTTATTTTAGAAAGCAAAACTTCTGGCTCTCTTATATGTTCAACTGACCTGGGAGAGAGGGTTTTATAAACAACTTTAAATATTTAGAATATTTCACTTTAGGTTCTTGAGAAAATTTGTATTTATGGAATTTTTGTATTATCCACTGTAGAATTAGAAAAAATACAACAGCATTTTAGGTTTCTCATCCTATACTTTGTCTAGAAAGTGATTTTTTTAACAAAATAATTTTCAGGAAATTATTGAATACATTTTTAGGTGACCCTTTATTTTTAAATAACTATGCTTCATGTGGAAGAAAGAAGAAAGAAAGAAAAGAAAGAAAGAAAAAAGAAAGAAAGAACACAATATAGTGTGAACTAAAAAATATGTTTATTTAAATAGAGTCAATATCAGGTTCTGAAATCAAATTTTATTTTCTTTAGGGGATGAAAACGAAGTTTTTCCTTTAATAGACTATGTATCCCAAGATGATTTCAATGTATTTTCACTTAGAAACGCTAGCTGCTATTACATATGAATTTTCAAAGCTTGGCAAGGCTTTGGAAGGAATGATGAAAATTACTATTGCACGACCTTCAGGTTTTCTTTGTTTCATAAAGGGCTAAGATAGCATTTTTGTCATTTTTCTTTCAGCTCTGGTCTTTCATCATAAATATCAAAGCATGCAATTATGCCTTCTATTCTACTACAGTCTGCCTGCTTTCCTAGCCACGGTGATGATGTTTTCTCTTTCACAAGACTTTATTTCGTTTACTGAAACTCTGAAAATCATCTCCTAATTTGTTGAATAAAATAAATTTGAAAACAATGAACATTAGACTGATCAAATATTATTAAAACAATAATGATATTCTTATCAAAGCCAACATCAGACACTGAGAGATTTCTCTACTAGGCTGAGGGTCACATGTACCATATCCATACTAGAATGATTTGACCTACAGGTGGGATTTTATTATCAGTGCTTATTATAAGAAGCAGACTTGTCTAACCCCAGCAGTCTTGAATTTTCCTACCATTGCTTTACTTCTTCTATTAAATCTGCCTTCTAAATGAGTCTCATTATTCTATCTCTATATACATTCTACATTATTTTATTCTAGATCTATGGTTCCAAAATGTTTATGTATCACACATATCTCAGATTAGAACTATCCTAAATAGGTCAATGTGATAAGTTAGCAATAATTTTCTGTTTAATTCCAGAAACCATAAAGTAAAATAATATGCAAGACAGATTAAGGCAATATGCACAATAAGTTTTATAGACAGTATGTCCTCTCTCTAAGCATTGGGTAAAATCCTGAAAAATCATAAGCCATATGAAATTATACATTGGAATCTATTTCCATGTTTATTTCCATTAATATTTAAGACATTAGACTTGTAAAAATATAAGTATTTTCAGTATAATAGAAATTATTCTTAAGCACCTGATTATTCACCCAAAGGAGGAATGATAGTGTATCTATGCTCTGGAGACAGACGGATCTGAATGGAAATTCCTGTTTCTTTTCTTACAGATAAACATCTTTTTACCAAGTTATTTAACTTGTAAAATGGACTCAAGGATAGTGATAACCCCATTAAAACATTGGGAGGATTAAATGAGAAATTGCATGCAAAGAATTTGGCCCAGTGTAAGGCAGGTAATGAGTTAAAGTCACTATTGCTCTTAGCTATTATTATTCTGTTGATTTTTGCTCTTAGCCATTATTATTTTGTTGATTTTTGTCAGTTTTCATATTCAATTTATGCGTGTGAGAAAATTTTGATGTGTAACTATGTACAACGGGTGCATTCTATGAAGAAAGATGACTGTCCCCACTTCAGCAAGTAAGCTAGTTTTCAGAAGCTGAAATGAGACTATAGAGTGAATTGCAACTTTTATATAAGGTAGGGGGATCCTGCAAACAAGTACAAGGAAGACTGAAGTGCAGAAATCAAGCTACACATACCAGGAAAATGAAGTAACTAAAGATCAGAAAAGACAATGAGAAAGCATGCTAAGCTTGGTTAGAATTGGACAACATTCAAATACATGATGAGGTTTGAGAATAGCTAGAAGAAAAATGTCAGAGTGAGATTTTCATACAATGACCATCAACAATCTGTTATTGCTGAGTCAAAGCATTCAAAATGATATTTTATATGACATTGGATGGTCAAAAACATGATTTTTGTAAGAAGAAAATTATCTTTGGGATCTGGGTCTGTATTCCAATTCACTTTCCCTTTTACCAGTGGAGCCTGTCTCAACAAGTCAATAATCTCTCCAATGTTTCTTTGTAAAACTGATGATCCCTAGGGTTGTGTTGAATCAGTGAAGCATCAACAAGAGGAAGAGAGGACAGCGAAACTGTAGTCAAGAAAAAGATGTTACACAGACATGGCTACAGAGAGCCATGTAGCATTTTACAAGAGTGAAGAGCCTGAGACACTGAACATATCATCACTGAATGAATATTAAAAGAGAAGATATGATATCCATACTATTAAATATGATGCAGTCACTGAAAGCAGCTATTCATATCTGCAATTCCCAAAATGAAATGTTTATGTTGAAAGAGCAAAAGATGTAGGAGAGTATGTATACAAATACCCCATTTTTATTTTTTTAAAAAGAAGTTCTGGAAGGACCGTAGCAAAATATTCTTATTAACTAAGCCTAGGGATTGGAAAAGAAAGAAAAGTGGAAAGCAGGAAAATTTTTTCACTTTTTTTTAACATACTTCTGTAATCAAACTTTTTTAACAAAAAGAATAAAGCACTGCATAACAGTGAACGTACATGCATTACATGTACTTTGACAAGCTCTGTATCCATATCTGTATAGCAAGATTTGAAAAAACTGGCATTTCATTTAAATGTCAGAATTTAAAAAGCTGCTAAGTATTACTAACTAAAACAAATAATTAAATATCATAAATTAGCAATTACATGGACAAAAATTAGTATGCTTAGTAATGCCTTAAGGTTGAAGAATATAAACCTACTTAGAGGTCAACCTGCCAATATGTATCAAATTTTAAAAAGGGCATATCATTTAATTCAGCAATTTCACTTATAGAACTTTATCCCATGGAAATAAATCATACAGTGCGCTGTACATTTAATGATTCCCTGCAGCATTTTTTCTAATATGGAGAAAAGTCTACATTTTCTTCAGTATGGAATAGGGTATGAATTATGTATATTCCGTGTAACTGAATACTTTATAGTAATTAAAAATATTATGATGATTCTTTAAGCATTAATAAAGAAACATGTCCATGATACTTCTTGTGTGAAAAAGTCTGGTTACAAAATGAAATTTAAAATGTAATATTTTTCATCATTTTTATGTTTTGGATGCAAAAATTTACATGAATGATCAACCTGTTAATAGTGATTATTTCTAGCATGTGAGATTTACAGGTACAAGGGGTGAGTGAGGAGTGGGTAGGAGTGGAGAAGGGGTGGTTAACTTTAGTATTGAAAAATACTTACTTGTAGGTATTTTTCAAGTGAGATACGTATTATTTTATAATTTCAAAACTATATAAAGCCCAATTTGGAGAAAATGAAAATGGAGTAATGTGGGGTTTTTTTTGAAACATAGAAAACAGTAAGGTAAGTGATCATCTGAGATGAATGTCTGTTGTACAGCTAGAGAGTAAATAGCAGTCAGGTGAACAGGATGAGAGAAAACAGGGACTGAGAACCCAGGGAATGGGAAAGCCGGTAAGACCATTGTTAAGTGATGCAAGGATTAAACACACAGATGTAGGAATCTAAAGGTAATCTCAAAACCAGGAAAAAAGGTCTTGAAGGGAATGACCTGTTGTAAGGGAAAAGATAGGCATGTCATAATGACATTAAACAAAAGCAAAAGCCAGGTTCCAGATAAGCAGAGATTTTCTCTCTTTGGGTGTGAAGAAGATTATGGGAGAGGGGAGGAAATATTCAAATAAAAGGCAATTAGTATTGAACAGGGCATGCAGTTGTCAGCAACAGAGAGATTGACAAGGTACTGCATCCAAGGTAGGGAGATGTTATTCTGGGACAGGAAATCTAGAGCCTGAGGAAATAGGATCATTAGAGAAGAACAAGAACAAATTTGCTTCAGAGGAAATTAAGTTTCCAAGAAGAAAATGGGACTAACATTAATCTGTTTCTGTAGTAAATTTCTCTTCAAGTTTACTTTTTAATACTTTTAACTAAATGAGCATGTGTGATTGAGTTCCACTTCTGGGAAAATGACAGATTAGAAATGTTAAATACCCTCACATTAGGGAAATTATGACTAAGACAAAGAAAAGAAATATTGTTAAATGAATTTCAGAAGGCAGATTAAACAAAGGCACAGTCTCTCAGACCAGAAAAATACCTCAAAGAAAACAGCAAATTGTTTATGCATGGTAAAGTAACTTCCATGCTTGGATGTTTGCCATACTCAGGAATGTAAAATCTTGGTTTTCTAAGTCTGTATGAATTGGATGGAAGGCTTAGGGTTCACCCATGATGGAGAGCTAGAATGATAACACTGTTCATAAACTAAGAACGTCAGAGGAACACGCTTTAGTTAGAGTGAGCTAAGAAAAATAAAATTCTATCTGCTGGACAAGGAAGATGATGGTAAAACACAATTATCTTAGCTTGAGCTCTGAATAGGAGAATAAGAAAGAAGAAGGAAGAGAAGGAGAGGGAGGAGGAAGAGGAGAGGAAGAGGAAGAAGGACCTGCCCCTTCCAGCCTCCCGTCCTTCCCATAGATCTCCTTGAAAATACATCATTTTAGGTCTTTCTTCACACAGGTTTGGGATTTAAATGGTATTACCTGCCTGGACTGGGAAGTAGATTGTTAGCTTCCCTTAACCTAGAAAAAGGCAAAACCTTTCTGAGGGAACATCCCTTCATTTCAGGTACTATAGAATTTCTAGATTTAGATCAGCTAAATATGAGCTCAGAAATAAAGTATAAAAACACAGGAAAATAAAGCCACCATGATCAAGAGTCAGCAAAAGAAAACAAAACAAAAAGCAAATTTAAACTCCTAAGATCTATGGATCGTGGAATTTTCACCTACAGAATTTAAGTAAATATGTTTGAATTGTTGACAAAAATGAAGATTAAATACAATCACTGATGAGTTATTATAAGAAGATTATAGAAACAAAGAAGTAGATTGTGAATAAAAAAAAGGAAGCTCCAGTAATTAAAAGTGTACAACCGACATTATGCTCAATGGCCATGGTAAGCAGCCTATGAGACATACCTGGAAAAAGAATTGTGAACTGAAAAACAGGGGTAAAATGTGGGACAAACAGACAAAATATGAGAGAGTGGGGTACCTGGGTGGTTCAGCCAGTTAAGGGTCCAACTCTTGATCTCAGCTCAGGTCTTGACCTCAGGATTGTGAGTTCAAACAATACATTGGGCTTGTATGGAGCTCCATGCCTAGCATGGAGCCTACTTAAATAAAAGAAAAGAGAAGAAAAATACAAAGATTATGAGACACAGAGCACATGTCAATTGCAAACAACTAATTAGAATCCCAGAAGGGGAGAATGTGTACATTGTTCAAATAACAGATTTTCAGCTTTAATGAAAGACAAGTTCTCAGGTTCATGAAGCCCAAGAAAGTCCTAATCTAAATAAATAAAATTAAATCCACATCTAGACAAATTCTAGAGAAACTGCAAAGCCACAAAGACAAATAAAAGAGCATAGAAGTAATTTAGTCTCACTGTTTCAAAAGATAAGAGAAGAATATAAAACTTAAAAAATAGTAGTTACTAGGAGCACCTGGGTGGCTCAGTGGGTTAAGGGGCTGACTCCTGATTTCGACTCAGGTCATGATCTCAGGGTCATGAGATTGGGCCCTGTGTTGGGCTCCCAGCTCAGTGAGGAGTCTGCTAGAAATTCTCTCTCTCCCTTTCCCCTTGTACTTCCTCTCTGCCCTTCCTCATGCTCTCTCTTTCTGTCTAAAATAAATAAATGAATCCCTTTAAAAAAAAAATAGTTACAGTATGCCTTTATGTGCTTCTCTTTGTCCTGTCTGAAAAACTCATTATTAAGAAAGATGTGATAAACGTATTCACTCTCAAAAGAGAAAGAGACAGATTACCACTTTAAATAATTTGAAATTGGGGTCCCTGGGTGGAGCAGCGGTTTAGCGCCTGCCTTTGGCCCAGGGCACGATCCTGGAGACCCAGGATCAAATCCCACGTCAGGCTCCCGGTGCATGGAGCCTCTTCTCCCTCTGCCTATGTCTCTGCCTCTCTCTCTCTGTGTGACTATCATAAATAAATAAAAATTTTAAAAAAAGGAAAAAAAATAAATAAATAATTTGAAATGTATCTTTCAAGATGTTTTTTAGGCAAATAAAGAGAGAGAGAGATACAAAAGAAAGTAAATATTACAAACAGATAAAAAAATATAATGGTAACGTTAATTTAATAATATAATTTTAAAGGTAGAATTTTTTTCTAATTGCTGGATTTACATTTTTTCCTATAATTGATTTAAGATTACTACATTTTCTTGTTAGTGGAAAACACTTGAATGTATCATTTAACAATTTCAGTAATTAAATTCATCTATAAACCCTTAGCATATACCACACAGTCCAGTTTTATATCCATTTCCCCTACATTATTTCTCAAGTCTAAAAACAAGGTGAAACCCATAAGGGGACACAAGAATAGCCCAATATGCTATGGCTAGCAGATTCTATTTTCAAGACTAACAATAATCTCAAATATTAATTATTATGTACCAGGCACTATGCTAAGTGATTTACATGGACTGATACATTTAATCCTCATGAAAATTCTGTGAAGTAGATATTATTTCTTACCCCATATCACACATAAAATGATTCAAGATTAATGAAACATTTTGCCCAACAGATCCTACTAGTAAGTAAAAGATTCACACCCAGGGTTTCTTGTTCCAAAAGACATGTAATTAACCATTCTATTCCATGTCATTTTTCATATCTAACTTAGAGGTTTCTTTTTCACTATTCTTAACTTAAATGATATTTTCTTCTATAATCCATTTATACACACATAATTTTACTTAATTCACATACATTCTGATAGTTAATGGGATAAAACTTTTTTTTAAGATTTTATTTATTTATTCATGAGAGACACAGAGAGACAGAGGCAGAGACATAGGCAGAGGAAGAACCAGGCTCCCTGTGGGGAGCCCGATGCAGGATTCATTCCCAGGACCCTGGGATCGTGACCTGAGCAAAAGACAGATGCTTAACCACTGACACGCAGACACCCAAGTAGAAAACTTTTCAAGTGCCTTAGTTTAGACTATCAACTAATCATATCTATAAATGAAATCTGATGATGATTTGTCTTTACTAGTTAACAAGCAACACCAGCAACTGAACCCATGAATAATTGTGTTATATGAATCATACAATGTCCTAGGGGGAAGGATCCTTAAATGCTTTCCATTGGGAAGCTTGAGAATGTACTCCCATATTTGAACAGTGTGGCAAAGCAGCTCAAACTTGAATTCTGTGATTCAGAATTCACATTATGCATTTCTTCTCACAACATATGAAAGAAAATTTGATCAGGGACAAAACCCAGATTCATAGGTCTAAAAAGAGTGCACTATCTTTAACAACAGGTCTACAAGTAATTAATACTTTTAAATGGTGATAGTCAAAATTATTCACACATGAAAATTGAATTTCATGTGGTTGTTCTATTTATGACATTCTTAATTGTTATCAAATCATTTTGACACAGAACTGCAATGTTTTCATCAGTATGAACTGAGATGTCCCAAAAATGTTAACACTGTTATTATATCATTAGTTTAATGTCAGAAAACATATGTTTTCCCCACAAACAAAATTTTCTGTAATGTCTGATAAACCAAAAAGAAAAGAGTACTAGGAAAGGAGATAACATCATTAACCCTTCCTTAAAAGTATGATTCTTAGGGATACCTGGGTGGCTCAGTGGTTGAGCATCTGCCTTAGGCTCAGGGCATGATCCCGGGATTCGGGATTGGGCCCCACATTAGGCTCCTTGTGAGGAGCCTACTACTCCCTCTGCCTGTTTCTACCTCTCTCCTCTCTCTCTGTGTGTCTCTCATTAATAAATAAATAAAATCTTAAAAAAAAAAAAAGTATGATTCTTAAATCCCAGTAGCACTTGACTTTTTGACATTGAAAAAACTATTTTAAACTATGCTTCTTTATCTGGAAAAGCTCTCTTCCACTGAAAGAAGACAACAGTAGATAACCCATCATTGTGTCTAGAAAATGTGATAGTTCGTCATATTGTGGATAAATGACAAAGTAAATTAAAATACTCTGGGTAAATTTTTTTTTTACAGACTATACTTTGTTTTAAGTATTGAATAGAAACAAAAAAAAATCACTAAGTATGGTATATAAGCAGTAATAAGTTTGAAACCGTAGGGGTACCTGTAAAATTTTCAAACAAGAGAAACCAAACAATTTTCAAAGATATTAAATAAACAAATGAATGGTAAAACATTCAAGTAATCCAACATGAAAAACTGAAAATAAAAATGAAATACTCAAAAGAGAATTTAATCTGTAAGATAGAAGTCTTTTAATTTTTATTAAAATTCATATGACCTTAATCTCAAAATAAATGCATAAATGACACTCATCAGAAATTATACTGACATTTAAAAAACTATTCAAAAGAAATTGTTGCAAAAAATTTAAAATACAAATTTTTAAATGATTTACTTTTATGTTTAACATTTAAACATATGGTTTGAAATCCTAGGATTTGTCTTCTCAACATGCAAAAAATCCCATGAGTTTCTATATATTTACATTATAAACACTGATACTAAAAATTGTTTGACAAGGTTATATATATTATAAAATATATATATTTTTTATAGGTCATATAATCATACGAGAAATTTTCCTTCCATGAGTAAGAATTCTATTAAAATAGTCATGTAATTCATGAAAGAGTTAAAATGTTAAATTTGAGGCATCAAAAATTGCATTTAAGGAGAATTTGGCTTCTATGTGTACAAAGCTTCTGTTCTAATCTAAAACAAAATGTTTTATTTTTTCATTGTTTTCTGATTGAAAAAATCAAGACATTTGACTGATGTTTCTTTTTTTACTTGAGCCATATGCCATATGGCTTTGATATGCTTAAATTTTAATTTGATGCCTATTTAAATCAATAATTATTTAGAAGAATATTTTTAATTTCTAAGATAATACTGTGGCTTTATTATTTTCCATAAGTGTTGTTATTTATAGTGTTGATTATTTCATAATGAGTTATGAGCTACTATTTCTAAATTTTTGGAATGTGCTGACACTATTTTTTAATGAAATAAACATCCTTGAAAAATATATTGCCTATTTTTTAGGACAGAGGGTACTATACGTATTTACTAAATATTGCTAATTGTGTCCTTCAGATTCTGTTTTTCCACTATTTGGCTTGTGATGTAACATGAAAGTCTAAAGAATCTAATTTAATCTAATTTAATCTAATTTCCCATTGTATTTCTTAAAGTTTTTGCGTCTTATAACTTTCTGCTGTATTATTTGAAACTAGACTTCTTGAGAATTATATGCCTTGAGTCTCATTTAATGCATTGGGTCTTAAAGTCAATCTTGTCTATTATCAATATTGATATTTCTACTTTCTATTGATTATATTTGTCTCATGTGTTTTCCCCAACTTTTTACAGTAAAAATCCTTGCATATATATCTTTTATTTTGTTCTTTTCAATCCAAATGGAGTTATTTACTAAGATAATGATAGATTTCTATCCCATTTTCATTTATTGTCTTACCATGTAAGTGTGATCGTGAATGATTATTAGGTACTATATTTTTATGCTTTCTTATTGTTTGCAGTGGGTAAAGGGCCTAGAGTGAGAGAATCTCAACCAGACTCCACAGTGAGCATGGACCCCAAGCAGGGCTCAGTCTCACAATCCTGAGATCATGGTCTGAGCTGAAACCAAGAGTTGGATGCTTAACTGACTGAACCACCCAGGTGCCCTAGGTTTTTATTTTAGTTATAGTTATCATAGTTTTATACATCATAGCATTCCTTTATGAATTATATGTCACATGAGCATTGATTTGCAATAGAAGTTATCAGTCAACTGGATTCTATTATCCCTTCAATTGTTTCATTGTCCTTCAACTAGATTTTCCCATAATAGGGCCCCAATTTACAGTTCCTTATTGGTCACCAAGTATTGATTGCCTAGAATACCTTATTGAGAGGATTTTTAAAGAACTCACAGGTGCTACATTTTCTGAATATTTTTATATTCTCAGATTTTTGTTGTCTTTATACATGGACACAATTTGACTACATGTGGAATTCTTGGACTACTTCCCCCACAAGCCCCTATAGATCAGCACTGCCCAATGGAACTTTCTGCTCTATACTTGCAATATCCAATACAGTGGCTATTAGTTTTTATTTTCTGTTTGCTTGTTTACTTGCTTCATGAATTTTGAAACTCAATTATATGTAATGTATTATTATTTTATGATGAGTTGACCCTTTCATCATTATAATAATTTTTATCTCGTGTAACACATAGGTATTGTCTATTTTTATATTAAAATGGCCATACTAGTTTTCTGATGCTTAGTCTTTGCTTGCTGTGTGGTTTTGTTCCATCCACATACTTTAACATATTTGTTTCCTATATATAAATCATATAGATAGATAGCAAATAAGGAAAAAGGTTGCAAGGAAACTTTTGGGGATAATGGTATGTTTGCTACCTTGAGTGCGGTGATAGTTTTACAGATACATATTTATAACAAAATTTTACCAATTTTACCCTTTCCTTTCTTCCTTCCTCCCCTTTTCCTTCTTCTCTCTCTCTCTTCTTCTTCCTTCCTTCCTTCCTTCCTTCCTTCCTTCCTTCCTTCCACCCTCCCTCCCTCCCTTCTTTCCTCCCTGCTTTCCTTCCTTTGTCTCTTTCTTTCCTAACTTGTTATTCCCCTCAGCACCTCATTTTCTTTTTTGGTATCACTTATAAATTATTTCAGTTTTATTGAGATAAAACTGACAAATGAATTTGTAATATATTTAAAGTGTATGATATGATGATTGATATATGTACACATAGTGGAAAGATTCTACAATTGACTTCATACATCTATCATCTCACATATTTACGTTTTTTGTGAGAGAACTTAGATTTTACTTTCTTAGTGAAGATCAATTATACAATATCATATTATCAACTAACCACCATGTTTTACACTGAATCCTCAGTATTTATTCATCTTATAACTAAAAATGTATACCCTTTTATCAACTTCTATTTACCTGACCCCTCAGACCCTGGGAAACACCATTTTTTCTCTGCTTGTATGAACTCAACCTTTTTTATTTTATTTTATTTTTTTTTTAGATTCCACATGTAAGTAATATCGTGTAGTGTTTTTCTTTTTCTGTCTGGGTTATTTCACTTAGCATAATGTCCCTAAGGTTCATCCATGTTGCTGCAAATGATAGAATTTCCTTCTGTGTTTCAGGTTTAATAAATATCCCATGTATACCACATCTTCTTTATACATTCATCCATTAACAGACACTTTGTTTTTATATTTCACTCTTGTGAATCATGCTTCAGTGAACATAAGGTGCATATATCTCTTCAGATAGTGATTTTGTTTCCTTTGGATATATACCCAGGAGTGGAATTGTTAAATCATATAGTAGTTCTAATTTTAATCTCTTGAGGAACCTCTAACTGTTTTCCATAATGGCTAAGCCAGTTTACACTTTTACCAACAGGGTACAAGTGTTCCCTTTTTGCCATATCCTCACCAGCATTTGTTACTCATGTCTTTTTGATAGTAGACATACTAACAGGTGTGAGGTGAAATCTCATTATGGTTTTGATTTGCATTTTCCTGGTGATTAGTAACACTGAGCAACTTTTATGTATCTGTTGGCCATTTTTATGTCTTCTTTGAAAATTGTCCATTCGGGTGCTTGTCTATCTGTAAATTGGTTATTTAGATTTTTTACTATCGAGTTGTATGTGTCCCTTGTATATTTTAGGCATTAATCTCTCATCAAATAGGTGGTCTGCAAATATTTTCTCCCATTCCATATGTTATCGTTTCATTTTGTTTGTGATTTGCTTTGCTACACATAGCTTTTTAGTTTGATGTAGTCTCATTTGTTTATTTCTGCTTCTGTTGCCTTTGCTTTTGGGCCAAATCCAAAAAAAATCATTGCCAAGTCCACTGTCAAGGAGGTCTTCCCTATGTTTTCTTCTAAGTCTTTTACAGTTTCAGATTTTATGTTCAAGAGTTTTTCCATTCTTGGTTGATTTTTATGTATGATGTAAGATCAGAGCCCAGTTTCATTATTTTGCATGTGGATAGCTAATTTCCCCAACACTGTTTATTGAAGAAACTATTCTTTCTCCATTGACAGTTTGGTCAAGAATTAATTGGCCATATAAGCATGGGTTCATTTCTGGGCTATTTTGTTCTATTGATCTATATGACTTTTTATACCAATATCACATTGCTTTGATTATGATAGTTTTTATTACAGTTTGAAATGCAGAAGTATGGTGGCTTTAGACTTGTTCTCCTTTCTCAAAATTGCTTTGTCTATTTGGGATCCTTTGTGATTATACACAATTTTTTTAAGGATTTTATTTATTTATTCATGAGAGACACACAGAGAGAAAGAGGCAGAGACACAGGCAGAGGGAGAAGCAGGCTCCATGCAGGAAGCCCGATGTGGGAATCGATCCTGAAAGGCGGCACTAAACAGCTGAGTCACCATGCTGCCCTACACAAATTTTAAGATTACTTTTCTATTTCTGTGAAAAATGTCATTGAAGCTTTGATAGGGATTGCATTGAATCTGTAGATCATTTTGCACAATATGGACATTTTAACACTTTTATTCTTCCAATCCATGAGCATAAACACTTTTCCATGCATTTCTATCTTCAATTTATTTTATCAGTGTCTTATAGTTCTCAGTGTAAAGATATTTTGTTTACTTGGTTAAGTGCGTTCCTAAGTATTTCATTCTTTTTTATTCTATTGTAAATGGAATCATTTTCTTTATTTCTTTTTCAGATAATTTGTTGCTAGTGTATAGAAATACAATTGATTTTTTTTAAAGATTTATTTATTCATGATAGACAGAGAGAGAGAGAGGCAGAGACACAGGAGGAGGGAGAAACAGGCTCCATGCCGGGATCCCGATGGGGGACTGGATCCGGGGACTCCAGGATCGCGCCCTGGGCCAAAGGCAGGCGCTAAACCGCTGAGCCACCCAGGGATCCCTACAATTGATTTTTATACGTTGATTGTGTATGCTGCAACTTTACTGAGTTCATTTATTAGTTTTAATAGTTTGAGGTGGAGTCTTTAGGGTTGTCTGCATATAATACCATGTCATCTGAAAATAGAGATAATTTTACTTCTTTTTCAATTCTGATGCCTTTTATTTCTTTTTCTTGCTTAATTGCTCTGACTAGAACTTCAGAACTATGGTGAATAAAAGTGGCAGGAATGAATATCCTGCCCTGTTCCTGATCTAAAAGGAGAAGTTTTCAGCTTTTGACCATTGGGTATGATGTTTGCTATAGTCTTGTCATATGTGACCTTTGTTAGCTTGAGGTACCTTCCTTTATTCCAATTTGTTAAGAGTTTTTATTGTGAAAGAATGTTAAATGTTAAAAAAAAAAAAAAAAAGAATGTTAAATGTTGTCAAGTGCTTTTTCTGCATCTGTTGAGACAATCATAATTTTTATCCTTTGCTTTGTTAATGTTGTGTGTCATATTTACTGATTTGCATACATTGAACCATCTTTGAATCCCACTTGATTATGGTATATGATCTTTTTAATGTACTGCTGAATTTGGTTTGCTAATATTTTTTGAGGATTCAAATATTACATTTTATGTAGCTCTACTTATAGTATATCAATTATAAGTTTGGCAGCTATGGTTAAAGAAAAAATATATGAAAAGTGTGTAGTACTTGTGTAGTCAATAAATATTTGTTTTATTTTAAAAGTATTTTGGAATTTCTATTATATATATTTCTCTACTTATGTATATACCATCACTCCAAATTCTTTAAAAGGTATTTTAATTTTATACATTCTAAGTATATTTGTTTGGTTGCCTTCTCTCTTTTTTTTTAAGATTTTATTTATTTATTTGAGAGAAAAAGCACAAGCAGGGGGAGCGGCAGGTAGAAGGAGAGAGACAAGCAGACTCCCCACAAAGCAAAGAGCCCTACTGACCCACCTGGGCTCAATCCTAGGCTCCAGATCATGACCTGGGTGGAAGGCAGATGTTTAACCAACTGAGCCACCCAGGTGCCCCAGTTGCCTTCTCTATTATTGTTGATTTAAAAATGTATTTTCTATTCTTGCTTGGAAAGATTCTCTTGATCATTACAAAAAGGATAATTTTGCCATTTAAATCAATAGCTATTTTCATTGAAATTGCATTAAATTTTAAATTATTTTGAAGACATATTATCATTATAAATTTATTTTTGCAATTAGAATTGCAATTATTTTTAACCAAAAAATTAACTTTAATTAAATCATAGAACAATTATTTGTTGATATTTGATATGTTGCCTTAAAGCTGGTTTAATTTAATTTTTATTATATTTTTAATCAAAATTACTATACTAGTTGAGATTTAATGTACTGATTTAAAGATGCACAGCAGAATAACCTATTTTGAATTTAAAATTGCTTCTGTTATTGTTTGCCATTTTATAGATCCTGCCATTTTAGCCTGCTTTGGAAAGATTCTGTGGATATATGACAAGCATCACTGCATTTAGTTATTAGAATAGCATTTTTTCCTTGATTCCTACTGAAGTCAAACAAAAGACCTGATCTTTGTATCATAGTCCATAGCTACGAGTTAACGCAACAAAGAGTTTTTAATGAAGGCCAACCAGTATCTCACTAGAAAATTACAATAAAACTGAGATGTTAAATGTGTTCATGTAACAAAATAATCAGAATACAGAGACTCAGCTTATTATGGTACCTGCTGTGGCTCTGACTGAAGTCAAGAGGCTGATAGATGAGCTTTGCCTATTCAGGTCTTAAGGGCCTTGAAGTCACTTAGATGGATGACTGCTTAACGAGAACAACATAACATTTTTGTACAGGACAAGAAATCTAACTTGGCGCCAATAGACTGTGATGCTTGCCTAAACTCAATATTCAGATCATGACTATTTAATTTATCTGTCAATGACTTGCTCCTGATTTGCATTACACCTATTTGGCATCTCCATGCAGACAGTACAGCATTGCAGTTTTGTATTCCAGGTAATGTAGAAGCAGTGTCTGGAGCATATAAGAAACGTTAGGTTTTTCTAATCCTATTTTTACTTCAGTGAGATGTATCTATTTTAATTGATGTGGCTGGAAATCAGATATGGTGACATATAAAATGAAACCCATAAATATTCCAATAACTTGGCAGTCTCAAAGTAGTTTAAGTTAAAATATGGGATTCAAGTATTAAGCCAGTACATGAAACAAAAGAGGGCAAGAATGAGAGATTATCACAAAACAGGTCTAATATGATGCAGAACAAATGTTAAATTTTTATTTAATAGATCCCATACATAATTACACAGAATGTAAAGCCATATTCCTACAAATATTTGGGGAAAATATGCTGTTAAGTTAGTGTAGAACTATAATAAATCATGCATTCATTATGTCAAATAATGTTTAGAAATACCTGGATATATAAGAGCATGTTTGGTTATAATCCATTTAATAATCTGTTTAAGATAAATTATTATTAACTTGCTTCCTATTAAAACCACAGATATATTTAAAGCTTTGAGAAAACTGAGACCTGGCATACAAAATGATGGTTAAAGACAATAAATTCTGATAAGTGTAATGAATTAGTCTGCTGAAGCTGCCATAACAAAATACCATAGACTGGATGATTTAAACAAAAGTATGTCTGTGGAGAAAAGATAGTCTCTTCAAGAAATGTTGTTTGGAAAACTGGACAGCTACATGCAAAAGAATGAAACTGGATTGCTGTCTTACACCATACACAAAAATAAACTCGAAGTTGATTAAAGACCTAAATGCAAGAGCTGAAGCCATAAAACTCCTAAAAGAAAATGTAAGCAGTAAACTCTCGGACATTGGTCTTAACAATATTTTTCTGGAACTGTCTTCTCAGGTAAGGGGAAGGAAATTAAAAATAAACAAATGGCACTATATCAAACTAAAAAGTTTTGTTCAGCAAAGAAAACCATCAACGAAACAAAAAGCAATCTATTGAATGAAAGATAAGGAGTTAATAGCCAAAATATATAAAAATTTCATGCAACTCAACACCAAAATACAATCTGATTTAAAAATTGGCAGATGACCTGAACAGACATTTTTCCAGAGAAAACATATAAATGTCCAACAGACACACAAAAAACTGCTCTACATCACTTATCATCAGGAAAATGCAAATCAAAACTACACCTGTCAGAATGGCTAGTATCAAAAACACAAAATATAGTAAGTGTGGGAGAGGATGTGGAAAAAACTCTTAGGTACAGTTGGTAAAAATGTAAATTAGTGCAGTCACTATGGAAAACAATGAAATATCCTCCAAAAATTAGAAATAGAACAACTACTTACTTTTAGTTCTATTATATAGTTCCAATAATTCCACTTATGGCTATTTATCTGAGAAAAAAATGAAAGCACTAGTTTGGAAAGATATGTGCACTCCTGTATTTATTGAAGCATTATTTACAATAGTTAAGATATAGTAATAGGTTAAGTGTCCATCAGTGGATGAATGGATAAAGAAGATGTAGTATATAGACACGATGGGTATTACTCAGCCATAACAAAGAATGCAATCTTGCCATTTGTGACAACACAGATGGACTTTAAGGCTACTATGCTAAGTAAAATAAATGAGATAGAGAAAGACAAATACCATATGAGTTCACTTTTATATGGAAGCTAAAAACAAAACAAATGAACAAACAAAACAAAACAGAAGCATATCCATAGTACAGAGAAAAAACTGGTAGTTGTCATTAGGAAGTGGGATGAGTAGATAGGCAAATATAGATGAAGGAGATTAAGAGGTACAAATTTCCAGGTATAAAATAGATAAGTCATAAAGATGTAAAGTACAACATAGGGAATGTAGTCAAAAATATTATAACAACTGTATAGTAACAGATGATAACTCGACTTATCGTGGTGATCATTTCTTAATGTACATAAATGTTGTATAGCAGATACTAATATAATATTGTATGTGATTACACTTCGATAAAAATAAATAAATAAAAGGCACCCAGATGGCTCAGTGTTTGAGCGTCTGCCTTTGGCTCAGGTCCTGGTCCTGGGGTCCTGGGATAGAGTCCCGTATCAGGCTCCCTGGAGGGAGCCTGCTTCTCCCTCTGCCGATGTCTCTGCCTCTCTCTGTGTGTCTCTCATGAATAAATAAATAAAATCTTAAAAAAAAGCACTGCATTTTAATTCCATTTTCAATATGACTCACTACTTTTATTCTTCTGCAAATTAATCTACATACATACCAGTAGATAGACACAACTGGTCTTGGTCTTGGTCAATTAGAGAATAAAAAAGTATTACTATTTGTGCTTTTATTGTCTTCTCAATACATATTTAGCAGGATTTTTTAAATGTTTCTTACTGAAGTGTGTGTTAATATATTGATAAAATACAGTTGGTTGTATGTGAGATATATTAATATGAAGCAATGTATCTATCTTGCACAAATTGCACAGTTGAGTGATCTTGACAAATACTACTGAGAAGGCCTTGAGCTGTGACTATGAGCCTACTGCTCCAAAATGTTAAATCCCTAAACTTAAATTCTAAAATTAGGGCTATCCTGGCATGAGAAAACAATGTGTTCTTAAAAGTTCCACTGACCTTCTCAGTTTGTGTATCTGTCAAAGATAAAAATTTAGGGACAAAATAGAGTTATCTCTCTGGACTAACCAGTCCAGGAAATGCGCTGCGCATTTAAACTCTTCTCTGCTTACAAACTAAATGCATCATCATTGCAAAACTACTTTTGGAAAATAAAATGAAGCAAAAAGAAGATGTAAATGTTACTACTTTCACTCAGAGCTGTCACTGTGTGTTTTCCAGTTGTGTGTTTTCCAGTATCTGTAAATACGTACAATGTTTAACACACCAGACATACACTTTTGTTACCAGATCCTAAACACCTTTTTCTGTCAATATTTTTCTACTGCATAGTCACACAATTTCATTGTTCCTCTGTACCTTAATTTATTTGATTAACTTTATAACAGTTGAACATTTAAATTATTTCTATTCTTTCTCTTTTATAAACAACAGTTTGGTGAACATTCTCAAAATAAAATCTTTCACACACTATTGTTTAACCCCATAAAATTGACTTCTGCATGTGAAGTCGCTGGAAAAAATGTTAAACACTTAGAGACTTTAGTATAGTTCACAATTGGCCCCCCCAAAAGACTGTTAGTGTATGAGGTAAGCACAGTATATAAGTACTTATTTCTCCAAACTTTCACTTCACCACTTCAGGTGGTGTCTATCTGCTGAAAGAGCCAGATGCCAGTCTTGAAAACAAAATCTGATAAATCAGGTATTTGTTGAACCCAATTTGGTTTAGTTTACTCTCCCTTGAATCTGTCTCTAACTTTCCAACAACAAAATAGTTAGTTAGTTTATCAATAAACATATAAAATCTATTATTTATTTACTGAATGGAAACAGATGTGACTGACATGATTATGAAGAAATATTTGCAATATTACAAGGTTCAAACATGACTCTTATAAGCCATGGAAAATCTTTCTATTTTATCATTAAATATCACTCCTTTCCTAATCAAAAGTGTTGCCCTTTTATAATCTTAACGCTGGCAAAACAAATTACCACCATGGTTGGAAACTGAGTAATGGCAGTAATTCACTTTCAGTGTAGCCACCTGTGCTGACAAAGAACTTGGTGATATTACTAAGTCCTACTCTGAATTCTGCTTGATTTCTGTACAATCAATTGAAATTATTATGGCTATAGAAATTAATAAAATAATAATGTTAGGGGTAAGTGGAAACAATGTTCAGTTTTCTCTTACATAAAAGTCAAAGATTAACCAGAGATTAACCGTCTACTAATTTAATCAATCATTAAATATATATATTTTTCATATATCCAGAAAAGAAAGAGATTTGGTCCTATAGAAAGCATGAGAGTTTCTGCACTGTTTGAATCTTAGTGGTGATTCTTCCAGGATTGGTTTAATATGATTTGAGGTGGTCAATTAAATAATCCCTTCCATTGTTCTGGCTGAATAATGATTTGATTTTCCAAGCCTACTAATCCATTATTTTAATTAGCATTAAATTCATAAAAAAAGAAAACCTAAATAGGCTTTAAAGGGTCTTAAAAACCCTGAAATAAATACCACAAATGCAATAATCAGAAAGAAAGACAATAATAACTCTCATTTGGGTAATAAAGTAGAACTGCATTCACAGAAAATAATTAGAGCAATAAACCCACACTTTAGATGCATTTGGAAGTGTTTGAATTCCACTTCGATTACTGCCACCTTTAGGAAGAGATTTGGAAATGTAGTTGACAAGGAAGGTATTTATTGATTTATCCAGTCCACTCCACAAAAATTCACATTGAAGCAGCAATCTAGCATGAATTAGAAAACACCAAAAGGCTCTAGTAGACCAAAGGGAAAAAAACCCACAAAACCCAAAAAACTAAATATTCATCTATATTTGGGGAAAGGGATTCAGAGGAAATCTCTTAATACAAAGAAGTGATTTCCATGTTGGAGGAATATAAGGCACATAGTAGAGTGGTGGGATGGTTTGTTTACACATTTAACTATGTATTACTGCAGGTATTCCTTTCCAGGTGAAAGCATAAAATATGGAGAATATGGAGAAGGAGACAAATACCACCAAGAGAAATAATAAGTAAATAATAACATCACTACTTTTGAAAGTGTTGTCCACATTTACTATTTCCATTTTCTCATTACCTATTGACTTTTGGCTCACATGAAACCTTATTTTAAAGTGTTTATTACTTTATCCTGACTTTTCCTATTACAAATAATGTTACAATAAATATTATTTTAGCTAGATTTCTATGCACATTTTAAATGTTTCTTTTATATAAACATAAATATTCTCGGGGTGCCTGCATGGTTCCGTCAGTTAAGCTCTGAATTCTTGATTTCAGCTCAGGTTATGATCTCATGGGTCTTGGGGGATGGAGCCGTGGGGTAGGCTCCTGCTCAGCAAGGAGTCTGCTAGAAAGATTCTCTCCCTCTACCCCTCCATCCACTCAATCTTACACATACTTTCTCTATGTCTCTAAAATAAATAATAAACATATATGTGTGTGTGTGTTTAAGAGTTTATTTATTTACTCACAAGAGACACATAGAGAGAGAGAGACAGAGACACAGGCAGAGGGAGAAGCAGGCTCCATGCAGGGAGCCCAATGTGGGACTCGATCCCAGGACTCCAGAATCACATCCTGGACCAAAGGCAGGCATTCAACCACTGAGCCACCAGGGCATCCTAAATATAAATTCTGGGTGGCTCAGTGGTTGAGTGCCTGCCTTTGGCCCAGGGCATGATCCTGGAGTCCTGGGTTCAAGTTCTACATTGGGCTCCCTGCATGGAGCCTGCTTATCTCTCTGTCTGTGTCTCTGCCTCTCTCTCTCTCTCTCTCTCTGTCTCATGAATAAAGAAAATCTTTTAAAAAATTATAAAAATAAAGATAAATTCTTAGAATGGTTAGAATGACATAAGTGGATCAATGCAGGCATTGAAAAGACAGGTGAACTTATAAAAAGAACTTATAAAGAGCAATATTAAATATTCACTTTGAATATTTAATAGGATTCCATGAATCAAGAATTATTGTAGGAAGGGTCCCAAGATGTGAGAACTGCTTGAATCAGATTGGCTCATAGTCATGTGGAAAGAACCCTAATTAGGTAAGTTTCCCTGCCAAACAGTTGCTGAGCTGAAGACCCATGTACGGGACGTTAACTAGGGGATGCTCTCAGTAATCACACCTGTGAGGGAGTGAAGGCAAGAGGATCGGGCATGCAGAGAAGATCGACTTTCATACAGTTGAAGAGAGACTGAAGTGTATTTCATAGGGAGCTCTGGAGTTGGTATAGCCCTTCAGAGTTGTTCTGAATTGGAGTATGACAGCGGAGACTTTGTGTCTCTGCATGGTTCACTTATGGGAGTGGGACATCATCTTGGTGTAGATTGCTCCTGCCTTTGGTCTGGCTGAAAGGTGACAAAAACCAAACCTCTGGGCAGTTCTTAAGGGGAAAACTGGGTGGTCCCACAGCATCCATCATAAATACCAACTCTCAACCTTCTCTCAGCCAATACACCATTGAAGGCTGATGTTCAGTGTCCAGGCATAATTTTTGTATAGGGTACCTTTTTCATTCAACATTTCTAAATGATAAATATTTATTATGTTCTTTCTTTCCAATGATCTCTTTCCCTTCCACCTTCCATCTTCTAGCTTCTGAGCTCTGTTTTGTTGAGGATTCCAATATCTAAAGAACACTTCTTTCTAAATTCAGAGTTCTCTAATGTAAAGAATGTTAAATTAACTCCCTAGCATTATTATTACATAAATGTTCCCTTTCTAAGCACCACCTTGACTCCTACATCACATCTAGACACCTCCAAAAAGGAGAAAATGAAAAGCATTGGACATTTTGGTGTTGGTTATTACTTTATTTTCTTTTAAGAATCTTACTGCTAGAGTTCATTTGTTTGTTGTTGTTGTTTTTAACCCTGACGAGTTTTGGAAATGGTTGTGATGAAAATTAGACATTGCTTGAAAGTTTGACCTTTTCAAACATAATTAGCGTTTAAAAACAAAACAACACTTGTGAAGTCAGTGCTATTTGCTAGGTAGTCTTGAAAATAACAAACAGACAAATAAAACTCCACAGTACCTCAATAGGAGAGCAAAAAAGGAAATCAAGGAGTAGTTAAATATAAATGCCGATTCTTATTTGTATTCTGTTACATTTAAATAATTATTTCACAAATCTTTTCAAACATCTATTAAAAGGATTTCCAAATTAAGAGGTCATTAGCATATAATGCAATGTTTTAAATATCAGCATTCTTTCTAGAGTCATGTCACATTATGGCATACTAATTTGTATAACAGGAGAAAAATATCATATTACATTCATGACTTTGAACCTTACACATAAATATTAATGAAGAGTCTCTCTGTTTCCTTCCATTCAGAGAAAACCAATATTTACTCTAATGCTACTTACTTAGAAAACAGGACACCATCATGTTACCCTCATCAACCAAAGCATTTATTAAACACTCACATAATGCTTTTCTTTTGCGATCATCTGAGCTCAAATTCTTTCACCATGGCACTGTTTGATGCAGGAAAAATAGCAAAACCACAGCCTACTATGCCCATGGCATGTAATGGCACTGTCTACACTTTAAAGCTTACACCAAGCCCTTCATCATCATTATTATATTAATAATCAGTGATTGCATTTTTTACAAATCTTAAATAGGTCTTTGGAAAGCATTAGCTAGGGAATTATTCTCAGTCCGTAGAATAAAATAGCTGGAAGGGAATTGATCTGATGAAGTCATTCTAACTCTATGCCCACTGATTCAATTTTTTCTTTTAGTTGAGATGTAATTAACATGTAACATTATATTAGTTTTCAGGTATACTGCATAATGATACAGTATTTGCATTTATTGCAAAATGATCACCACACTAAGTCTAGTTAACATATATCATCTCACATATTGCATTTTTTTTTCTTGTGATGAGAACTTTTAAGATCTACTTTGTTAGCAACCTTCAAATATACAATTCAGGGACACCTGGGTGGCTCAGTGGTTGAGTGTCTGCCTTTGGCTCAGGGCGTGGTCCTGCAGTCCCAGGATCCAGTCCCACATTGGGCTCCCTGCATGGAGTCTGCTTCTCTCCCTCTGCCTGTGTCTCTGACTCTCTCTGTGTCTCTCGTGAATAAATAAATTTTAAAAAAATATATTTATCAATATATATTCAATATTATTAGCTGTAGTCACCATACTGTACATTGCATTCCCAGAGCTTATTTATTTTATAACTGGAAGTCTGTACTTTTTGACTACCTTCACTCCTTTCGCCCCTCCTCCCACCTCCATCCACTGATTCAGTCTTTGACTTAATTGAAACCTCTTATTCATTGACCACATTAACTTCTCATTATCCTTCAACTGCTTTCCGGTAACACTATCCTTCTTACTAACATAGATTTCACGGTCTGTCATCATCTTTATTTTTTCAAATACCCTCAGTTTCTTTACCCTTTACTACCATTATTTTCTATGGAGAAAGCTCCAACCTGAAATGACTCCTACAAGCCATCTTTTTGCCAGCATCATGGACTTACCTGGGAAAAACCACACCGCAGCTAGCAAGCTGCTCCCTGATTTAAAGATCACACCCACCAATAGGCATTCAAAACTGTTTTCCCTATTTCTAAGCTTCTCAAAACCCAAATATTCCTAAGATCCATTTTCCTCTTTTTTTAAACCATCTACCCATTCTTCAGTCTCATTTTCAACTAATGATCAGTTCTTACCTTATACTTTTTGAGAAAATAATCATCAAAAGTGTTACCTCATCTTCTCACCCCCAAATTTAAAAATCTACTTGCAGCTCTAAACATGTTTCTCTTTTTCCTTTCCTGTTAGAATAGAGGTGTTGTCCATCTTTTTTGTGCCAAATACTGATACTTTCTGCTATACCTGGAGCCCTCCCTTCACACCCTTACCAAAAACTTTACTACACTATTCTGCTCAAAGATTTCTTTTCCTCAAAGCTTATTATTCTGATTATCGATCTTTCACTTTCTTTTGGTTCATTGCCATTGTTCTCATAGGCATGTAGCATGCCTTAACGAACTATGTTCATTATTACAACAGCAAAAAAAAAAAAAAAAAAAAAAAATCTCTTATTCCTTGTCTGCTTTCAAATATCATTTCATTTTCCAGCTCTGTCTCCAGATAAATCTTCTTAAATGTGTTGTCTTGATTCACTAATACCATTTCCTCACCCCCCCCTTTGACTTTTTGACTTAATCCAACTTAGGTTCCATGCCTATCATATTGTCAAAATGTGGTTTTCAAAATACCAATCATCTCTGTGCTGTCAAATTGAACGGGACCTTTTCTATCTTTAACTAAATCTCAGATCAAAAATTAAATGCTGCTTATTCCTTGTGCTTGAAAGACTCTTCATTCTTTGCTTTTATGACACTGCATTTTTTCTGTTTTTTCCTCTTTCTTATTCCTCTTTTTTTTCCCTAGTTTCTATTTCTCCAACAGCCCATAAATAATTGTATGTCCATGGTCAGGGACCTGGGTTCTCTTTTCTTTCCTTCTATACTCTCTATGTGATTATCTGATATTATTCCATAGTTTTAAATGCCCTTAAATTATGATAGTTTATAAATTTGTATTTTTACCAAGGATATGTCTTCCAAGTTCTACATTAATGTATTCAACCTACTATTTAACATGTCCAATTATATATCTTATCCCTTTGCCTGTTCAAAATAGAACATATGATTTACAGAACTAAACCAAAATCAATCCACTTTGAGATCCTCCACCATCTAATGAAATGATGAATATTATAATTTTTTCAGTTATTAAAGTCAGAAACCTGGCAGTCATACTTTCTCATAATTTACACATCCAATTAACCAAAATATCTTGCATTCTTCCTTCTCAAGGAACAAGTGAATGCCTGAAGTCCATCTACTTCTTTCCATCTAGTCTGCTTCCATCCACATGTAGTCAATGTCAATATTTACCCCTCTTCCCAAGAGTAATTTTTTGGCCATATAAAATGGATCATGATATTCCCCAGCATAAAGCCTTTCAACAATGCCCTATTGTATTTACAATAAAATTCTGAATTTCTTTTGGTTGTGTGTAAATACATAATAACACTTTGAAGACATTTTAGTCTCACCACATCCTGCAAATAGCCTTCATGATCCACCTCCATTTTGATTTTTAGCATCCTTCTGGGCTCACTCTGCTCCAACCACACCAACTTTCATTAATTTCCTCAATCCTCTTTCCCACCTCATGGTCTTTTCAAGCTGTATTAAAAACACGTCCATAGCATCAGCCTGAATTTTGCATAGTTTGCTCCATCTTACATAACCTATCCCAGTTTGAATGTCATTTATCTATCTAAATATAAATTTCCTATCTAAAGTATATTCTCTCAGTTTATGATCTAGCACAAAAACTTGTTCGTTAAAAATCCCATTGAATTTTTAATTTAGTGTATGCACACTCGCATTTGTTCTATTCCATTTTTATCATTTTTCCACTAACATGTAAGTACTATGAGTGCAGCAATTATGTCATTTTTTTCAACATGGTTATCCCAGTTCCATGGTTTCTTATATATACCATGCACTTAGTATTAGTTAAATAAATAACTATTATTGACTATTATAACTATATATAATAAACTATATATTATATGTTTTAGTCCGTCTTAGCCACTTGAACAGAATACCATAGGCTGGGTGGATTATGAGCAGCAGAAATTAATTTCCCATAGTTCTGGAGACTGAGAATTCCCAGATTAAGGTACTAGCAGATTCAGTGTCTGGTGAGAGCTGGATTCCTGGTTCATAGCTCACAGGTCAGAAAGTGATAGGCAGCTCTCTGGAGATTCTTTTATGAGGTCACTAATCCCATTCAAGAGGAATCTCCCTCAGGACAAAATCACCTCCCAAAAGTCTCACATGTAAATACTATCATACTGAGGATTAGGTTTCAACATATGAATCTGAGACACAACATTCAGTGTATAGTAGTATAGCACTATATATCATTAGGGTTTTCCAAAGGGCAGAATGTTTCCACAGATGATATATGATCTGATGTTAGGTGCACATGAATAATCATTATTTTTCTTTTTTTAATAAGTAAATATAAAAATTTTATATAATAAATTAGTTTATGTAATTATGTATATTACATAATTATATAGTAATTTGTTTATTATATAAATAAATTACATAATAAATACAATAAATAAATGTTAATTTTAATATGCTGAGGAAAAATTCTAGATCACTTCTGAAACTCATGATTTTACAGATAAGAGTCTGAGATATCATTGTTTCTCAATTTGAGGGAAAATATCAGATACATTATAATGTAAGTAAAGAACAGTCAGGTATAAATTTTGAGAGTAGCATATGTATTTTGAATTATAAGGATCATGGTCTAAGATAAGATGAAAACTTGATGCTATAGTAAATCCACTTAGCTGAGGAGAAAGTGGCAATTAAAGGTCTAATGCATAAGTTTCCAACCTGCTTTGGTAGATTATATTATTTTGCACAGTATTCACTGCTCATCTCATTCTGGTCAGGCTTGGGCATGTGACTTGCTTTGAAGGATGAAAAGTGAGCATAAGTTACAGGTTTGAAAGAGGCGGTAAAGGCCAGAACATCACTACCATGTTCTCTTTTTACCTTTGCCACAAGAACAGTTAGCCTTCCAGATGGAGGCTGCTTTACCAGCCAAGTCCCAAAGTGCAGTTAACATGGAAAAGCACTATAGCTTATGAAACATCTGAAATTTTGTTCTACTTGCAAACCAATAGATCAGCCTACCAGTGGCATGCATGTTAGCAAAAAACAAAACAAAACAAAACAAAAAACAAAACACAAGTCTGTTGGATCAGAGGCAAGGGAATGTATTATTTACAGTAATAATGGCAACGGAATCATCATCTTTGTTCAAGTTCTTGGACATCATTCTCACAGGGCAACATAAAGACCAGAGGTGCCTATATACTTGCTGAGGTATTTGACGGGAGAGAAACCACTAGCTTGGGGAACCTGAATCTTTTTCATGGTCTAACATCTATGCTACATAAAGACATTATCTTTATTGTGCAGACAATAAACAAACCTGCCCTGTTCTCTGGACAGATACATGTCTCAATCTTTCAAGATTGTTGAAAAGATATATAAGAACAAAAGCAGTCAATACCTATTGCCAGACTTCCAAAAATGCAAGAGACATATGGATAATTGTCACTTAGCATAATCAGATGATAACGGACATACATGTAGCATGAATGAGATTTAAATCCTTATCACTGTTGACCCCTGAGATCTGCGAATCATTTCTAACCATTGCATAATCTATACTCCTTTAATGAATATACCTAGATTTGTTGATTTTATAGGGATCTATCCATGAAATTTAGGAATTCCATAAGCCTCCAAAAATTACAAGAAAATTTTTGTGTATATCTATATCCAAAAACTAATCTTTCTTTAGGTAAAAAGTTTGTAGCATTTATCAGATTTTGAAGAGCTATGACTCCCAAAATTCTAAAGCAGTCCAAAAATGTATTCAGGCATCCCCAAGTATAGACATTTCGACTTTTCATTTATGTTTAATCAGAAAGAAGATGCATTATTTAAATGAAAAAGGAAATATACATATGTGTGCTGAGAAGACAAAGTCTGATTGGAAGCTAGCAATTTACTATTAATAAAAGTATTTCTGATTGATTCATATCAATAGAAGAATTTTTTCTTATACTCAACAATCCATAAAAAGTTACATATTATGTTTGAAATATGAATGTTTCTTCAACCTCTCCCCATTTGGGTTGTATTTTTCTCTTTCGAAAAATATGTGTGATTATACAGACTGCTTATAAAATAAAATACTAAAATACGGTAATACAAGCCAACCATTCTTTACATGCATGCAAGACATCCGATTCTCTCTTCAATTTATTTGAATTGCAGTCAGTTTTTTCAGTGAAATTATCCAGAATTAAAGGATTTCTCTTTAAATCTGGAAGTATTTTAATAAAATTAAAGAGTCACATAGCACCCATAGGTAAATATATAGAGATGACATACTTTTTTACAGACTGACCTTTGATTTAGAAGACAGAGGCCTGTGCATTTGCACACACACATGAGAGAAAAGGAAGCGGGAAAAAAAGAGTTAGGACAGAGAGCAGAATGAATCTTGAGTTAGAGGGACAAGCCAAGTCAATGTCAATTAGGAAAAGTGGAGATTGAAATTCCGTAGTCACGTGCAATAAGTGGAAGCAAAAGGTGTGAGAGAAGACTACCATCCAGGCAATGAGGAATAAGGTCAAGCAAGGGGCTGTCAGGTAGCCGGTTTGGAGCTGGGGCAGTGGTTTTCTGAAACAAGCCTGGGCTCTCCATCTCTTAACCCTCCAGGTTAGGTGGGTTTGACCTTAGTTTTGAAATACCAAAAATAAAGAAAATAGTGTAAATCACGGGATTCTCAGATGGATTCCTGAATTTGGTCACAAATTAACATCTTTATTTTTATGTACTTCTAACTGAAATTGAGCATTTTATTCAAAATGAATATAGGAAAGAAACTGCAAAGGTATTGTACGTGTGTCTTTGTCGCCAATACAAATCAGATACATATATTCTATATTGCAGTATAGTTGTTGCATATATCAAAATATTTTGTATATTCATAACCACTTTGAAATATGGCAATTGTAAACTCACTAGGTAGTATTAATCTAGTGTAAAGTATGTATAAGCACATTATTTTAGGGAAACAGATTTCTTGAATAGCATTTATATAATTGGCTTCCCTTGCAGTTTGACCATGTTTTATATCATAAATTCAAGAATTTTATCCTGGGAATTGATCTATGGCTTCACTACATTATTAAAGGGATGGATGGGGACTCCTGTGTGGCTCAGCAGTTGAGCGTCTGCCTTTGGCCCAGGGACATGATCCTGGAGACCCAGGATCAAGTCCCACATTGGGCTCCCTGCATGGAACCTGCTTCTCCCTCTGCCTGTGTCTCTGCCTCTCTCTCTCTCTTTCTGTCTCTCATGAGTAAATAAATAAATAAATAAATAAATAAATAAATAATAAATAATCTTTTTAAAAAAATAAAATAAAGGGATGGATGACATACAAAAAGATTAAGAACCTCTCATGAAAATGTATAAAATTTCAGACTATTGAAAGGCAAAAATACTTCTAATTTTAAGAACTGGATTGTCTTTACTTTCTGAATTCATAAGAGATAGCTTCTGAACTTGCATTAAAGTTTAAAATTTGAAAAATGTCTTCTGATAAATGTTGAAAATTCTAAATATATTTTTGTCAAGAAAACATGCTCTTCTTGCATATGCACAAATATATTAGCAATGAATATTTTCAAAAGCATTCACAATCTGAATAGTGCTCATAATTACATCAGTACACTGAAAATCTTGGATTAGCAATTCAATATTCCACAGCCCCATTTCTACCTCTAATAAATTTATTCCTGGGCCTCAGGTTTTTCACCTGAGTAGACTGTGCTGGGTGATCTCAAAGACATCTTCCAATCCTATGATTTAGTAATTTTAGTATTCACCTAAAAAGAAAGGAAGGAAGCAAGAAAGCAAGAAAACAAGAAAGCAAGCAAGAAAGAAAAAACAAAGAGAAACAATATCAATATTCCATTTAATTTAATAGCACAATGGGTAAAAAAAAAAAAAAAAGGATTAAAAATCTTTCAACTTGACATAAAATAACCAGTTTGATTCAAATAGGGAAATATACACATACTACCTTTTTTGGTTAGTATGAATTTATAGTTACAAGACTGATCTTTCTTAAAAAAAAAAAAAAAAAAAAAAAAAAGATTTTATTTATTTATATATGAGAGACCAGAGGGGGGAGGGAAGCAGAGATACAGGCAGAGGGAGAAGCAGTCTCCATGCAGGGAGCCCAACATGAGACTTGATCCCAGGTCTCCAGGATCACACCCTGGGCTGAAGGTGGCGCTAAACCGCTGAGCCACCCGGGCTGCCCAAGGCTGATCTTTCTTAATTACATACTCAACCTACAGGTTGATCTAGTGTCATATCATGTTAATTCATAGAGACCATCAGTTTTACAGGAAGTTGTCTTTGCAAAGATAGACAATCCCTTTAAGAAGGGCCTTTCCTGAGCTCAATGTTTCATGGAATAAATATTATAGTTCACATATGTCAAATAGACATTTCTTACAAATGCAAGATCAATTTGACATTCTAATTAAATACCCCCCCCCCCCAAAAAAAAACACCTTAAGCTCCATGGGCTGAAACTGATTCAAGAATAGCACTAAACTTTACCTATTACTTGAGCTTTGAGAAATACATGTTGATGAAAACTACAATTCAAATAGGTCTCTTTCATGCTTCATTTTCTATGTTGTTAAATTAAAAATTGTTCCTCGGAAATCCCACAACACAGAGCACTTGGAGACTGACCTCGGTGGGCAATCTAAAAACCATCAAAGAAAGGATGGAAAAAGAATTTCCAGAAAGCGTTCAAAACATTTTCCTTCTAAAATTGACAAGAATCAATGTTATCCAAATGAAAGGCCTCAAAACCTGTTAGCAAAACAAGATGGAGAGAAATGCAGTTAATGTATCTAAAATTGTAAAATTGTTTTAAAAAGTGCCTTTCTCATTACATTCAAATGCAATTTTCAAGACAGAGGCATTGTAACATGACTCTGTGTGCTTTGCTATGTGTACAATAAAGCAGCAAAATTAATCCCTTCCCCCAACGACCTCTGGAAATGAAAACCCATTATAGTAATAATATTTGTACTTAGGTCTTGATGTTTCTGTGCTGAATTTGAATGCCATGAAATAATTATATATTGTGGTTGACGAGGACTTACGTGCGTATAATTATATAAATAATCCTCTTTACATAGGTGACTTTTTACATCAGGTAGAAACTAGTTGCAACCTAATAAAGCTCACAATAAATTTCTTTACTGCTACAGTACGACCTTTGCTATCCCAAAGGTTGATTAGAGGTATTTATCTTTCTCTGGGATCCAGTGGCAGAATTTGACTAGAAGCCCGGCAAAGCTGAGACCATTGGCTAGAGTCACATGCCAGACCCTAACCTCACGATGTAAGCATCCACTTGACTCATGGACATACTTGGTAGGGTCAAGGATCTTACAGTGTTGCTTTGCTTGGAAAACGAAAGTAACCTACAACATTATGAAGACAGTCTTTATAAAATTAATGTTTGGAAGCAGGGTACATTTCTCACATGCAAGAGATTTCCCGCTGGAACCTAAACACTCAAGCTTTCTCTTTGCCCTTAGCCAGGATGACTTTTTTAACCTGTTAAACAGAAGTTTCTTAGATTCTTCACACGTTTTGTGAAAAAAAGGACTCTACCCTGTTGTTTTCATTTTCTTCATTTCCTTTTCAGAAGAGATTTTTTTTGAAAAAAAATCTCATTATAAATTAGCTTTTTCTCCTTCTATTGAGAAGAATACCTACTTTAAAAATAGCCAGTTATTTTCTAGTACAACACATTGTCTTTCCCAAGCTTTAGTCCAGTTGGAGGCATTTTCTATGTAAACTTCCTTCGTCTTTTCCATTCTCTCCTCTTCTATTTTCCATATGTGTTCAGTGCTTATCTGTTGAATGAATGAATGGTTACATCCTCCTCTTTCACCTTCCTTGTTTGTAAGTGTGCCTTCGCTGTCTTCATATACACACCCCTGGTTCTAATGTTTGCCTTTGTACATGATGCTTGATTACCTTACTGTTTCTTCTCCAGGCCTCTTACCAAATTCCAGATCCTTAAGTTCTAATGCCTGTTAAAAATTCTCTATATCATTTCTTCACCTATAGATTAAGTTCAACATGTCTCCTGATCATCCTGATCCCAAATAACTTCTATATTTCCTAACTTTCTTAATGAAATTAACATCATCTCAGTCACTCAACATCTCCGTTTTATTCTGAACTTCACACTTCCCATTCAGAAATACAGTGTGAAGATTCTGCTTCTGTTTTTTCTCCTGTATTTATTTTCTTGCCAATGTGCTAGTGCAGGTCAACTATAAATTCCTTCTGAGTCTTCATCTAATTGCATATGTAGTTACTTCTCTGAATCTCTGGTGTAAAACACTGCATATAGCATAATGTAATTGCTCAACAGGAAACATATGAATTTAAGGAATTTTCCTACATTGGCCTCAGTCCCTTCCACATCACCTCTAATAGACTATTTTCCCTAAAAATACAGCTCTGATAATGTCTTTCTCCAGCTAAGAACAAAACCAAACATTGCAATAATTCTGCATTTCTTAAAGAACAGATCCCAAACAATTTTGCTTACTATTTCACAATCTTTCCCAATACTAACCTTATTTCCTGAACTCTAATCCCATTTACCTTGCTCTTCATTTCTGAACCACTGCTACTAACTTAGTGAGTATTTCAATCCCCACCAAGATTAGAACTCCTTCCTAAACCTTGCCAACATCTTTTCCAGAGATTAGAACTTTGATTCTGATTCTAAGGCTACAAGTTTGAGTTTGTGCAATTCCTAAAGAAAATGTTTTGCTAGTATAGACTCCCTAACTCACAATAGGCACTCATGACACCTTGCTCTGTTCATTTCCTTCTATTCACATGTACCACAACTGGAAATCACCATAAAATTTGGACACCAAAGTGTCCTTGTCCCCCAGATTGAACTTTTCTGTCAGCATATGGAATAAGTTAGCCTCCCCCAAGAGGGTGAATACAAGACTGAATCCCAGGTATCGCCTCTACACTGTTTACCCATCCTACTATCAAACTGTATGCAGGTATTTTTAATCTGCTAAAATATCCTAGAACATGTTTCTTTTGATTATTATAACAAATGTCACAAGCCTCCACAAACTTATGGGATTATAAATTTATTAAACATGAAGAGTGTGATTTGGTCTTTCTTGTGTCTTTCAATAAAATTTATATGTTAGTGAATATAAAGAAGATACTCAAATATTTACCAAATGAATCTTATATCCCTCTCATGACTTCTTTTTACCCCTACCAACCATAACCAGGTTGGAAGGGCTTTTTTAGCTCTTGACTTAGAGTGGAATTTGGTACAACTACACTGGTCATGATTGGTCCTTACAGAAAATATGTCCTAAAATAGCTTCAATATTAAGAAGTGAAGAATCAGAGCTCTTGAAGGTTCTATAAATAGAAAATAATTATTGATCAACTTTTGATGAATTTTGAAAATAAATTTGTCATAAGACATTGTAAGGTTGCTCAATATTATATTTTAAATTTGGGGGCATTTTTATGCTTCTATAAAATTAACTGGGGTCTGTATAATTAACAAATTCTTTTTTTTATTTCTTTTACTTGAAAAACAAAAATCACAGAATTTTAGAGACAATAAAATTTTGCAAGAGGTAAGTTTAAACCTTTTTTTTTTTTTTTTTCAGAGAGAAAACTAACACACAGAAGTAGAGTGACTTCTAAGGCCAAATAGAGCTGGAATTTAAACAGCTCTAAGGAGAAATTAGTGGGAGTCAGGGGTCAGAAAAGGGAAGGCATCTTGAGAGAAGTCCTTGAAATCATTATTGTTAATTTCCCTCCTGGTCTTCATTTCTCTTTTTACACATACACGCCCATCTAAGTACTACATTTTGAGGTGTCCCTTTTAATAGCTGTGGTCATGTGATTAAAAACCTGTGCCTCCTTCCTCTTTTTACACCTTCCCATCATTTGGAATACAGACCTGCTTTAAACTGAAAATGTTATAGCAAGAAGATGGAAAGAAATAGGGAGCCTCTATGGACTTATTTGGAGCCTCCTGCATACTTCCTGGATTGCCTCTTCCTATCTGAACTGTTCCATGAGGAGTAATCTTGTGAATGTTGGAACCATGATATTTGGATCCCTTTGTTATTGCAGCTTAGCCTACACTCTCACACGGTCTTCAAGCTGGTTGTGTGGACAGATGGAACATAATGTTTTTGTAGTAAATGATAACTTAATGAATTTCTGGACCAACCACTTTTGTGCTAGCTGATAGATGTGCAGTTAAGTAGAGTGTTTCCTTGAGCACTTACACCTTACAATTAAAGAGAAACTTCTTATCAACTGATTATCTCAATGATGAGTTGTCATGTTTTTCTCCACTGAAACATCATGTTAAAATTTTATGTCAATGAGAGCAGCAAACTAAAATATCAGATAGAGAAATTTATGCTTTAGCACTACCTGATGTTCCTCTAAAGTATATACAGCTCTTCTTCCAAAATTAAGTTATTAATTCTGTTCTCAAAACCATTCATTCATATCTCACAAATAGTTAAGGGATAAATTGCCACACATTGGGAACTGTGTTTAATGAATGAGATAGACAATTCTCCTCTCCTCATGTCTGACTAAAAAAAAAAAAAAAAAAAAAAAAACACAACCATTAAAAAGAATTAAAGTACCAAGCCTAGGTGCCATTATTAATGGGAAGTACAGGGTGGTATTGGAGCAAGAAACAAGAGGATCTAACATAGTTGGTGTTGAGAATGCTAAACATTTTGTTTTAAACTTGTTTTAGTACAGATCTGGTAGGGTGGTAATGTTCTCTTAGTTTTCTCCTCTATCTTGGAAAATCAATGAAACAGCTTGAGGGCATGGAGAAGAATGTAAAGATAGGACATCATCTTTCATTGCTTGGTGAAAAGATTCATACCTTTGGAGAACAACAGCAACCAGATTTCATGCACCTCTGTATTTATAGGGGATGATGGGAAGTGGAGAGAATAATTGAAGCCAAAGCCAGAAGTTGGGAAGAAGAACACAGTAAAGGTGTTTGGGGAGGGGGCGCCTGAGTGGTTCAGTCAGTTAAACATCCAACTTTTGATTTCGGCTCAAGTCATGATCTCAGTGTCCGGGAGATGGAGACCCACATCGGGCTCTGTGCTGGGCTGAACACCTGCTTAAGATTCTCTCTCCCTCTCTCCCTCTGCCCCCTCCAACTCTCTTTCTTTCTCTCTCTCTAAAGCTAAATAAATAAATCTTAAGAAAATTTTAAAAAAAGTTGTTTTGGGCTCTCTACCCAGAGAATCATACCGCATTTCCAACTGGCCCATTCCTAGGTTAAATAAGAATGATTATGTAATGCTTTGAGTGTGTGATTGTCATAACTTTGGGTTTTAGGATTTTGGGAAAATGAAATTGTGTGGTGTGTACATGTGTGAATGAATCTTATGTACAATGTAGCCATAATTATATAGTAAGCTCACTAATTTTATAAAAACTTGATTTCAATAACTTTAAATAACTTATAATAATGAGTTTTATATTCATAGACATGCACATTCAGTGAAACACTGGGTTAAACTGACTAAAACAATATCTTGCCTCAATTTTGGCCTTGACTTTTGAAGTCTACTTATTTCTAAATCAAGAATAATAGTAACAATAAGGAAGAGAAGAGAGAAGAAGCCAATAGTCCTTCGTGCTCATCCCTTTAAATCCATCACTGTGTACTGTATTGTAGAATGGTCTGTAAAAATGAAAGAAAAAAAGGGGCAGATGGTAAAGCAGAATTCAACATAAGCTTGGAGAGTATCCACTGAGAAAGAAATGCTTTATAATTGGTAAATACTGTAATGAAATATGTTAATTCATATCACAAGGATTTAGGAGTCAAAGCCCATCTGTGTGAAACAGATATCACCAATAAAGATGTTTTCCCACCTGGATTATCAAAGGATCAAATAGTGATTTTTTTGACCACATTTGAGAAAGGAGCCATATGTTGAAAAGTGTCTCACTCTTCCAAGGCAGTCACATGTTACATGGACATATTTTCAGAAAGAAGAGAAGAGGTGCTTTTAGGGAACTTCATTATTCCTACTATTTTGTTTTTCAAATTCTTTTCTCTGGCCTTATGTGGGTGGCTCAATCTTTTTACTCATCACAGTTTAAGAGGTACTGTTGAAACTCTCTGGAATTACATTATTAGCTCATAATTTCTCATTTTAAAAGATTGCTAATGGGGTTAGTCTATCTTTCTTTTCACATCAACTTCTCCTCTCCAATATTTTCCTTTAAAATATTTCTGGAAGCCTAGGAAATCTCCAACTGTTTGGCCAGGGAGCCTTAGGGAGACTCCACAGCACAACTAAAAGTATATGTTGAAGTATATATAGCATTGCTCATGCAAAAACTGTTAATAAATATACAAAAAGTCTGCTTGTTAGGGTGCACACTTTGTACAGAAAATGCTGTAGTAGGTGGACCATGTTTTCTATTGATGGAAAACATGTACCTGCATACAGCTATGAATCCAAAGGCCCAATTTGCTAAAAATTAGTGATCCATCAGATTGATGGGCATAAGGCAATCTGCACTGTTGGCGCCTTGAAATTTCTTGCATCAGTCACCAGATCATGATTTACTAATAGGGTTTCAGGGCTTGCAAAATAGCACAACTCTAACCACATATTAATATTTAATCTGGCATTTTAAGTGCACCTAACAAAAGACCCCAGAGCTGCTGACAGAACCCTAAATTGTGAATTTCTTAAAAGGGAATTGAGCAGGTCCATAGTGATTTCATGAAAAGAAAAAAAAGGGAAAAGGAAAATAAATGGGTTCCAACGTTTCTTATGTAGACCTCACAAGCAGGCCTCTCATTTTTCTTAAAAGTATTTATCATGCATTTTTAGATGCTTTATTAGAGAATCGCACGGCTGTTTCTGGCAGCTGGCTGCAAAATCCACAATTAGATGACAGCAGATGCATTTTGGTTAATAAATTTTATATTAGACAATTTGCTCCTAAAATAATTCATTGGCACTTCCAAAATGTTGCTAAATGAGAGAAGATCTAGCCTATAAATCACTTGAATCACCTTATTACGTGCTTTTAAGCAACTGTATCTGTTCTGAAGTAGTACGTTGAAGATGGTACTTAGTTGGCAAGTGGGTCTGCTTTGCAATCCAGTTTTCAGGGCTCAAGATGACCATTAATGCCAAGTTCCGGAGATATCCAGACCCACTAAAAATGAGAGTCCAAATTAAGAGGGAATGACTTTACCTGGTGATACCATTGAATACACATAATTATTATACCTAACGTATACGATGAGTGTGCAGAGTTAGGTGTTGAATTACTTCCATTTGTGACAAAAATATGCCATAATTTGTGAAAGATGTTCCTGTAATAATAGGATGCCACCTGTAATAACAGAATGTTTATTAGTGTACAAATGAGGGTTATAAATGATGTTTCTTATCTATGGAACAAAACACAAAAGACAACTTATTAGCAAAAGATAAATTGCTTAGCAAGATCTCAATGAGATGCTAGGTTTGTCATAAAAAAAAGCGCTTTTTATTTGCACAGACCAATGCCTTTATAATCCATTTAAAATAATATACTTGCCACTAGGTGGCTATTTCTGATCAGATCATTTTACCATTTTAATTACATTTTTAATATCCTGGCTGCATAAACAAAGATAAATTACAAACCCTGCACAATCTGGCTGCTAGCTCAGGCATAGTCAGTAATAATATCAGCTTTTGTTTGTGCCTCCTCTAATTAGATTCTGAAATCTAGGCTTTGTCAATCAATAATTTTAATTTTAGAATCGCCTTTTGATCTTGCATTTCATGTTTGTTTGGGAAAATGATCAGTAGGACAAAGCTGATAATTTATGCAGAAACAATCTCTCAGCAGAGCTACATGCACATTCCTCCCCATCAACAGAAGCCGTCAGACTAAGCTTGACACAGGTCTAATTAGCATGCAGATATGTGTCGCCTCATTG